>NC_080772.1:25072500-25378571 GCF_020826845.1 Diceros bicornis minor | reverse complement strand
TAAACCAAAGACAAAATCTGAATAGACGAATAACGATGGAAGAAAGTGAAGTAGTTCTCAAGATATATCTCATATATTTCCCAAAGAGGCATAAGGCTAGGTTATTTTTATGGTTAAGTGTTTTATTTTTTTTAATCTTCAAGGAACCTGATTCCCACAGCAAACTGTTGTAGCATATAGTAAAAGATGGCAAATTTCCAAGTCGCCGATACAAAGCTAGTATAATCCTGATATCAAACTCAGAGAGAACATCCCCCCTCCTCAAAAAAAAAAAAAAGATTCTATATGCCTATTCCACAGGCATAGAGAGGCAACAATCCTAAATAAAACACTAGCAAATAAATTCTAGACTGTAGTCAAAGAATACTACACTCTAATCAGCTGAGGCTTATTCTAAGAAAGCAAGGATGGTTTAAAGTAAGAAAATTTATTGATATAAATTTACCAAAGGAAAAAAGTAGGATCATCTCAATAGATGTTTATAAATCATTTGGTAAAATATCATTTTAACTCCTGATTTTAAACTAATACAGTAGGAACAGAATATTTCATACATTATTTTAAAACCAACAGTATCAAGCCAACAGTTACCACACTTAACAAAAAACATTTATCAAAGGCATTCTCACTAAAAATGAGGACCAAATAACAAGTGTTCATGAGTATGTGGAGAAAAGGGAACCCTTGTGCACTGTTGGTAGGAATGTAAATTGGTGCAGTGGCAATGGAAAACAGTATGGCAGTTCTTCAAAAAATTAATCCAGCAATCCCACTTCTGGGTATTTATCTGAAGAAAACAAAGATATTAACTCCAAAAGATATATGCACCCCCATGTTTATTTCAGCATTATTTACAATAGCCAAGATATGGAAACAACCTAAGTGTCTATCAATGGATGAATGGATAAAAATAATTATGACATATATATACAATGGAATATTATTTAGCCATAAAAAGAATGAAATCTTGCCATTTGAGACAACATGGATGGACTTGAGGGCATTATGCTAAGTGAAATAAGTCAGACAGAGAATGACAAACACCATATGATCTCACTCGTGGAATCTTGAAAAAAAACAAACAAACCAAACTCATAGATACAGACAGCAGATTGGTCGTTGCCAGAGGTGAAGGGTGAGGGGTGCGTGAAATGGCTGAAAGGGGTTAAAAGGTTCAAACTTCCAGTTATAGAGTAAATAAACAAGTCATAGGGATGCAATGTACAGCATGGTGACTATAGTTAATAGCACTGTATTGCATACTTGAAAGTTGCTAAGGAAGTTGATCATAAAGTTCATCCCAAGAAAAAATATTTTGTATGTATGGTGCCGAATGTTAATTAGACTTATTGTGATGATCATTTTGCCATATATGCAAATATCAAATCATCATGTTGTACAACTGAAACTAATATAATGTTATATGTTAATTATACCTCAATTAAAAAAAAATGAGGACCAACATAAGAATACTTGCTATCAATTAGCATTTCTTGTAAATTTCCAGACAATGTTGTAATTTTTTTTAATTTACGTATAAATATTGAAAAAACAAAAAATATCTGCAGGCAATGTGGTATCTCACAGAAAAATCCCCAAAAGTGTCAACTGAAAAATTCTGAAATCTGGAAGAAAGAAGTAGAAAATGCAGTGAACATTTGTGGGATGTTTTGTTTTGTTTTCTTTTCTTTTGTTTTAGCTGCACAGCATAGAAATCCCCAACCTGGATTTGAGAAATCCCCATCTTGGATTTAAGAAATACCCATTATCTAAATCCAGGTGAAGGTGGTGCCCCAACATCCTACTACAGAAGCCAAAAAAGAGATTTCTTCCCTACCTCCTGACTACCAGGGCGTGGGAACATGACCAAGGAGCCCTCCACATCCTTTCAATAATGGCCTTTTCTTTTCTACATAGGCTTTCAGTTAAGAACTATGACTCTCACAGAAATTGATATTGAGGATAGGTTGCAGGCAACAAACCATCCGGAAAATGAGGGAATCTGATTTTGGTTACCTCGTCTAGCTAGGGCCAAAAGTAGCAGCAGTTTCATAGTATCCATAAATGGGAATCTGAAAGCCAAGAGCTCAGGAGGGTTACGTAGCAATTCAAGTTATTTCCTGCCCACTGAGGGCAGGGCTTTGGTTGCTTGCAATGCACCTGTCAAAGAACAGGATAGAGGACATGAAGAATTAACGGTGTGAATTTATAGCCTGAGAAGTGGAATGGTTGCTTTTAAAGGTACTGGATAGCTTAAAGAAAGAGGACAACCTCAAATTCCTCTTTCCTTTCAAGGCACAGTTAGAATCCTAGGAAATTTCTAGTATTCTGTTCTTCAACCACAGACAGCTTTCTGATCATTGTAAAATCAAACTTGAAGACTGATCCAATAAATTGCTGAATTAAAATGTCAGTTGAGTTGGCAGCTGGTGGTTACATGTCTACCGTGCAAAATTTGGAATATTGATTGAGAAAAGAGTGGGAACCCAAAAACTTTAACAGAGATCATTGTAAACCCCTCATGACCCCACTTGACAGCTAAATCAATCTGCTACCATCTTCTGGGTGTCAAGAAGCAGGAACTCCCTTATACCTGGAGATGCCCTCCTGGGAGAGCTCTTTCTCACCTCGCCTGTCATTGTTTCAGACTAGGAATATAAATGGATCCCTGGGGATTCCCTGGATCCAGCATCAAAGTTAATGGAAAATTACTGTAACTCCATGAAAACAGGATCACCAGGAGCTCAGATCCCTCAGGAATAAAAGTTTAGGTCACCTCCCTGGGTAAAGAACTCCAGCCAGGAGGTTTACTGGCCGAAGACAAAGGAAACACGGTAGTGGAAGAGGGAAATCTTAAAACCTGCTTCAGCCGTGTGAGCAGTTGTGGAAACAACAATTACAACCTCCCTCTACCTTCATATTCTTCCATGCTATATCCTGTGAATATCTGCATGTGTTAACTACATTCACCGCCCCCCCCCTTTTTCTTCACCATCTCCTTTTTTCCCCACTATTTTATTTACTCCTTGTGGAGGTTTAACTTAATAATTAGTCCTTGAGGGATCACAAGAGAACTAGAGAGGAACAGACATCATGTAGAGATCTTAGATTTGTTTTTTAATTAAATAATTGACAAGACATTGAGTTGCTCCTCTTCAGGGAAGAACCAGCATTTTGTGTTTTTTTTCTTTTTTCAGTTTTGTTGAGATGCAGTTGACATACAGCACTGTATAAGTTTGTTTATCCATTCTACTGTTGACGGATATTTAGGTTGTTTCCAGTTTTGAGCTGCTATGAATAATACTGCTATGAACATTTCTGTACATGTCTTTTGGTGCTCATATATATGCATTTTGTGTAAATATACAGAAGCAAAATTGCAGATTCATAGGGAATGCATATGTTTGGCTTTATAAGTTTCTGGTTAATGGTTTTCCAAAGTGGCTTTATCAATTTACACTTTCACCAGCAGTGTATGAGAATTCCAGTTACTCCATGTCCTTACCAAGCAACACTTAGTATTGACATTTTTATTTTAGCCATTCCAGTGGACGTGCAGTGGTATTGCATTTATTTAGATATTCTCTTTTGTGAAGTGCCTCTTTTGCCCAGTTTTCTATTGAATTGCCCATCTCTTACTGACTTATACGACTTTATATCCTATATATGCATCTTTTTTTTGCTATATGTATTGAAAATATCTTTTATCAGTTTGTGGTTTGCCTTTCACTCTCAATTTTGGATTTTTGTAAATAAAAGATCTTAATTTCAATATAATCCAAATTCTTTTTTTCCTTTATAGTTAGTACTCTCTGTGTTAAGAAATCTTTGCTTACTCCAAGGTCATGAAGCTATTCTCTTATATCCCTTAATTCCCTTGGAATTACAATCCATCTAGAATTTATATTTATGTATGGAATTAGGTAGAGGTCAAGATTTATTTTTTTCCACGTTAATGTCGAATTGGCCCAATATCGTTGGCTGAAAAGGCCATTCTTTCCCCACTGTACTGCAGAGTTGCCTTTGTCGTAAATTAAGTTACTGTGTATGTGTGGGTCTGTTTCTGGACTCTTTCTTCTATTATTATGGACTTGTGAAATGAAACCCCTTCCTGTCATTCCTCCATACTTTTTTTTTTTGCAGAGGAAGATTAGCCCTGAACTAACATCTATTGCCAATCATCTTCTTTTTTTTCCTTGAGGAAGATTAGCCCTGAGCTAACATCTGTACCAATCTTCCTCTATTTTTTTATATGTGGGCCGCTGCCACAGCACGGCTGATGAGTGGTGTAGGTCCATGCCCAGGATCCAAACCCGCAAACCCCGGCCGCCAAAGCGGAGCACACCAAACTTAACTACTAGGCCACAAGGCTGGCATCCCTCCTCCATACTTCTTTCAGAATCATCTTCCTGGAGCAGTATCATGATGTCACTCCCAATACACACAAAATAAATAGTTTTCAAAGCCAACCACAGTCTGAATCCAACTTATATTTCTAACATTACATCCTACCAGCAGCTGGCACAAAAATCTTCAGCTTCTAGCTCAGGCATGCTGAGTCCCTGGTCCAATTCTGGTTAAATCATGTATTTTAGAAACCCCATCCCCATTATTGCATGGTGACTAGAATGAATCTTGCTTCTCTCAGCCTGATGTCTAGTAGGCCTGGGATATAGTTATGGAGTTACATCTTGTCCATTGATACCTGACTCCATGCTTTATTGGTCTGCCACAAGGTCCTGATTCCAATTCAATTCCCTCACCAATTATGGTGTAGACCTGGACTTCCTGCTTGACTAGGGCCCAAACACCATGCCTGAATATTGCCAAAATGTTCTTCATGACACTAAAAACGTTTCCATGGAACCTCCAATCACTGAGTGAGATCTGCTTCAAACACTTCTCGTAATAATGATGCGCCCCCATTATTGGCTGCATTTGTGAGCTCTGCCTAGATATTCCAGTCATGGTGTCCACCCTCTAAAGCAAGCTCCATGGATATTGATCTCAGTCCCAGGTCATGTGTCCTCTTGGAAGCTGTGATGTCAACAGCAGAGCACTAGTGTGGGGGCCAGCCCCAGAGCCAGGCCTTTCCTGTAACTCCTGTCCCATATTTCCTCTTTTTTCCCCTTCCCTCCCACCTGCAGTCCACCACTCACATTCTGTCCAGCTACATAATCAAGATTGGATGTGTTAACAACATCTCTTTCATATTGCTACCTTCACAAGCAGCCGTCCCATTCTTTTTTTTTTTTTTTGTGAGGAAGATCAGCCCTGAGCTAACATCTGTGCTAATCCTCCTCTTTTTGCTGAGGAAGACTGGCTCTGAGCTAACATCTATTGCTGATCCTCCTCCTTTTTTTTTCCCCCAAAGCCTCAGTAGATAGTTGTATGTCATATTTGCCCATCCTTCTAGTTGCTGTATGTGGGACGCGGCCTCAGCATGGCCGCAAAAGTGGTGCGTTGGTGCGCACCGGGGATCCGAACCCAGGCCTCCAGTAGCAGAGCGCACGCGCTCAACCGCTAAGCCATGGGGCTGGGCCAGCCCCCAGCCGTGCCATTCTAATCACCCCTTACAAATACTCCAACTCCTCCATCTCCATGAAAAGATGCTTATGCTTTCCCTACATTTCTACCTCTCCTTCAAGACCCATCTCAAATCATCCCCTTCCCAATCTCTGTTCACTCATTTTCTTTTATTTGTACATCTACTCAGCATGTACCACAACCAGCCTTAGATCATAAGTAATTATAATTACAGTCATGCACCACATAACAACATTTCGCTCAACGACAGACCGCGTGTACAATGGTGGTCCTATAAGATTAGTATCATATAGCCTAAGATTAGTATCATATAGCCTCAGATTAGTATCATATAGCCTAGGTGTGTAGTAGGCTATACCATCTGGGTTTGGGTAAGTACACTCTATGATGTTCTCACAAGGATGAAATCGGCTAACGACATGTTTCTCAGAGCATATCCCCGTCGTTAAGCAACGCATGACTGTATATATATCTACATAATTCTATAATTACATTTGTCTGTTTCCCTTACAGATTGTGGAACACTGCACAACATTTTTATTCCCCATAAATCCTATCATTGTGCCTTGTGCGTAGCAGAGTTATAAATATTTACTGACTTTAACTAAGTTTAACCCTGGAGACTGGATATCCGTGAGGCTCTATGGTGTAGGGGAAAAGACAGGATTGAAGACTGACTCTACCACTTGTTTACCTGCTATGTGACCTCAGCAAAGTCGTTTATGTCTCTGGGCCTGTTTCCTCAACAGCAAAAATGGAAATAAATACCTTGCTAGTTTATTGCTAAATGACATAATATGTATAGGAGTACCTAGCACATAGTAGTCTCACAGCAGATTTTTTTAACGTATATTTTCCTAACTACACAAAGGAGAATAGAACCAACACTGGTGAAATGACATGAAATTGCCAGAAATAAATGATTGGGAAATTCTTATGCTAGAAATTCCATCATTTTATATGTTCTGAATTAAAATTACCAAATACTATTACAGGGGGTATTTGATTTACGATATTAACGTCTAGTATTACTACTACACAAGTCAACAGCAACAGTAAATGCGTTTCATATGATTTAGCATCTACATGATAGGAAATAATTATTTGAAGAGACTATCAGTAAATAATTTCCACCAGGATATAATTGGACAGGCAAATTGTTCTTAACCAATGAAATGTCATCTATACTGCTGTGGAAGCTGACATATTGGACCACAAACAAGAGTGAGGTTGCTTTATAGCATTTACACTCTGCTGCATACCCACACTGTCAGGCCTTAGTTCTATCTTCATTGGCTATGCTCTCCACCTACAGGATTCTTTTTCCAATCTTCACAAGGCTGACTCTTTCTCAAGTTTCAGGTCCCAACTTGAATATGACAGCCGCCTCCCCTGGTCACCCTATTTAAATGAGGTACCCCTCCATGCCTAACTATTATTATTATTATTATTATTTTTGCGTGTGTGTGAGGAAGATTAGCCATGAGCTAACATCTGTTGCCAATCCTCTTCATTTTTTTGCTGAGGAAGATTGGCCCTGGGCTAACATCCGTGCCCATCTTCCTCTATTTTATATGTGGGACGCCTGCCACAGCATGGCTTGATAAGCCGTGTGTAGGTCCACACCCAATCTGAACCTGCAAACCCCAGGGGTGCCAAAGAGGAGCTCTTGAACTTAACCACTACACCACCAGGCCGGCCCCTATTATTTTTTTAAATACCAGCCTCTGTTTCCTTCCTAGCACTTGGCAATGTGTAATTCTATGTGTATTTGTTTAATCTGCCTCTCTCTCTCTCTAGACTGTCAGAACCACGAAGGAAGAGGCTGTGTCCATCTGGGTTACAGTTGGATCACCAGAGCTGGTGCACACTAGGTGCTCAATGACTATCTAATGGGTTAATTAACTCAGCAATGTAAACGAACGCAATGCTTACCTCACTCTTTTTACCTCAGCAGCTTCTTCATTCAACTTTTAGTCGGTTGAAGGGCTCTCAAAACTAAATTCCATGAGCTTTTGCTTAGAAGGTTCTAAAATTTGGGGCCACATTTTTCCTTCCCCAAGGATTTTTTAGATACTGGTCAACTGTTTTCTAGTACTAAAGTGGAGAATTCTGATACCAAACTAACTTGTTATTCTTGATTTTTTTTTTTTTCAGGCAATAGCTATAAGAGTTTTACACCTGTGGATATTTTCTTTATGTTTAAATTCCAGTATCGTTATTAGGCTATGTCTCTATGCTGAGTGATCTGTATTACCTTTCGAAAAAATCTCATTAAATACATTTTTAATTTTATTATTATTTTTTTTGCTCAGGAAGATTTGCCCTGAGCTAACATCCCATGCCAATCTTCCTCTTTTTGTATGTGAGCTGCCACTACAGCATGGCCACTCACAGACAAGTGGTGTAGGTCTGAACCCGGGAACTGAACCCGGGCCACCAAAGCAGAGCGTGCCAAACTTAACCACTAGGCCACCAGGCCAGACACCCTCCCAATTTTTTATGATAAAAAATTTCAAACTTCAAGAAAAGTTAATAGTACAGTGAACACTCATATACCCTTCACCTAGATTATCAGTTGTTAACATTTGCTTTATCTCTCTTTATATATACATATATGTATATATTATGTATACATATATCTATGATATTTTATCGGTCAGGATTCTCTAGAGAAACAAAGCCAAGAAGATATGTCTATTTCTATCTTTCTATCTATCTGTATCTCTATATAGATATATAATTCTTTACTCTCTCTGTTTCTCTGTCTCTCTCAATCTGTATATATATATATACACATACATACAGAGATTTGTTTTAAGAAATTGGCTCATGCAATGTGGGGGCTGGCAAGTCTAAAATCCATAGATATTTTATTCTTTTTGTTGCAATTGTAAATGGGATTGTCTTCTTGAGTTCTCTTTCTGTTAGTTCGTTGTTGGTGTATAGAAACGCAACTGATTTCTGTAAGCTGATTTTGTACCCTGCCACTTGGCTGTAGTTGTTGATTATTTCTAATAGTTTTCCAATGGATTCTTTAGGGTTTTCTATATATAAGATCGTCATCTGCAAACAGCGAGAGTTTCACTTCTTCATTGCCTATTTGGATTCCTTTTATTCCTTTTTCTTGCCTAATTGCTCTGGCCAGAACCTCCAGTACTGTGTTGAATAAGAGTGGCAAGAGTGAGCACCCTTGTCTTGTTCCTGTTTTCAGAGGTATGGCTTTCCATACTGATATTTTTGAAGAGCCCTTGTTGTTTGTGTTATAGAAGGTCTCATAATCTGGATTTGACTGATTGTTCCTTCATGATTAGATTCAGGTTAAAATTTTAGTCAAAGAATACTAAATAAATAATGCTGTATACTTACCATCAAATCCCACTAGGAGGCACATACTATCAGTTTGTCTAATCGTTGGTAATGCTAAGTTTCATCACTTGGTTCATGTAGTGTCTGCCAGATGTCTCTATTAACAAAGACATACTTTCCCCTTTAAAACTTTTTTCTCTTGTCTTTTTTTTTTGTGAGGAAGTTCAGCCCTGAGCTAACATCTTTGCCAATCCTCCTCTTTTTGCTGAGGAAGATTGGCCCTGGGCTAACATCCGTGCCCATCTTTCTCTATTTTGTACGGAACGCCACCACAGAATGGCTTGACAAGCAGTGTGTCGGTGCGCTCCCGGGATCCGAACCTGCGAACCCTTGGCCACCAAAGCGAGCGCGCGTACTTGACTGCTGTGCCACCAGTCGGCCCCTCCCCTTTAAAATTTATAAATAATCTGAGGGTTAATGCTTTATGACTATCCTGTTCCTCAACAACATTTCATCTAGTGGTATTAGTGTCCATTGATGATCTTTGCTTGAATCAGTTATTACAGTGATGGTTGCAAAATGGTTATTTTCTAATTCTATCCCTACTTCTTCATTTATTAGCTGACATTCTTCTGTAAAAGAGAACTTTCTCCTTTCCCCTTTCTTTTGGAGCATTGCTATGATTCATGAATTTTTTCCCCTAAATCAGTGTTTTATAGTCAATTACCATCATTATTCTTTTTGATATCCAAAGCATCCCAATATGGCCAGTGAGAATCCCTTCAAGATGAATCCTGGGCACTTACTTTCTGGCACAATGACATGTTTTAGGCTAACCTTGAGCTTTCCCTGCCCCGAACCTGGAATCAGCCATTTCGCTAACGAGTCCTTCCTTTGACTGTGGAATAGTATTTAGAAACCAAGTCCTGTGCTCATTGCTCATTGATTCAATGTCCTTTCAGTGGGTAGAGCTAGGAAATGTATGCACGTGTGCATGTGGTTGTATGCCCCCCAGCCCCTTTTTCACATACAAACGATAGCATGCTATATAATCTCTTTCATGCCTTGCTTTTTTAAATTTAATCATTCCATACATGTTCACAGAGATCTTCCTCATTCTTTTTAGAGTTGCACAATATTCCACTGTGTAGCTGCACCATAACTTATTAACCAATCTCCCGTGGGTGAGCTCTTACATTGTTCCAATAATTTTGTACTACAAGTAATACCACCGTGAGTAACCCCGTAGAAATTCTGTTTTGTATTCGTGGAAGGATAGATCCTTAGTGTGAATTCCTTGAAGCAGGAATGATGGGACAAAGGGCAAATGCACATTTACTTTTGTTAGACATTGCCCAACTCCCCTCCGGAGAGGTTGTACAAATTTGCATTCCCAACAACATGTATGAGAGTGCCTGTTTCCCCACACAGCCTTACCCAAAGAGAGTGTCATACACCGTTTTAATTTCTACCAATCTGAGAGCTGAGACATAGCATCTCAGTGTAGTTTTATGTTGCATTTCTCATATTATGGGTGGTGAACATTTTCTTATATGTTGAAGGTCCTTTTTCTTTTTTACTGTGAACTATCTGTTCATGTCTTTTGATCATTGCCAGTCAGGTGTTAGGTATTTTTTCCCCCTTGATCCTTAAGAGTTATTTAGACATAAGGGAGATTATCCTTTTATATGTGATACCTATATTACCACACTTTATCCCACTCTGTCATTTGTCTTTCGACTGCTCATGGTGCTTTTCTTCTAGTAATTATATGGTTTCATGTTTTACATTTAGATCTCGGATCCATTTGGAGATTATTATGATATATGTTGTGAGATATGGATCCAATTTTATGTTTTTTCAAAAGGTTATCTAGTTGTCACAATACACCTTATTAAAAAGTCTATCTGTTCTCTGGTGGTTTGAGATGCCAAGTTATTCATATATTAAATTTCCATACATACTTGGTTCTATTTCTGGATTTTCTGTTCTGTTATACTGGTCTGTCTATCTTTTTATTTATTTATTTATTTATTTATTTATTTTTCCCCCCAAAGCCCCAGTAGACAGTTGCATGTCACAGCTGCACATCCCTCTAGTTGCTGCAAGTGGGACGCGGCCTCAGCATGGCCGGAGAAGCAGTGCGTCAGTGCGCGCCCAGGATCCAAACATGGGCCGCCAGTAGCGGAGCGCGCACACTTAACTGCTAAGCCACAGGGCCGGCCCCAATATATGCACTTTAGAATCAACTTATCTGGCTCCAGGGGAAAAAAACTATTGTTATTTTTATCCAAATCACATTAAATTTATATACTAACTTGGGGAAAACTGACATCTTCTTAAATTAATAAACTTTATTTTTTAGAGAAGTTTTAGGTTCACAGCAAAATTGAGCAGAAAGTACAGAGAGTTCCCATATTCCCCCTCCCCACACATGCATACCTCTCCAACAATCGACATCCTGCACCACTATGGTACATTTATTACAATCAATGAACCTACATTGATACACAATTATAAAACAAAGTCAATAATTTACATTAGGATTCACTCTTGGTGCTATATATTCTATACATTCTATGGGTTGAGACAAATGTATAATGATGTGTACATAGCCACCATTGTGGTATCATACAGAATAGTTCCAGTGCCTTAAAAATCTGTGCTTTGCCTATTCATCCCTCTCTACCCCTAACCCCTGGTAACCACTGATCTTTTTACTGTTTCCATAGTTTTATCTTTTCCAGAATGTTATATGGTTGGAATCACACAGTATGTAGCATTTTCTTTCTTTCTTTTTTTTTTTTTTTTGTGAGGAAGATCAGCTCTGAGCTAACATCCTTTGCCAATCCTCCTCTTTTTGCTGAGGAAGATTGGCCCTGGGCTAACATTCGTGCCCATCTCCCTCTACTTTATATGGGACACCGCCACAGCATGGCTTGACAAGTGGCGCGCCAGTGCACGCCCGGGATCCGAACCTGCAAACCCCGAGCTGCTGAAGTGGAGCACGCGCACTTAACTACTTGCGCCACCAGGCCAGCCCCAGTATGTAGCCTTTTCAGATTGCTTCTTTCACTTAGTAATGTGCATTTAATATTCCTCTATGTCTTTTCATGGCTTGATGGCTCATTTCTTTTTAACACTGAATAATATTCCATTGTCTGGATGTACCACAGTTTATCCATTCACCTGTTGAAAGACATCTTGGTTGCTTCCAAGTTTTGGCAATTATGAATAAAGCTGCTATAAACATCCATGTGCAGGTTTTTGTATGACTATAAGTTCAACTCCTCTGGGTAAATACCAAGGAGTGGAGTTGCTGGATCGCATGATAAGAGTATGTTTAGTTTTGTAAGAAACTTCCAAACTGTCTTCTAAAGCAGCTCTACCATTTTGCATTCCCACCAGCAGTGAATGAGAGTTCCCGTTACTCCACATCCTCTCCAGCATTTGGTGTTGTCAACGTTTCAAACTTTGGCTATCTAATAGGTATGTAGTGGTATGTCGTCGTTTTAATTTGAAATTCCCTAATGACGTGATATTGAACATCTTTTCGTATGCTTACTTGCCATCTGTCTATCTTCTTTGGTGAGATGTCTGTTCAGGTCTTCTGTCTATTTTTAAATGAGTTTTCATTTTCTTATTGTTGAGTTCTTTGCATATTTTGGATAACAGTCTTTATCAGATGTGTCTTTTGCAAGCATTTTCTCCCAGGTTCTGGCCTGTCTTATCATTCTCTTGACATTGTCTGTTGCAGACAGGAGTTTGAAATGTTAATCAAATCCAGCTTATCAATTACTTTTTCATGGATCATGCCATTGGTGTTGTATCTAAAAAGTCATTGCATACCCAATGCTACCTAGATTTTTCTTATATTATCTTCTGGGAGCTTTATAATTTTTTGTTTTACATTTAGTTTATGATTCATTTTGAGTTAACGTTTGTGAAGGATGTGAAGTCTGTATCCAGATTCTTTTTTCCACGTGTATGCCCAGTTCCAGCACCATTTGTTGAAAAGACTATCTTTGATCCATTGTATTGCCTTTGCTCCCTTGTCAAAGATTTGTTGACTATATTTATGTGAGTCTATTTCTGGGCTCTCTATTCTGTTCCATTGGTCTATTTTTTTTTTTTTGCCAATACTACACCATTTTGATTAGTAGCTTTATAGAAAGTCTTAAAGTCAAGTAGTATCAGTTCTCTGATTTTGTTCTCTTTCAATAGTGAGTTGGCTATTCTGGGTCTTTTGCCTCTCCATATAAACTTTAGAATCAGTTTGTTGATAACCACAAAATAACTTTCTGGGATTTCGATTCAGATTGCACTGAATCTATAGATCAAGAAGAACTGACATCTTAACAATATTGAGTCTTCCTATCCATGAACATGGAATAACTCTCCATTTATTTAATATTTCTTTGATATTTTTCATCAGAGTTTTGTAGTTTTCCTCACATAGGTCTTATACATATTTTGTTAGATTTATACCTAAGGATTTCTTTTTGGGGGGCGGTGTTAATGTAAATGGTAATGTGTTTTTAATTTCAAATTCCATTTGTTTGTTGCTAGTATATACGAAAGTGATGGATTTTTGCATATTAACCTTGTATCCTGTAACCTTGCTATAATCATTTATTAGTTCCAGGAGTTTGTCAGGTTTTTTTGCATTTTCTACATAGACAATCATGTCATCTGTGAACAAAGACAGTTTTGTTTCTTCCTTCCTAATCAATATACCCTTTATTCTTTTTCTCATCTTATTGCATTAGCTGGGACTTCCAGTATGAGGTTGAAAGGCAATGGTGAGTGGGGACATTCTTGCCTTGTTCCTGGTCTTAATGGGAAAGCTTCTAGTTTCTCACCATAAGTATGATGTTAGCTGTAGGTTTTTTATGGATAATTTTAATCAAGTAGAGGAAGTTCCCTAGTTTGCTGAGAGTTTTTATCATGAATGGGTGATGGATTTTGTCAAATGCTTTTTCTGTAGCTATTGACATGATCACGTGATTTTTCTTTTTTAGTGTATTGATATGATGGATTACATTAATTAATTTTGAATGTTGAATAGCCTTGCATACCTGGGGAAATTTCCACTTGATCATGGTGTATAACTCTTTTTATACATTATTGGACTAGATATGCTAGTATTTTGTTGAGGATTTTTGCATCTATGTTCATGAGAGATATTGATCTGTAGTTTTCTTTTCTTGTAATGTCTTTGTCTGGTTTTGATATTAGGGTAATGCTGGCCTCAGAGAATCAGTTAGGAAGTATTCACTCTGCCTCTATCTCCTGGAAAAGATTGTAGAGAATTGGTAAAATTTCTTCTTTAAATGCTTGGTATAATTCACCACTAAACCTATCTGGGTTTGCTGCTTTCTGTTTTGGAAGGTTATTAATTATTGATTCAATTTCTTTAATAGATAAAGACCTATTTATACGTGTGAGTTTTGGCAGATTGTGTCTTTCAAGAAGTTGGTCCATTTCATCTTGGTTATCAAATTTGTGGGCATAGAGTTGTTCATAATATTCCTTTATTATCCTTTTAATGTCCAAGATATTTGTAGTGATGTCTCTTCTTTTATTTCTCTCTCGCTCTCTTTTTATTTTTTGGTGAGGAAGATTGGCCCTGAGCTAACATCTGTTGCCAATCTTCCTCTTTTTGCTTGAGGAAGAGTGGCCTTGAGCCAACATCCATGCCCATCTTCCTCTATTTTGTATGTGGAATGCCTCCATAGCACTGCTTGATGAGTGGGGTAGGTACGAGCCTGGGATCCGAGCCTGCGAACCTGGGCCGCCAAAGCAGAATGTGCTAAATTTAACCACTATGCTACTGGGCTGGCCCCATCCTCTTTTATTTCTGATAGTAGTAATTTCTGTCTTGTTTCTTTTTTTCTTAAGTAGCCTGGCTGGAGGCTTATTGATTTTATCGATCTTATTTAAAAAACAGGTTTGGTTTTGCTGATTTTGTTTATTGGTTTCCTATTTTTAATTTCATTGATTTCTGCTCTAATTTTTATTATTTCTTTTCTTCTGCTTACTTTTTTTTTTCCCCCCAAAGCCCCAGTAGATAGTTGTATGTCATAGTTGCACATCCTTCTAGTTGCTGTATGTGGGACGCGGGCTCAGCATGGCCGGAGAAGTGGTATGTCAGTGCACGCCCGGGATCTGAACCCGCGCCGCCAGCAGTGGAGCACGCGCACTTAACTGCTAAGCCACCGGGCCGACCCTCTTCTGTTTACTTTGGATTTAATTTGCTCTTCTTTTTCTAATTTCCTAAGGTGGAACCTGATATTGATTTTAGATCTTTCTTCTTTTCTAACATATGTGTTCAATGCTATAAATTTCTCTACGTACTGCTTTCACTGCCTCCCATAAATTTTGGTAAGTTGTATTTTCATTTAGTTCAAAACATTTAAAAAATTTCTCTTGCAATTTCTTCTTTGGCCCATGCATTATTTAGAACTGTGTTGATTAATCTCCAAGTACTTCCAGATTTTCCAGCTATCTTTCTGTTGTTGATTTCTACTTTAATTCCATTGTGGTCTGAGATCAGACATTGTATGACTTGTATTCTTTTAAATTTGTTAAGGTGTGTTTTATGGCCCAAAATGTGGTCTCTCTTGGTGAATGTTCCATGTGAACCTGAGAAAAATGTGTAGTCTGCTGTTATTGGATAAGGTAGTCTATTGGTGTTAATTATATGCAGTTGATTGATGGTTCTGTTGAGTTCAGCTATGTCACTACTGATTTTCTGCCTGCTGGTTCTGTCTATTTCTAATAGAGAGGTATTGAAGTCTCCAACTGAAATAGTGGATTATCTATTTCTCCTTGCAGTTCTATCAGTTTTTGCCTCACATATTTTGACACTCTCTTTTTAGGTGTATACACATTGAGGATTTTTACGTCTTCTTGGAGTACTGACTCCTTTATCATTATGTAATGCCCTCATTATCCCTGATAATTTTCTCTGGTCTGACATCTGTTCTGTTTGAAATTAATATAGCTACTCCTGCTTTCTTTTGATTAGTGTTAACGTAATACATCTTTATCCATCCCTCTCCCTTTAATCTATACGTGTCTTTATATTTAAGTGGGCTTTTTGTGTATAACATATAGTTGCATCCTGTTTTTTGACCCACTTTAATAATCTCTGTCCTTTAATTAGTGTATTTGGACTATTAATATTTAAAGTGGACTATTAATATTTAAAGTGATTGTTGATAGAGTTAGATTAATGTCTACCATATTTGTTACTCTTTTCTATTTGTTGCCCTTGTTCTTTGTTCCTATTTTTGTCTTCCACGCTTTTTCTGCCTTTGTGGTGTTTTTTTTTGTTTGTTTTTGTGACAAAGATCAGCCCTGAGCTAACATCTGATGCCAATCCTCCTCTTTTTTGCAGAGCAAGATGGGCCCTGGGCTAACACCCATGCCCATCTTCCTCTACGTTATATAGGATGCTGCCACAGCATGGCTTGACAAGCGGTGCATCGATGCATGCCCAGGATCCAAACCTACGAACCCCGGGCTGCCGAAGCAGAGCATGCACACTTAACTGTTGCGCCACCGGGCCGGCCCCCTACCTTTGTAGTTTTAATTGAGTATTTTATATGATTCCATTTTCTCTTCTTTCTTAGCATATCAATTATATATATAATACATATTTTATATATATATATATTTTTTTTTTTTTCAGTTTTTTAGTGGTTACCCTAGAGTTTCCAATGTACCTTTACAACTAATCCAAGTTCACTTTCAAACAACACTACACCACTCATGGGTAGTACAAGTACTTTATAATAACAAAATATTCTAATTTATCCCTCCCATCCCTTCTATAATTGCTGTCATTCACTTCACTTATACACAAGAATGCATAAATATATATGCACTTACATAATTGAATACATTGTTGCCATTATTATTTTGAACAACTTATCTTTTAGATCAATTAAGAAAAAGAAATATGCAAGTTTTTATTTTACCTTCATTTATTCCTTCTCTAATGTTCTTTCTTTTTTAATGTAGATACAAGTTTCTGATCTATATCATTTTCCTTCTCTCTGAAGAACTTCTTTTAGCATTTCTTGCCAGGCAGCTCTACTGACAACAAATTCCTCTAATTTTTGTTTGTCTGACAAAGTCTTTATTTCTCTTTCCCTTTTCAAGGATAATTTCACAGGGTACAGAATTCTATGTTGGTGGATTATTCCTATCAACACTTTAAATATTTCAGCCCATTCTTGTCTTTCTTGCATAGTTTCTGAGGAGAAGTCGTATATAGTGTTTTTCTTTGCTCCTCTGTGGATTAAGGTGTTTTGCCCCCTCTGGCTACTTTCAAGATTTTTTACCTATCTTTGATTTTCTGCAGTTTGAATATGATATACTTAGTTGTAGTTTTTTTGGCACTTATCCTGCTTGGTGCTCTCCAAGTTTCCTGGATACGTGGTTTCGTGTCTGACATTAATTTGGAGAAATGCTTGGTTATTATTGCTTCAATATCGCTTCTGTTTCTCTCTTTCTTCTTCTAGTATTTCTATCACTCATATGTTACACCTTTTGTAGTTATCCCACAGTTCTTGGATATTCTGTTCTGTTTTTTTTCTGTCTTTTTTCTCTTTGCTTTTCAGTTTTGGAAATAAATTTCCATTGTCATATCCTCAAGATCAGAGATTCTTTCCTCAGCCAGGTTCAGTCTACTAATGAGCCCATGAAAGGCATTCTTCATTTATTTTACAGTGTTTTTGATCTTTTCTTTATTGTAGTGATTTTTTGATTCTTTCTTAAAATTTTTATTCCCTGAGGAAGATTCTCCCTGAGCTAACATCTTTTGCAAACCTTCCTCTACTTTTTCTTTTTGCTTGAGGAAGATTACCCCTGCGCTAACATTTGTGCCAGTCTTCCTCTACTTTGTATGTGGGTCACTGCCACAGCATGGCTGATGAGTGGTGCAGGTTCACACCCGGGATCTGAACTCGGAAACCTGGGCTGCCAAAGTGGAGCGTGCAAACTTAACCACTATGCCATGGGGCCAGCTCCGTTTCTTAAAATTTTTATCTCTTGGCTCACATTATTCATCTGTTTTTGCATGTCGTATACTTTTCCATGAAAGCTCTTAGCATTTAATCATAGTTTTAAAAACTTCCTGCTCTAATAACCCCAGCATTACTGCCATATCTGACTCTGCTTCTGAGACTTGTTCAATCTCTTTAAATTATTGCCCTCCCAGCACAGGAATGCATTCATCAACCCAGAAACTCTCATAACCCTGTCCTTTGGTGGTTTTTATGGAGATATCACACAAGCATGATCGATTATTAACTCAATCTCCAGTCCCTCTTACCTCCCTGGAGCTTTTGGGGGTTGGGCTGAAAGTTCCAAGATTCTAATCAAGGTTTGGTCTTTTGGGTGACCAGCTCCCATCCTGAAGCTATCTAGTCACCTGCCAAGAGTTGCCATATTATAACAAATGAAGTCCTTATGACCCAGCAAATTCCAAAGGATTTAGGAGCTCTGGGTCGGGAGCCAGGTACAAAGACCAAACATTAGAACAAAATATGCTCCTCTTACCCCATCACTCTGGAAATTACAAGGGTTTTAGGGCTCCATTTGGTTACGCTGAAATGCAGTTTACACAGGAAATGTGGAAAAAGATTAATCTTTCCCCTGCTTCCCCAAAGAGTTGGTAACCTAGCAAACTCCAAAGGTGACCAATGAGGGTATTTTTTAGTATTGTTATGAATTTATGATTATATATGATTGTGTGTATGTATGTGTATGTAGATATATATTAGATAGACTTATATGCATATATGTGTGTATGCATATGTATGTGTGTATGTAGATATATAGAGATATCTACATACATATACATACATACACATACATATGTATTTCCATGTATATAACTATGTGCTTCAGTTTATTACAGTCCTTACTAGTTTTGCTGCTCAAACCATTTTATCTTTGGCTAGAAGAGCCCCTTCAAAGTTGGCTTCTCTCATAATTTTAAACTCTTTGTTCTTTTTCATTTCGTTTGATAAAGCCAATTAAGCAAAAGGAGCAAGCAACAGGATGAAGTTTAACATTTACCTCAGTGATTCTCTAAGTTTCCACTTAAGTAATCCTAAGTATGCACTTGAATCCCAAGGAGTTTGAAGAACATTCTGTTTTAAATAACTTACCAAACAGTAAAATTCATGTTCTAGGAAGATGTACCATGTTTATCCTGTGGTTTCATATACCCTATGCCATACCCTAGGATTTTATTGCCCCCAGTCCTATGATATTACGATTTAAAAAGCTATTAGAGGGGCCAGCCCCATGGCTTAGCGGTTAAGTGCGTGCGCTCCGGTACTGGTGGCCTGGGGTTTGGCTCCCGGGCGTGCACCGACACACCGCTTCTCCAGCCATGCTGAGGCCACGACCCACATACAGCAACTAGAAGGATGTGCAACTATGACGTACAACTATCTACTGGGGCTTTAGGGAGAAAAAGGAGGAGGACTGGCAATAGATGATAGCTCAGAGCCGGTCTTCCTCAGCAAAAAGAGGAGGATTAGCATGGATGTTAGCTCAGGGCTGATCTTCCTCACACACACACACAAAAAAGAAGCTATTAGAAGACTTCCTCAGCATCAAACCAAATATATGTGACCCACACAGCCTTCCCTCTTGAAACTCCTAACATTTTCAAATATCTCCCTGTCTATTGATTCCCTTTAGCCTATGGAAATGCTCAAATCTCTTTCTGAAAACAAACAAGAAAGAAAACTTCCCTCTACTCTTGACCTTGTGTGTATCTCTAGTACAGTCTTATCTCCATCCTTCTCTTCTCAGCTAAGTCTCTTGACATCTCTACATCTTTACTTACCAGTTCACTCTACAATGCATTCCAACAAAAAGTAATCTGTTGAAGATCACTGATGTACTCCATATGGCCAGTTCAGTTTAGTTGTTGTCTCCTCTTCCCCCTCCCCCTCCCCCTCCTCCCCCCCCCCCTCCTTTTTCTTTTCTAGCAAATCCTATTGGATGAATTTATCTTACTGATTACTTACTCCCTCCTCAAGACTCTTTTGGCTTCTAAGCCATTCTCCTTCTCTTAAATGTTGGTGTTTCCCTAGCCTCTGACCTCAGCATTATGTTCTTCTCTCTCCTAAATTCTCTCTTGGGGTGATTCTTTATTTTCATGGTTTCAAATGTAAGCATTTTATTGAATCAGCTGGAATTCATGTGGTGCTGTCTCCCACTGTCCTTTCAAACCTGCTCCATGGGGTTTCCTTGCCCTAGATGAAATCTCAGGAAGGTGCCAGAACTTTTCCAGTCCCTCTGTCACAAGAACAGTTTCTTATCAGTCATTAAAATTTTCAGGCCATCTAATGTTATATCACAATCCAAAACTTCACTTAAATGAAAGCTTCTCTCTACCTTCTCCCAGCTTAAGGCCTGTGATGTAGAATTCTCTGTTGAATATGTTCCCTTTAGATGTAGTAGTGGACATCTGTATTTTTTGTCTCTCTGGCGTCTCTCATCTTATCTCCTCTCATTCTAGTATAAGAAGCTTCTTTCATATGGGAGGTCTCATTACACGTGATTTGAGTGGGGCTGACCCCACTCCCACCCACGCTACAAGAGTCAGCCCAAGCCTGACCAATCAACGTACCTCACCTCTTTCATCAATGATTGGTTGAGAGATGGAGCTGATTGGAGTTAAGCCAATCAGAGGCCCCCCCAGATCTTTGATACTAGAACTATCCACTGGGGTTATTGAGCTGGTAGGATGGATGTGAGTCTGAAGACTAGAGGCCATCTTGTTTGCCACAGACACTGACAGAAAAAGAGCCCTCCACATCAGTTGAGCCTCTGTTCCCAGGATCCTGGTGAATTCATTTTGAGACAGATTTCACAACTTTCACTTGAAAAAGGTATGACAGATGTCCTTATAGGAAACTTAAAATCCTCAAACATGTCCAAAATGGAATTATTTTTTCTTCCCCTTCTACTTTCTTTCCTTCTATCTCTACCAACTCCTGTATGTTCAAATCAGAACTCTGGCACTCAACTCTTTCCTTGTCTCCTACATACCACAAATCTCAGTCCTGTCTGTTCCCCTTCCTAAATATCTCTAGAGTCCTTCCTACATGCTCTAGCCCAAGCCCTCATCCTCTGTCAGATCCTTACAATAGCTTCCTTTTCTGATTTTACCTGATCAAACCTGTTCATCCACCAGGGCAGTCATTCCAAAACACAAGTTTGGCCTTACCACTTCTCATTTGAAAATACCTCAAAATTGCCAAATGGTTTCTAAGATAAAGTCCAACCTCCTCGTCATCCAAGGAGCCTTTCACGACCAAGTCTTGCCTGCCTCCTGTCTCCCACCTCCTTTCATCGATTTTTGTTGGGCAATACTAAACTGTTTGTCATCTCCTGTAGATACTAATTACACGGTTCATGCTCCCTCTGTCTGGAATGCCTCTCTTCTACCCCTTTTCATCTCTACTCAGGCCTTAGCTGTTCCAGGAAGCCTTCTTCAGCTCCTAGGCAAGACCAAGTGCCCCTGACTTATGTCCCATCATAGCCAGTAAGTAGCTTTTTCCATATTCCATCAAAGTCTGTTCTTTCATCTTTTTTTCTAAGTAATGTGAGTACAGGGATTGTACCTTATTCATCTTTATATCCCCAGTGACTGGCATTCAATATAAGCTTTTTGGACAAAATTGCCACATACTTTTTTATTTTGTCAAACTGTCTTAAAATTCACCAATTAGATATATTTTGGGGCATCATGATACAGGCCTAAAGCAAGGTTGACATGAGGGAACCCATATTGTAACTTAGAATAACCTCTAACCAACCCACCCAGCTGTAAATGTTTTATCTTGCATGTAGCCTAGATGACAAATATCTGTGCTCCAGGAAATATGCACGCTCTGTAGATTTTATAATCCTGGCTGACACATGTACCTCCCTGGAGGTGGTACTTTGTTCTTTTGAGTTTCTTAGGAATATGACGACCTCCTCAGAGAAGAACATCTATGCTGGCATCCATCATCAGTGACAACTGAAAGACGTGGTGTGGCATCTCCAGTTGCCAATGCCAGATGATCAACATTTCTGAGCCCCTCATTCATAGTCCACTAGCCCTATATAACTCCTTAAACTTTGTGCTTTGGTCTTTGGGACATGAGCCCACCATCTTCTGATTTTGCTGGCTAATCAAATAAATCCCTTTCTCAACCACTGACTCATCTTGCAATTGATTGGCTTCAGGGTTGTGGTGAGCAGAAAGAGCCCTTGCTCACTTACAATCAGACATTCTTGGTAAAATGTAAAATCCACTTGGCCTATTAAGTTTCATAGTTTAAAATGAATCAATTTGATTAGAGTTACTTTTATTTTAAAACCTCATTGATAGGAGTTGTTAAGAGAATGGATTTGGAAAGACAATACTGTGTACCAGGTAAAGAATTCAATCTGTAGAGTCATGGAGTTAGAGTTCCAAAGGTAGAATTCTGACTCTGCTATTCATAAGCTGAGTGACTTTGGCAAATCACCTCCCCTCTTTAAGCCTGTTTCCTTATCTGTAAAACGGGAATTGCTTTATGTACCTCACAGTGCTGTTTTAAAGATTAAATAATACAGGAAATGCAAGTGCCTCTCACAGTGCCTATGTGGCACATATAAATATTCAATTCAAGGTAGCTGTTATCATTATTGTCATTAATAAGGGCAGGTCTGGGAGGATGCCACATGTGGGGAAGGGCACTGGGTGGGACAGGGAAAGTGTGTCTACGGCAAGCTCAGGTCAGAGCAGAGTGTCTGCCCAGACTCTTCTATGTTCACAAGTGGTATAAAATTTGGGGATTTTGGCATGAGTATTTCTCAGTCACTGTCATATACCTCACTTCTTATGTCTAGTCAACATGTAACCTGCCCACTGGAGAGAGAACACAGTGTATTTCAGAAGAAAAACTAGTTATTGCCTCTCATCCATGTGGTGCTGTGCAGTTCACAAAGCTCGTTCACATCCGTGGTCTCATCTAGACTCCACCACAAACCATGTGTTGGCATTTTTATTCCCATTTTACAGATGAAGAAACTAAGGTCCACAGACGTTTAAATGACCAACTCCAGGTCACAGAACTAAGAAATAGCTGAATTAGGATTCAAATTAGGCCTTTTGATTCCAAGTCTAGTGCCTTTTCTGACTCATGTTAAGTGGAGATCAGACAAAAAGGTGCACAAAAAAAAAAAAAAGAGAAAGCTAAGCGGGAGGTAAGGTCATAGGATGAGAAAGAACTATCCAGTAGGGACAAAATCACTAGGGCTGCCATCACTTCTAAGTAGCAGAGAAAGGATAAATATGTATTTGGGCAATGAAGGTCTTACAAGCAGGTGAAAAGGGGGCAATATGAACAATGATGACACAATAATGGAATTTTTTGACAAGGAAAAGAATTTATCTGGAAAGATTTGAAGAAATCATTGACTGTCCATTTTACAGATGAAGAAATCCAGACCCAGGGAGATGCCTGACCAGCCTTAGGTCTCATACCATTAATGGGAGAGCCAGGCCCAAGGTCAGCCAGGACTACTGGTACGGCTGTGTTAAAATATTGAAATGCCTTTCTCTTCTCTTAAACAGCTTTATTAGGGTATAATTTACATGCCATAAACTTCACCCATTATAAGTGTACACTTTAGTCATTTTGAGTAAATTTATACAGTTGGGCAACCATCACCACAATCCAGTTTTAGAACATTTCCATCATTCCCAAAACACTTCTATAGTGGTTAGTAAATAGCCACTGCCCTCAAATTCCCCAAAGAATTTCCCTTCTATAGCCTCTGAATCCCCCCAGACCTCCCCATGACCTAATTACAGATACCTGGCCCACTGAACAGGGAGTGTCCAGGACCATACTCCAACTCTGAGCAGCTTCTGTTCTGCATGGTTGGTACCTGTGCCACACCTGTCGTTATATAAGTTTAGTGTCATCCCTGGGAAGGATCAAGGCAAGTGCTGCTCAACTCTTCTGGTTCCCAATCCAGAACTTTTCTCACAGCATCCTGCTCTTCAGGAAGACTGGAAAATAAACAAGAGAACAAAAAGAAAACAGTGCTATGAAATTATGTCTACATAAAAGATAGACAGGTTTTGAAAGGGCAAGAGATTGAGCCGGTATCCATTTTCACCTCTTCAGTAAAGGTCTTTCTATCTTGAGGTTTACACACCTCTGCCAGTGGATGAATTTCTGAGGGTTGGGTAACTCCCTGAAATACAAAATTCATGGGTGTGTAGATTTTTCTGTGGCGTGGGTCCATGACTTTCATTTGATTTTTAAAGGAGTCCATGGCCAAAAAAAAAAAAGGTATAACTTTCTAAGAACATGTTTGATAAGAGGTCTAGGGGAGAAGTAGACAAACAACGTGCTAGAGGATTACAGACCTGGGTAAAAGAATTCTTGCTAGAGACGGGCAGGGAAAGGGGAGAAAGTGAAAACAAAGTTCTCCAGATTCACAGTTTTTTTACAAACTAGATATGTACATGTATATAAATCGACTATTTTTGACATGTAGAGTAAGTCACCCAGAATAGGTCACACATACAAACCATTTGTTATTTTGTTCATTTTCTTTGTTCTTTATTAGGAGATTCACATGAAATGACTAGTTTGGGTCCAAAATTATAAAAAATAATACGCTTTTGCTTTGGCGATATGCTTTCTTTAAAAGTATCAACTCTAAATTGTGAATTTGGAGCTTTTCTACTTTGAAATCCCTTCTATAGCTCAATTGGATTATATTAGCATTTTTAAATTGTTAACTAAAGCCCCTTAGTATTTCTACATAAATTACAATGAAGCCAAGTTCATTCCTTATTATATTTATAAAAGTCATTTTTTAACTCAAAATAGTACATCATTCCCATTGCATTTTATCCTAGACTTTTTAACATGATATTTTAGACAAATCATTTTGAATTCTGATTCTCTCTAATGTGTGCATGGAATTTGAAATCTGCAAGAAAACTTGATGAGTATGCAGTCTGACTTGCTCATTTTATTGATAAGGAAATAAACCCAGAGAGATTAAGAGCCTTGACCAAGCTTGCTAATGACGGAGTCAGGACAAGATACAAGCCTCGGATTCCTAGCTTCACGCATTTTCTAACATCCAATAAACGAGCTGTTGGTTGTGGAACTACCTCCATTTCTCCGGTGAGATCAGCCAGTAGGAGACTAAGAACAAACCACTCTGCGGAGACACAGACTCAAGGAAGGACTTGTCAACTCTGCCTCTTCATCTCCAATAACATATTCTCATAGGACTGCTCCCGAGTCTCCAGTCTAGTGAAACACTACAACTCAAGCCTTCATAAATCACATTACTCCATCAATATTGCAGCACTTCCCCAGTGATCCCTTTGTGGGTCCTTCAAGTTACTAGAGTATTTGGGTTCCCAAATTTCCTCCTCTTTTCTGCCAGAAAGTCCAGCTGCTTTTAGTTCTCTGTGTACAGGCTGTCTTTACCTTGGAAAGGAAGACCTCAGGTACCTTTACAGCTTGTGTCTGTTCTGTTTTTTTTTTTTTTATTTCCAGGAGGTAGAGATGGGGTAGTTTGTGAGGTAAGGGAGAATCACCTCCTTGAACTTGATGGTCACTTTTTTGTGTGTGTGTGAGGAAGATCAGCCCTGAGCTAACATCCATGCTAATCCTCCTCTTTTTGCTGAGGAAGACCGGCCCTGAGCTAACATCTATTGCCAATCCTCCTCCATTTTTTTTTCTCTTTTTCTCCCCAAAGCCCCAGTAGATAGTCATATGTCATAGTTGCACATCCTTTTAGTTGCTGTATGTGGGACGCCGCCTCAGCATGGCTGGACAAGTGGTGCGCACCCAGATCCGAACCCAGGCCGCCAGTGGTGGAGCGCACACACTTAACCACGGGGCCAGCCCCTGATGGTCACTTCTAATTGCTGTGGAAATTAAAAAATGAGTATCATTATCAAATCTAACAAAAATAATAATAATTCCTTAATAGCATCTAACATCCATTTTATGTTTGAATTTCTCCAGTTATCTCAAAAATATCTTTTTTACAGTTAGTTTGTTTGCATCAGGATCCAAACAATGTTAACACATTGCATTTGTTTAATATACCTCTTAAGTATCTTTTATTGCAAATGATGCTATTAGAAAGATTCTTTAAGGTTATGTGAAACTTTAACTTTACTATTGCTAAACTGTTTTCCAGTGATTTACCTATTTCATTCCTATAATTTAAGAGAACTGCACTTCCTTTCCCACTTTTGGTATTGTCAGACATATTATTTTTTGCCTATTTGAGAATGAGCCCCACTCTGTAAAGAAATGAGATGTGAGCCTAGTCTTCAAATATTGTGTATAATCAAGTATTTTAGATATAAAAATTTCATGTTCCCTGGAGGTAATTATATGCCCCACCCAATCTGAAAGTCACTGTTTTAGCTCTGAGTACATCAGGATCTTTCTATTATAGTCCAATGAAAGAATGAAGAAGTTAGTGACGTAATTATGTACTATTTAATATTTCCTAGGAAGGATACGACTGGTGCTGACTTTTCCCTCCTACAAAGTTCCTTTTCAACACATACATAACCCAAGGGACCAGATGTTGATTTTACTGTGAGGAGCGTCAGAATTCCTGTAACCTCTTTTCTTCCTTATTAGTATCTGTCACGGCAGGTTGTCAGCTCTGATGATGTCATAATGCTTTGTTTGTGGGGTCATCTGATGTCACTTATACCTTAGGAAGAATCAGCTTTTAAACAAAGTGAACCTTGGATGGTAAAACCTGATCTTCTGGAGCAGTTTTCTGAGATCACAGGGATAAAGATCTCCAGAAGAAAATATATCCGGAAAAGCTTTCCTCTTTCATTGGGATATATGGGTTTTACTCACTGTTGAAATGTTGACAACACAACTGGGTTGACACCTGGTAATGCTTCTGGATGATTCCTGGTTGCCAAGAGCATCCAAACAGTCCTCAAGGACACAGTCCTTTTGCACAACAAAGGGAAAAACAGCCCATTTCTGGGAAAAGGGTGGAAGTCTGATAGGAAAAGTATACCATATAACTTTCTCTCTAATGATAAAGAACAGTGTGTTTAATAGTACATGATAGAATGATTGGTGTGTTTTAAAGATATTTTTCCTTTTCAGACACATTTTTACATTACATTAGGGAATTTCCCAGAGAACATAATGATCTATTTTAAGAGTGGGAAGGATGGGGATATCCTACATTGCTCTTATATTGAAATCTTTTTTTTTCCCCCCAAAGCCCCAGGAGATAGTTGTATGTCATAGCTGCACATCCTTTGCTGTATGTGGGAAGTGGTCTCAGCATGGCCGGAGAAGCGGTGCATCAGTGCGCGCCAGGGATCTGAACCCGGGCCACCAGCATTGGAGCGCGTGCACTTAACCACTAAGCCACGGGGCCAGCCCTCAAATCTTAACTTATAGAAATTTTTTAAAATGCCAAGCTAATAAAATGACAGATTTTAAGCTTTCATTCTGGTAAAGTAAAAGCCTTCTACTCAAGGCACCAGCCACTTTAATTTTTAAAGACAGAACACGAGGTGCAAGACTTTGGCTTCCATTTTCTTCTTATAAACCAATGACATCTTCAGTTCTGGAATAGCTTTTAAAGATGCGGCTTTTAAAGATGCCAACATTTATCAATGTTGGCAGATCTGGTGCATTCCCAGAATAAACCCTGTATCCTCAGCTTTCTCTACTCAAATACACCCCTAGGGTGAACCACCACAAAACTGCCCACCACGAAATGGCCTGAAGAGAAGTCTAGATGTGACAGAAGGTGTAAGTGTATATTATAACGTGACACTGGTACATTAAAAAAATTTTTTCACATCCAGGATCAAATCTCTAATCAAACACCAATGCCAGAATAACCATAACTACCACTGACACACGTTAAGTTTAAAACTGAGGAGCTGCGGTAAAGGGGCGGAAATCGCACACAAACGAAAGAAAAACTTCAAAATTTTCTCTTCCCTTTCAGGCAAGTTTCAGCTCTTCAAATCTACTCTCGCCTTTAAAATACCCAAGTGCTGTTGTGCTCTCAATTCTCATCCCGTTGTAGAAGGAAATCTGTGTTTCTCTTCCCCAAATTAGGAATATGAGAAGTCTTCCAGGTCCTCAAAACCTGAAAGCAGCCCCGCGGGAAGTTTTATCTGGCCCAAGGGTGTGAGAGGGGGCATGGTCGTGTGGAAAAGACATCTGAGGGGAAAAATCCGTAAACCACACACCTGTGGTCGGAAAAACAAAACAAAACAGAGAAAACCCCTCGGGCCCAGACATCATCAGGATGTCGGAGCAGAGACAGAAAAAAAAACAACGTCCGTGTTCAGGTCAGAACCGGAGCGGCGTCCCCTAAGCGGCCGGAGCAGCCGGCGGGCGAGCCCCCGACGCCCTAGAGCCGGCTGTGACCGAGGGTACAGACAGCGCCATTTACCGCGCCCCCACCCGCCCCTCCCCCCCGGGCGCCAGCCAATCCCCTAGCACCATCCCCTTCCCATCGCAGGCCCCGCCCCCGCGCCCGGGATGCTGGGCCCCCGCGGCGTGACGCAAGCACGGCGGCTCCGCCCCCTGCGTCTCTGGCCTCGCCGGCCTTGGGGGGATGGTTCCATCATGGCGTCAATGCAGGTGAGAGGAGTTTGCAGCATCTGGGCGGGCGAGGGAGCCGCCGAGAGGATGCGACCGTCTCGTCGGGGGCGGCGTCTGGGACCCTGGGGCACCCGGGCGGGTTCGGGAGCGGCCCTCGTGGCCCGTCCTGCCTCAGCCTCAGGGCGTTGGGGAGGGGTGAGAGGCGGCGAGAAGAAGGGCGGGGGTGGGGGGGTCGCGGTCGGTCGAAGCGGACACCCGCCGGCCGCGAAGTTGGGGGAGAAAGAGGGCGAAGGGGAGGAAAGGGCCAAGTTTGGCGTTGGCTGGGCGGCAGTGGTCTCGGAATCCCCTCCCGTTCACGCAGGCGGCCTCCCCGCCCGCCCCAGGGATGCCTTTTCCTCCGTGGTCCCCGGCCGGGCGGAAACAGCTGCTCTCGCCGTTGTCGCCGGGGCAGGGGCGGCCCTGAGAGGGGCTGAGTGTGGGGAGCTGAAAAGGCGTTCCCCGAGAAGGCGGCTGGCTGCAAAGGCGATTCGCGGCCTCCGCTCAGGCCTCCCACGCCCGGCCTCCGGACCGCTCGGCCCCTCGGCTCTCCTCCCTTTGACTCTTAATCCTTTGCCCCGTGGGTACCTTTCTGTATCACCTCCGCACCCTCCACGAACATTCGTCCCCCTTTCTCACTGTCCCCGAAGCTGCCCTTAGTCCATCGACATCATTGGCCGCCTAGTAGGCGATCTCCCCGAGAGCCGAGTCACCAGTCCCCTTAGACCTCCCGGGATAGCTCGCCCTCAAATTTTTTTCCCTGCTGTGCCCCACCCTTGCGGTCGCGGTAAGGCTGCAGCCCTTTGCCCTTCTTCCCCAGATCTTTAGGGGAACCTTAGTTTGGTAGGAAGCGTTTGTTAACTCGTGTTGTATCTGCCTGACTTGGCAACGCGTGGTTTTCTGGCTTTGCTACTTAATATACTCCTTTTTTCCAAATCCAACGAGTTTGGTTTTTTTCAGGCAAAGATGGCAACCACAGTTGCAGTTTTGTAGAGATTGACTCTGCATTATCTAGAGCTTGCATTTAATTTACAGATGAAGACTAGCTCTATCGAAACATATAGGAAGAGAAGGAAGAATTGTCGTTTGGAGTGGCAGCTGAGCGCCTTTTAGAGTTTTAACATTTGCTTAACAAGGAGACCACGTTTTTCTTAGAAGGATTTTGTGCTTTTGTTTCTAGAAGAATAAGCAAGTCTCCCTATCCACCCTCCTTGTTTTTTTCTTTCCTAGACGAGAACAGTGTTTTTCTTTCATCTCTTCTGTTTTCTGCATCTTCTTCCTCTTTTGTGCACGTTTGCTTCACATTGACTTCTGTACTTTTGTGTTATCCTCTTTCAACCTGTTTCTCATAGAATGTTCTTTTTACAGTTGCTTCTCCGTCTGGACTTCCTTGCAGAATAGGGAAAAAAAATTGTATATAACATTCCTAGTTGAAGAGATGTCATGAAACGATGCAGAGAAAAAACAATTTCAGAAACATTACACTTGACACTAGTCTCCACAGAGACGTTAGAGGAGTTTCGTCATTTGAGGCTAAAAAAGGAACTGTGGAACAGTAGTTGAACAGTAGATGGGCTATATGACCAGTTTAAGATTATTCGTGTTAAGGTTAAAATTATTTAAGACTAACAATTAATATTAAAATCCCCAACACTTGTGATTATATTTGACAAGAGAATTGTAGGGATAGCTAATTAGCTGGTTAGATTTAGACTTCAAGTGTCTGGAAAAGGCAGATTTTAATTTTTAAGAGAAAAAGCTGAGTTGGCACAGAACTTAATGTTGATAATCTTGAATTTTACATGGCGACTTAAGCAATGGAAAACAATACTTGCCAGTGCAATACTGCATTTTTCTGACTGTCTTATCACCCTTTTATTCCTTTGTCTTTTGATTAGAGGAATAGAAAACTGATGTTTCCTATTTTAATTAAAATAAAACTAAATCTTTTATTTGTATTTTTTAAATATCTGATAAAGATTTTCTGATAGTATCTAGAAAAATATATATATATATATTTTTTTTTTGTGAGGAGATCAGCCCTGAGCTAACATCCGCCAATCCTCCTCTTTTTTTGCTGAGGAAGACGGCCCTGGGCTAACATCGGTGCCTATCTTCCTCCACTTTATATGGGACGCCGCCACAGCATGGCTTACCAAGCAGTACTTCGGTGCGCGCCCGGGATCCGAACCAGCGAACCCCGGGCCGCCGCAGCGGAGCGCGTGCACCCAACCGCTTGCGCCACCGGGCCGGCCCCTAGAAAAATATTTTAATATAGATAAACTTTTTGAAACACAGCACTACTTTCTGTGATTATTCTGTGTCTGGTGAACAACATTTTTTCCTACTTAGTAGTAGAGTTTAACTCTTTTCAGAATGACTAAGTTACACATAAAACTGCAACCAAATTATGAAATTTGTTCATTCACTCATGAATTATTTTTTGAGGGCCTACTATGTATCAAGTACTCATCTAGGTGCTGGGGATATGGCAGTGAACAAAAGCAAGATTTCTGCCCTTGTGGATATAGTAGTCCAATTGGGGGAGACAGATAAGAACAAAATATTTGCTAGTTGCACATTATATTAAAAGGTGATAGTGATATGGAGAAAAAGTGTGGAAGGAGGTTGTGAAATGGATATTTTTGGGATTTCAGTAGAGCACTTAGGAAAAAGTACACTGTACATGAATGCTGCTCTGACCATGTCCTTGCCTAGAAAGTTTTCAGTAGATTTTTTTTTTTTATAATTTTTATTTATTTGTTTATTTTCCTCCAAAGCCCCAGTAGATAGTTGTATGTCATAGCTGCACATCCCTCCAGTTGCTGTATGTGGGACGCGGCCTCAGCATGGCTGGAGAAGCAGCGCGTCAGTGCGGGCCAGGGATCCGAACCCGAGCCCCCAGCATCAGAGCGCACGCACTTAACCACTAAGCCACGGGGCCGGCCCTAGATGTCTTTATTTTACCCACGCCGGGATATTACTACTGCTGAAGAGGTTATTAAGCTTTAAGAGGAACTGTGTTTTAAAAACATGTATATCATACAAGTGTAACATAGGATTTGATTACTTGAATTGATAAAATGAAATAAATTAGTCTTCAGGATCAATAACATCAAGTAAAGGTAGACTTTGAATTTCTCATTGAAGAGGATTGAGGTTGTAATTGCTTTAGTGTACTCTATCAGTGCCTTCCAACCTTTTTTCAGGTCGTGGCACAGATAGAAAATAATTTTTGAATTGTGTGCTAAGGTGGGTAAGGTTGTTGGAGGTTGGAAGCACCTGGCCAGGCAGCTCCAGGTGAAACATTGGGGATGAGGATCAATATTCTGGTACACCTGTAATGCTGGAGAAGCTCTGCTCTATAATATTGCTAGAGTTGTTCAATATACAGTTCAAGATTGTAGTTTTCAAACTTAGCTGAGCCCTTTGAGACGTTCTTTCCCATTTTTTTCTTCCTACTGTTTCTTCCTAGAACAAAGTCACAAATGGCTCGGTAAGATTATGGTTAGATTATGTTTTAAGAAACTGTTCTTAGAGAATGGTGGGCTTATGGTGGTACTTAAAATTGGCAGAAGTTAAATAGATGTGCATTTAATTTTGGTAATTCTAGAAATCTTAAAATATTAAATGGAAAGTTGTTTGTAGCAAATTTTTAGATTTGGCGTTTTAGCGACTTTCATGATTTGGTGCAGACTTTGTATCTCCAAACTACGAAAGCATTATTAAAGTCCATTTTTATGTGATTCTAAACATTTCTTAAAAGTGTAGCAGTATTGGGATATTCTGTTTTCAACTAAACCATAAAACTGTATTTTTTGTGTCATGTTTCTTTTTTCATTTTGTACTTAATCTTTTTTTTTTCTTTCTTTCTCTTTTGGCTCACTTCATATTATGAAATACTTAACTACTTTGGCCTCCTGGATATGTTTTCTGATTTTAGAACTTAGCTGTTTCATTCAGACCTATCTTATATTGGAAGCTTTTAAGTATACCTTGTATACTTTTCTAATTTGACCGTCTAGATTTATTTATTAATTTTAGGTATGAACTCCCCTTACATTATGTGTTAATTTGACCGTCTAGATTTATTTATTAATTTTAGGTATGAACTCCCCTTACATTATGTGTTAAGATCTTAGAAAGTCAGTGCGTAGTAGTCCATAATTTGTCAACTCTAGAAACAGTGATAAAATTGAGAGAAATGGTCAGTTGAATTCTTAGGGATTTTCTGCATTTTCTTCCTCTCTCTTGCCTAATTGGTTCTTACACTATTGACTGTTGATTTGGCTAGATGGAAGGAGATTGAGATCTAGTAACAGGAGATGGATTATAAATGCGTGCTTATTTTCAGATGATTTAGAAACAATAAATTATTTTGGATTATTCACAGCTCTGCATTGCTCTTTGCTCAAGTAATTGGCTGTAGTGATTGAGAGAGATGGAATATGGGCTCATACCGACATTACTATTATTGTAGTCACATTCCCTTGACGATTAGAATCCGTATGACTGTTCGTTGATGTCCTCATGAAAGGTTACAGCATAATCAAAAGTTAGAAAATTGGCCATCATCTTGGATCCTGAGATTTACTAAGCAGTGGGAGCTTGGGGTGTATAGCTAGAATTATAGTATCAGAGCAAGTTGGCTGCATACTCTGGTTAGGAATAGGGCTGTGAGGGAGTTATTGGAGCAAGTGCCAAGGGAAGAGGGGAACAGCGTAGAAGAGAATTGAGGGTGTTCTGTGTGAATGATAAACATAAGTAGATAGTAGACTACGTGTGAACAAAAGCATAAAAAGCTAGGGTAATCATCTTCTCTTAACTCCTAAAGCAGTCATTGTGGTACTTTTATTTTTGCTGTTAATCAATTACTGCTTTATGAGATGCCTTCTGTTTTTGTCCTGAAGTGTTTGTTTGGGTCTTTTGCTTAACTTTTCAGGTCTCTTCCACTCCCCTGAGCCATAGATTTCCAAGAGAACAGGAAAAATGCTTTCTCTCTATCCCTTAAATGTGCACAGAGTGACTACAGTAAATGTTTGTCCATCACTTGACACTTCAAAATGGCATTCCTAAATAGCAAATTCTGCATTAGTTTAATTCTATTTTAGAGAAATCTATTAAGCGATTTTATAATAGTGAGATTGAATACCTGTAAAGGAATAATCAAAAATTCATATTTATATTATATATATTTCCCCCAAAGTTGGCTTATTTTCCTGATTTATGTGTTTGCCATAACTTTAATGTTTTTCAAAATATTTTCATATTGTTTCTCTTTGATTTCTTATTCTGACCTTCTAAAAGCAGATAATCCTATTTCGTTCTAATTGAGACAGATAGAGTGATTTCTGGTCAGTAATCCCTTATTTGGAAAGTGACTTGCCCAAAATTACATAGCAGCTGAGTAGGGAAGCTGCAATTAGAAACCAAGCTCTGAAATCTGATGCTGTGAAGTTGTGGGTAATGAACATATTAACAAGTTTGGCGTTGTAGAGAAGTCATTGGGATAATTATTTAACTATTCAGTCACGAATTAAGCATTTACTAAAATATTATTTTATAGGTTCTATAGCTAAGAAAATGAGAGGATAATATTCCTCATACTTTATAAAGTTACTTTATGCATCAAATTTTAAAAAGAAGTTCTTTATGCACATACTTGTGCACTGAGTAAAAGTATAATCGCAAATCTTTACTATTCAAAAATAATCTTTATTATCAAGGAAAGTTTTAAAAATAGGGGTGATCTGGCATCTTTCTGAAAATATCTTTCTGCATAGTATTTATCTAAATTGAGCATTTGTTAGATGAATTTTATTGCATCTTTATATCATTGCAGTCTGCTTCATTATTAATTTTATCTACAATATACTTGTTCATGTTTGTCAGGTGTTTTAAAATTTTCCTCATTTGATAGCCTTTATTTGTGAATGCAGTTTTTGGATCACCAACAAATGGAGCATGCCTTTGAGTTATTTTATGCTGAGAAAAACTCTAATCTCATTTAGTTGCTTTCGTAAAACTTCATTAGAAAAAAAAGCACAGGATCTGGAATCAAAAAACCTGTGTTCTGATTCTGTTTTACTACTTAACAGTTAACGTTGCACAAAAATTAGTGTGTAGTGTAGTGGTTAAGACAAAAGCAGATTAAAAGGTAAACATCTATCAAACTGCCTTTCTGATTTCTCTTCCTCAAACCTGTTCTTTCTGTAGTATTCCCCATGTTGGTACATGGCAACTTCGTTCTTTAATTTATTCAACCGGAAACCTTGGTTTCATCCCACCCCATAGTCAAACCACCAGCAAATTCTGTCCAGTTCTACCTTCAAAATATATCCAGGATCCAACTGTTGTCCGCTCTTCTGAGTTACTCAGGGGTGTAAATCCTCCTCCTCCCTGACCTGGATTGTATCAACTGGTAACTGGTTCCCCTGCTTCTGCTCTTGTTCCCTTGCTGTCTTTTCTCAACCCATTATTTAGATTCTTTCAAATCAAAAGTCAAATGTCATTTCACTCACATCCCTCCTGTGGCTTCCCTGTTTTACTCAGAATATAATCCAAAATCCCTGTTAATGCCTAGAAGGTCTTACATCATGTCATCTATCTCGTTCAACACCCCCCTCAGGACCCACTTCTCTACAGCCTTCTTGCCCTCCTTGCTATTTCTGCTGCAGGGTCTTTGCCCTTGTTATTTCCTCTGCTTGGAGTGCTCTTTTCCACATACCCGGATAGCTCACTTCCTTTTTTCTCTCAGATCTTTGTTCAAATATAATTTCCTCAGAGAAGGCCTTCCTTGCCGCCCAATATAAAGTAGCTCTCCTGCCCCTGGCACTTGTAATTCCCTTTACCCTGCTAAATTCTTCATAGCCCTGACATCTTATTAATTAATTAACCATTTCTCGAGGACATAACCCAGTACCTGGCGTGTAGTAGGCCCTCAGTAAATGTCGAAGGAATAAGTGAACACAGCTTTTGGATTCAGATAAACTTGGTTTGAATTCTAGCTTTGCCGCTTAATAGCTCTGTAACTTTTCTTTCCAACATTAAATGGAGATGAAAGAATTATATGGGATAAAATTACTAATTACTTCATGTCGTGGATCTTCAGACTTGTTTGTGAGTTATATCTTATAATGCTACTTGCCTGTTATTTTATAAACTACTGCTGTCAGATACTCACTTTTACAAAAAATTTGATTCCTGGTCCTCTGTTGGCCATCAATGGAAAAAAGTAGATTTCCTCTATGATCATGTGTCACATGAAGTCTCTCCTTGTATTTCCACACCACAGGAAGGAGGGAGGAACTTTGGTTTCTAATTAGTGTGTATTCTTTGCCAGTCCTCTTCAGAATTTGAGAATTAGCCAAGTAAAACTTTGAGCCTTAGATATCGGTTTAAGTGGCACATTCAATTTTTTTCTTTTTTTAATTGAAATATAATCACATACCATAAAACTTACTTCAGTGGTTTTTAACATTACGACCTTCATCACTATCTAATTCCAGAACATTTTCACTATCCCCTAAGCAAACCCTTTACCCATTAGCAGACACTTCCCATTCTCCCACCCTTAGAAATCACTAATCTGTTTTCTGTCTCTCTGGATTTGCCTGTTCTGGGTGTTTCATATAAAAGGAATTATACGATACGTGGCCTTTTGTGGCTGGCTTCTTTCACTTAGCATAATGTTTTTGAGGTGCATCCATATTGTATCTTGTGTTAGTACTTCATTCCTTTTTATGGCTAATAGTCCATTTTTTTTTTTTTAAAGATTTTATTTATTTTATTTTTTCCCCCCAAAGCCCCAGCAGATAGTTGTATGTCATAGCTGCACATCCTTCCAGCTGCTGCATGTGGGACTCAGCCCCAGGATGGACGGAGAAGTGGTGCCTCGATGCGCACCCGGGATCCGAACCCAGGCCACCAGCATCGCAGCGCGCACACTTAACCACCAAGCCACAGGGCCGGCCCTAATAGTCCATTTTATGATTATACCACAATTTATCAATCGATTGACATTTAATTTTTTTTCCTGTTTCCATTCATCAGTTAATTGACTATTTGTATTGTTTCTACTTTTTGAAGAATGCTGCTTTGAACATTCGTGAACATGTTTTTGTGTGGACAAGTTTTAATTTGTCGTGGGTATACACCTAGGAGTGAAATTGCTGGGTCATTTGGTAACTCTATGTTTAACCTTCTGAGGAACTGCCAGACTTTTCTATGGCAGCTGCACAATTTTACATTCTCACCAGCAGTGTGCAAGGTTCCAATTTCTAGATGTTCTGGCCAATATTTGTTGTCCATTTTTTTTATTATAACTATCCTAGTGGATGTGAAGTGATATCTCACTGTGGTTTTGATTTGCATTTCTCTAATGACTAGTGATGTTGGGCATCTTTTCTTGTGCTTATTGGTACATTTCTGGGAGGAATGTCTCTTCAAATCCTTTGGCCATTTAAAAAATTAAGTTGTCTTTTTGTTGAGTTGTAAGAATTCTTTTTTTTTTTTTTTTTTTAATGTAGAGTTCCATGTGTTTATTGACTGCTAGCTTCGGCTTCTGTGCAGCTGAGATACACATTCAGCCCTAGGCTTTTTTTTTTTTTTTTTTGTGAGGAATATCAGCCCTGAGCTAACATCCATGCTAATCCTCCTCATTTTGCTGAGGAAGACTGGCTCTGAGCTAACATCTATTGCCAGTCCTCCTCCTTTTTTCCCCCAAAGCCCCAGTGGATAGTTGTATGTCATAGCTGCACATCCTTCTAGTTGCTGTATGTGGGACGTGGCCTCAGCATGGCCAGAGAAGCGGTGCATCGGTGCGTGCCTGGGATCCGAACCCGGGCCACCAGTAGCGGAGAGTGTGCACTTAACCGCTAAGCCATGGGGCCGGCCCTGTAAGAATTCTTTATGTGTTCTGAATACAAGCCACTTACCAGCCAGTGATTTGCAAATATTTTCTCTTATTCTGTGAGCTGTGTTTGCACATTCTTGATGGTGTTCTTTGAAGCACAAAAAGTTTTAATTTTGAAGTCCAATTTATCTATTTTTTTCTTTTGTCATTTGTGCTTTTAGTGTCATAGCTAAGAAGTCATTACCTAATACAACATCATGAAGATTTACACTTTATTAGACCTATGTTTTCTTCTGAGAGTGTTATAATTTTAGCTCTTACATTTACATCTTTGAATCATTTTGAATTAACTTTTGTAAATGGTGTGAGGCATATTTTTGAAGTTATAGAGCTCCAAGCTGAGAGTCTATCAGGTTTTTCTGCTGGATTCAAGTTATTTCTCTAGGTGAGTGGAGCCGTTAGCTGTTTTTGAGATGAGAATTTCTTTTGCAGCCCTACTACTAAAAAATGTGTTTGTAATGCTAATAAACTGAGAATATTTGTATATTCACATGTTGGCTTTTATTGTAATGAAAATAGGCATACCAATTTAAAATTTTAGATTTACTGAAGCTTTGAGCCATAGGGCGTTTTAGAAGTCATCTAGTCTAACCATCATACCTTTTCTTGAAATCATTACTGTATTTTGTGATTAGAGGTAGTTGATAAAATGTAATTTGTTTACTTTTGTACTGCATGAAAGGAAGATATATTGAGCAAATTGAGTATGTAGATTTGTTTTTTCGTATATAGGTTTGATATGAGAAAAGTTGTTACATTCTTAGGAAAACCAATGTAAGGATCCTAGTGGAGAAAATTACATAGCTGGGGCATATTGGCGCCATGTTTGCTTTTTATGTTGTTTAGTGGAAACCTCATAGAATTCATTTTTTTATAACAGTTTGAGCTACCTTGATTTGATATTTCTACAGTCCATCCTCATTATTCATGAATTCTGTATTTGTGAATCTGCCTACTTGGTAAAATTTATTCGTAACCCTAAAATCAATACTCATTTTGCTTTTGTGGTGATTTGCACATGTGCAGAACAGCAAAAAATTTGAGTCACTGGATGTGCACGTTCCCAGCTGAGGTCAAACAAGGCAACTCTCTGCCTTGTTTCAGCTGTCATACTGAAAACAGGTGTACTTTTCTGAGTCTGTTTAGTGCCACTTTTTTTGTATTTCTGTGCTTTTGGTGATTTCACTGTTTAAAATAGGTGCCCAAGCAGTGGTCCTAAAGTCCTGTCTAGTGTTCCTGATTGCAGGAAGACTGTGATGTGCCTTATGTAGAAAATGTGTGTTGGGTAACCTTTGTTCAGGCATCTGCTGTTTGTTCAGGCATCTGCTGTTGGCCTTAAATTTAGTGTTAATGAATCAACAATGTATGTTAAGGAATCCTTAAATGGAAACACACAAAAACCAAGGTTATTATTGATTGGTGGAATGTGACTAGAGGATTGCGGGAACCTAACCCTGTATTTCCCCTAGGAACAGTGGTTCAGTATTTGCTAATTCGGTATTTGCTGCAGCTTTGTAGAACATAACTACTGTGAATAACAAAAATTGTATTTTGATTTAAATTTCAGTCCACCTTTGATTTGAAATGTATTGAAGCCAGATTAAAACTGGTAAAATGTAATGTTGCTACAACCTGGTTCCTTGTTGGCCTTTTTCCATTTTCTACTGTAGATCGATAACTTGCCCAGTTTTTTTCTTGAGTTACCCTACAGTTCAAGTTAGTGGTTTTCAATGTTGGCATTATATTGAAATCACCTGGGAAGCTTTAAAAAAGAAAAACAACTATCCCCAAAGATTGATTTAATTGGTATGGAATGCATCCTGGGTATTGGAATTTTTCTTAGCTCCTCGGTAATTCTAATGTGCAGCCTAAGTTGAGAACTCATCTTCACTGCAATGGGGGAATTTAGGTGTGCAAATTTGTAAATTGCGTAAGGTGTAATACATCTCCTTGGACCATATTTAGAGTTCAAGATATGGTAGACATTTGAAGGTTGATACCTGTGGAGACACCTTTAAGAACCAAATTCGAGACTATGGAAATGTTTATATGTGTTCCTAGTTGTATAATCACAGTTCTATCAAAGAACATCCATTTCCTGTACACGTCAAAGCAAATGTTGACTGCCTTATCAATTTTAGTGAAATCTCTTGTTTGGTGGCTATTTTATACAAACAAACAAAAGTATCTGCAGTGAGAGTTCTTTGTGGAGGAGGGTTAGTGAACAAAGGACACTCAGGTGGTCCCCTGGGCTCATTTATGAGCTGAGTGAGTCTTCAATTCAAATTGTGTACCTAGACAAACTTACACATTTTGTATCATGAATCTGTGGAGGTGAATACGAATGATTACAATCTCAAATTTTTGTTGTTGTTTTAATTAATTTTAGGAGCCCTGTATTAAAATATGACTAGCCCTTGGAATGTTAGTCTTGAATGTTTGAATGTTGAATAGCCCTTGAATGTTTTCAGTCTTTTGGCCCTTCATTAGGGCCACTGTTGTTGCTAGCCCTTGCATCTCCCATTCTAAGGCCTATGGCTGAACTTTTTATCAGTTCATTAAAATCCCTCGAGTCAGGTTGCTTATGATTCTGGGTCCCGGGTCTATCTCCTCTGTCCTTAGGTTGAAGTGGAGATTATTGCAAATATGTAGATTCTGTCAGTATCCTTTACCTAGGCATACTTAACAACTCTTTTAAATCACTTTTTATATTGGACTTCCATTTTTAATTTTGGGTAGTTTTGACAGCTCCCTGTCTTGTCTTTTCATTGTTCCTGGGATTTTTTTTTTTATTTATTTAACTTATCTAGCAGGTTATTTAGTTAGCCCTTCCACTCTTTGTACTACCTTGCTGAATTCAAATTTTACTCAAAATCACTTTAGTTCTTTACATCTCTATACCTGACATCATGAATCCACCAAACTTAGCTTCAGTCCTCACAGCTATGCACACTTGTTCTTACCTTGTGTGCCCTCATAGCATGTTTTACCTCTCACATAGGTTTTTTCACTTCTGCCTTATGCTTACTATAAAGGTACTTGGTCTTTATTGGATTTTTAGTTCACTAAGGGCAGTGTGCTACTGGTAGTAAGTGCTCGCATGTTTTCTGAGTAAATAAATAGAACAGAGACTCAAATACTTTTTTCAAAACAGGTCAGAGGTGATATGAAAACATTGCTTTCTTGCCCTATCTCTTGGTACCTTTGATGTCTTTTGCTTCAGCTTCTGCCCTGGCCCAATTAAAAAAAACTAAAGAATTGAGGTGAATAGGAAAACATATGTATAGTATTTTAAAATCAGTGTAAATTTCCTGTTAACTATGTGGATATCTTTCAGCTAGACTAATATTTGGTTGGTAATTCTTTCACTTTGGAGATAATGCTTCAATGAAAGTCTGTTGTTTTTTTCTGATGGTAGATTTTTTCTTAAGTTTCCAATCCACAGCCTTTACCTTGACAGCAAATAATCCTAGGTCTTGCTTCATTGATACTAAATTTATGTGATTGCTTTCTCCCTAAACCCAAATATGTTGTGTCTCAGGATACTTCTCATTCCTGAAATTGTATTCCTTTTCCAAATGTTTTATTCTTGGGGTGTCTCTGTGTGTGGTTTGGGTATAGATATGTCTATGTGTGCTTGTGGGAGGAGGAGGTATGGGGTTGTATGGAGTGTGTATGGTGTTTTGGTATAGGGAGTTTGTGATTGGTTCTTTCAGATGTTGCAGAGGACAGAACATCTGTTGATGTCTATGAAAGGCAGACGGGGCTTCTGATAAGCCTTTTTACTCTTAAACATAGTGACAGAGCTTTACTTCAGATTCTTCCAACTTAAAGTATATAGAAGAAATTGGTCAGTTTGGAATACTCCTACCCAAAGGAAAACAAAAAACCACCACCACCAAAAAAAAAAAAAAACACAAAAGAAAAAACAACACCTGCAAGGATAAAGAAATCTCTGGAAGCCTGTAGTTTTCAGAAGTTTGTGATGACAATGATAGCACTACCAAAGTAAGCTAAGACAGTTAATGGCGATGGCTTGGAAAGGATTATCCATGATCCTAAATAGCAAAAGTAGTGTGAATAGGTATTGCTTCTCTCTCTTTTTTCAGCACCTCTTCTTTTTTTTTTTTTAAAGATTTTATTTATTTATTTTTCCCCCCAAAGCCCCAGTAGACAGTTGCATGTCACAGCTGCACACCCTTCCAGCTGCTGCACGTGGGACGCGGCCCCAGCGTGGCTGGAGAAGCGGCGCGTCGGTGCACGCCCGGGATCCGAACCCGGGCCGCCAGCACCGGAGCGCGCGCACTTAACCGCCAAGCCACGGGGCCGGCCCTATTATCGCATATTCTAATTCTCATCTTTTGTGATAGATCTGCAGTTTGATTTGTAGGTCAAACCAAACTTTCCACTCTTCGAGGACAGTATTATAAGTCATTTTATTTAGCATATTTATTTAAGGCTTGATGTGTGCCAAACCCTGCTATAATCTACATTTTCCACTACACAGCATGTTTTATGCTTTATGACATTTTATTTGCCCGAGTAACTTCTTTATTAATGCTTATCAAAGTTTCTGGATGTAGCCCAGCCTAGCGAAATCTGGAAGGTAAAAAAATTTGAATTGTACCTTTACAAGAAAAGAAAACACACTTAAGTATTCTTCCAAAGAAAACACACTTAAGTATTCTTCCAAAGTCAGAGAACGTTAGCCTAAATCAGACATCAACTCTATCAGGCTTAATGCTGTTTACTGCTTTTCATCTACAGCCTGAAATGTAATGATCAAGGGGAGAAAGGAGGCTCGGAACTGTGTTTTATTTCATTTGGAGTCAAGATTTCTGGGTGACTTAAATATTTTATTTTGAGGGTTAATTTCCAAAGACCAGACAGATGGCTTCTGAACTAGCTTGAGAAATTCAGGTTTGATTCTAATGTTGTAATCTCATTGGCTCCTGAAGCCAAGCTGGTTTAAAGCACGCATGATGCATGCGTTGGTTTCAGGGTAGAGAGCATACCCAGCCTAAGGAGCAGCCATACTTCAGCTCTGGTTGATTCAGTTATTTTCATCTATCAATGACGTTCACAAGAAGTTTGAACTCCAGAGGTCCAAAACTGAATTTAATCTCAGGTGTCTGCAACCCCCACAGCGAGACCGTTTAACTCTACCTCTTCCTCTTCTTGAATTTCATTTTTTTTTAATAATTTTATTTATTTATTTTTTTCCCCAAAGCCCCAGTAGATAGTTGTATGTCATAGCTGCACATCCTTCTAGTTGCTGTATGTGGGACGCGGCCTCAGCATGGCCAGAGAAGCCGTGCGTCGGTGCGCACCCGGGATCCGAACCTGGGCCGCCAGCAGCGGAGCGCACGCACTTAACCGCTAAGCCATGGGGCCGGCCCTTGAATTTCTTTTAGATTATTAGCACCACTGTCCATCCAAACTAACATCCTGGGGTCATCCTCATTTTTTTCTCTTTCTCCCTCCCCGCGTCCCGTTACCACTAAATCCAATCCGTTCTGTATCCTAATTAAGTCTTTTGATTCCTGTGGTGGTTCACTAGTAATGTCTTAACTCTTTATTTTTCTCCTAGTTTCCAGTCTAGCTTCCAGCCTTCATTCTGTCTTAATTTCTCCAGTACATCTGCCACACTTGTCAGAGTTACCATTCTTTTTTATCAAAAAGGAAATTTTATGCATGTTCATTGTTGAAATGTTAGAAAATTACAGATTAGTAAAAAGAAAAATCACTACCCCAGAAGATCAATGAATGGTGAGATTAAAGGGTTATTTTAATTTTTAGATATTTTGGTTCTTATCTTTTTTTCCTTGTATTTACATGACATTTACCACTGAAAAGACAGTTCCCTTGTAAAGTCAGTCCCTGATCCTAAACTCTAGACCCCATCTCTTCACAGGTATTTTACATGTCAATTATCACTGTCTTTCTCTTTCCTTGATTCTTCCCCAAAGTATTTACATATGCTTAAATTTCTCCTTAAAAAACAAACACCTCCCTCTGCTACTTCTGCCAACTGTCACTCCATTGCTCTCCCTCCTTTCACAACCAGAGTTTTTGAGAGTGGCCTAAAAAAAAAGATTATGAAATGTATCATACGTATGAAAGAATTTGACAATGATAGGTGAATATTTTAAAGAATATTAATAAAATAATAACATTAATAAAATACCTAGCTTAAGAAATAAAAGTTACCATTACTTTTGAAGCCTCCTATATGCCTCTTCCTTGTTCCTCATTACTTCCTTCCCAGAGTAAATTGCTCACCTGGATTTTATCTACCATCCCCCATTTTTCTTTAAAGATTTAAACAATATAAGTTTCACTTTTTTGGAAAGTTAAATAAATGGAATCATACTGCAAATATTCTTTTCTGACTTCTTTTGTTTAACATTTTAAGATGAATTTATCCTGATGGACGTAGGCAGTACATTTTTAAAGCTAAGTAGTATTCCATGTTGCAAAGTTTATCATAATTTATTTATTTTACTCCTAACTTATTGTGAGCAGTGCTGCGTTAAATATTCACATCTTTCCTGGTGCACTTGTGTATGGTTTTCTCTAGGGTATATATCTAGGAGTGGACTTGCTTGGTTGTACCACGTCTTTGTTCACTTTTACCAGATAATGCCAAAAGTGGTTAAATCAGCTTATGTTCTTGATGGTAATACAGGAGTTCCAGGGATGCTACATACTCCCTGATACTTTGTATTCTCTGACAATAATTTTTGTGAAAGGTATCTCATTGCAGTTCTGTTTTATATTTCCTTGATTAATAAGAGATTGAATATCAATTTATTTGTTTATGGGCTATTTGTATTTCCTCTTCTGAGAAATGCCTCTTGACTTTCAATTTGGTTGTCCTTTATTGATTTATAGACATTCTTTTGTATGGCTAAATTCTTCTCCCAGTTTAAGATTTGTTTTTTCACTTTCACAGTGTCTTGATGAATCCCAAAGAGAATTTGTCAGTCTTTTCCTTTTTGGTTTGTACTTTTTACGTTTTAAGAAATCCTTTTCTATTCTGAGCTCATGAAACTTTTCTCTCTCAAATTTTGTCCTAAAATGCTGTCTTCTAAAAGTCTTACAGTTTAGCATTTCACGTTTAAGTCTTTAATCCTTATGGATTGAGGTAGGGATCCAATTTCCTTCCCCTTTTTTTTATTTTTTATTTGTATGGGTACTCCATATGTCTCAGCCCCATTTACTAAGAGGCTTTCCTATTTGGTCATCAGTCAAGTTTCCAAATATGTGTCGGTCTGCATCTCGGCTCTCTCTCCTATCCCACTGGTCTATTTGTGTCCATACTTTATAGTTTATGATGAAATCTTGATACCTACCAGGGCTAGTCGTGCCACCTTGCAAATCTAGATGTCTTTTCTTAAGCCAGACATTAAAGGAAATTTGCAAAAATGTAAAATATTGCTACTACTCTTATAATTTTTGTATTGGAAATATAGTTATTTTCATAAAATATTTGTATGTTAATTTTAGCAGTGAATTTATTTTTAAGTGAATTAACAAATTTTAAAATTTGTCAGTGTTAAATTCTGTGGTAAATATCAATATATCTATGTTTGCCCCATATAAGGGAAAGCTCTTTCGAGTACTCAAAAATTTATAAGTATAAAAGGCTCCTAAGATCAAAAAGTTTTAAGACCCATTGCTCTAAACATTTAAAACTATAAAATATTTTTTAAGTACACTCTTAGCTATATTTTATAAGTTTTGATAGGTAATATTTTTGTGATAATTCATTTCTGAATATGTTCTAGTTTCTACTATGACTTCTTCTTTGATCATTGAGTTGTTTAAAAGTATGTTTTAAAATTTCCAAATGTAGGTATTTTTCCTAGTCCTTTTTGCTATTGATTTCTAACTTACTGCATTGTGGTCAGAGAATGAGATTTGTATCATACAGTTCTTTGAAATTTGTTGTGGTAGACTTTTTGGCTTAACACCAGTCACTTTTTATAAATGTTTTATAAGTGCTGAAAAATTTTTTTTCTCGTGTTACTAGTGGCAGTTTTTAAAATGCCCTATTGACCGATAAGCAGGTAGGAAAATAGTAAATACTCTAGATATTTTCAAGCGGAGAGAGATTTAATGCAGGTAATTGGTTACAAGGATGTGGTTAGGACTAGAACAGCAAAAGGAAGTAGAGGGTTTGAGAGGAACAAAGGGAGGTTGCTATCCAAAGATCTGGGAGTTGCTGCTGCTTATGGCTGGAACCAAAGAGCCTGCTTGCTAAGCTGCTGGAGGTACTGGGAGAACCACACTCCTGCAGCTGAGAAGAACTCAGGAGCTCAGCTTCTGCTGATTTTTCTGGAATCTGCAGCTGCTTGCTCTTGAGGGCAATAGGAGACACTTTCAGTTGGAGGCAGTATCAGAACCAGGAAAAAGAAGACAGGAGGAGGAATGGCATTTTTCTTTTACTTTTTGTTTTTTTCTAGTACCTCCTGCTGACAGAACCAGGGACAAGGGGGTCTGGCAAAGTCGCTTGCAGGCGTTTTGTCGGCTTGATCTGTCCATTACTTTGAGAGACGTTGATAAAATTTCCTACTGAGAAGGTATATTTGCTAATTTTGCTCTGCTTATCTATTTTTGAGGTTAAATTGGGTATATACAGGTTTTATGCTTTTGGTGAATTGAGCCTTGTATCGCTATTTGGTTTTCTCTTTCTCTCTGTCAGTATTTCTGGCCTTAAAATTGGTTTTACTTGATACTAGTATAACTATGTCAGCTTTCTTTTGGCCTGGTATCTTTTTCTGTCCCTTGACTTTGAACCTTTGTATACCTTATGTTTGAGTAATGGGTTTTTTTTTTTTTTTTGGTGAAGAAGATTGGTGCTGAACTGACATCCGTGCCCATCCTCCTCTGTTTTATTTTATTTTATTTTTTTGTATGTGGGATGTCTCCACAGCATGGCTTGATGAGCAGTGTGTAGTTTCGCGCTTAGGATCCGAACCTGTGAATCCCTGGCCACTGAAGCAGAGTACGCGAACTTAACCACTATGCCACTGGGCTGGCCCCTTGAGTTATATTTTTAAAAAATCTCATATAACTATGTATTTTCACCATCCATTTAACTTTCTTTACCATTTAACTAAAGGACTTAATCTAGTTGTTTTTTTTTTTTTTTTTTTTTTTGTGAGGAAGATCAGCCCTGAGCTAACATCCATGCTAATCCTCCTCTTTTTGCTGAGGAAGACTGGCTCTGAGCTAACATCTATTGCCAATCCTCCTCCTTTTTTTTCCCCAAAGCCCCAGTAGATAGTTGTACGTCATAGTTGCACATCCTTCTAGTTGCTGTATGTGGGATGCCGCCTCAGCATGGCTGGAGAATTGGTGCGTCGGTGCACGCCCAGGATCCGAACCCGGGCCGCCAGTAGCGGAGTGCACGCACTTAACCGCTAAGCCACGAGGCCGGCCCTGTTTTTTTCTTATGAGTAACTGATATAATGAAATTTCTTTCTTTCATTTCACGTGCTTTTCATTTGTCTTGCTTTTTTTTCTGTGTTTTTTTCTTTCCTTAATATGGATTGATTTCTTTTTCCTTTTTCTCATTTTGTTTTCCCCACCTCTACTTGTTTGGAAGTTATACACTCCTGTTATTTTAGGGGTTACCCTAGCTATTTTTTGCATTTATTTTACTGTTGACATTCTAATTTTTATTCCAAACTTTTTTGTTATGAAAATTTCAAACATGCGAAAAAGTAGAAAAGATAGTACACCTCTAGCCTTTATATAGATTCAACAAACATTTTCCATGTTTACTTTATCTTTCGTTTATTTTTTATTGTTTAATAAACTTTTTTTTTTGTTAATAGCTTTATTCAGAAATCACATGCCATGATCATTTATTTAAAGCATACTATCTAATGGCTTTTAACATATTCACAGAATAGGGCAACTGTCAACCACAATCAATTTTAGAACAGTTTAATAAGGTTTTTATTGAAGTATAACATACAGAAAAATGCACAAATCTAAATGTAGAGTTCACATATTCACAAAGTGAGTGAATGCACACTTGTAACCACCACACATAGAGAAATAGATGGTTGCACCCCAGGAGTCTCTCTCATGCCTATTCCTAATCACTGCTTCCTCTTCTTCCTCCATGAGGGTAACTGCTGTCTTGACTTCTAATACTATAGATTACTTTGCCTGTTTGTGAGCTTTATATAAATGAAGTTATATGATATGTATTTTTTTTTGGTCTGGCTTCATTGCTCAATATTAGTTTATGAGATCCATGTTCTCTATAGAACTAGTTCATTTTTATTACAGTATATGAATATACCACAAATTATTTACCTGTTTTACTGTTGGTAGGCATTCGAGTTGTTTCTAGTTTGAGCCTATCATGAATAATGCTGCTATAAACATTCTTGTACATGTGTTTTGTTGAACATACATATGTTGGGTATATACCTTGGAATGGAATTGGTGGATGAGAGTATGTTTATATTCAGGTTTACAAAACACCAAATGGTTTGCCAATTTACGCTGTTTATGTGAGAGTTTTAGTTCCTGGGCATACTTGCCAACTTGGTCTTGTCAGTCGTTTTTAATAAGCCATTTTGGTAGATATATGTTACTATTGTAATATGGCTTTAATTTGCATTTCTCTGATGACCATAAGGTTGAACCCTTTTTCATATATTTATTGGTCATTAGGATGCTTTCTGTGAATCGTGTGTTCAAGTCTCTTGCCAGTTTTTCTCTTCAGTCGTTTTTCTTTTTCTTAATTGACTTGTAGGCATGATAGCTAATTTAACATGCATAATTATCAAAACCTAAAACTTATCAGTGTGTTTGCATTCTTCTCAAAAAGTATAATGACCTTAGAATGTTTTAACTGCCATCACCTGCCTCCCACTTTATGTGATTGCCTTGTTTTATTTTAATCTTACAGATTAGGCATTTTGGGCTCAGATCCTTTATTGCAAATCCAAAATCTAAAAAAATGTTTGGAAACCAAAACTTTTTTTGTAAGTTGACCACAAATTTTTCTGGTGGCAAAACCTTACCTGAATGGACATAGGATTGCATATATGTTTTTTAAATCCCGTATACTGTCAGTATTCACATATTTCAGTCCTAAATACTAATTTGTTTGATAGAGTGCTGCTTTATAACATCGTTATTATTTTTATAAAATCCAAAAAATTCTCATTTTTGAAACATGTCTGGCCCCAAGAGTTTTGTCTTAGGGAATTGTGGGACCTGTATTATTTTATACAGTCAGTGTTTGGATTTACTTACATATTTACATATTTTTGCTCACCATTCCTTTTTGCATCTTAGACCTGTCATTTGGAATCATTAGAAGGAAGTCAAGATTTATTGTTTAGTTGGTTACTGTTGGTGATAAACTCTGTTTTGTCTGGAAAGATCTTCATGTCACCCATGTTCCTGAAACTTAATTTTTGCTAGATATAGTGGTTAAAATTGTCAGTTATTTTCACTTATGTGAAAGGTATAATTCCACTGTTTTCTCAGTTCTAGTGTTATCTGACTTCCATTGTTGCTCTTAAAATGATAGCCATCAGTCTAATTTCCATATTTTTGTAGGTAATCTACCTTTTCTCTCTGGTTTTAGGATCAGCTCTTTTTTGGTGGGTGTTCTGAATTTTCACAGTGATGTATTTACGTTTGGAATTCTGTTTGTTTATGCTGTTTGGAATTCATTGGGCTTCTTGGACCTGAGGATTGTTGTCTTCAACACTTCTGGGAAATTCTCAGGCATTATCTCTTTAAATGTTGCCTCCCATTCTTTTTTGTGCTCTGTCTCATATTTTTGTCTCTATTTCTCTGTTACATCCTGGATAAATTCTTCAGATCATCTTCCTAGGTACTAATTTTCTCTTTACCTGTGTTTAATCTACTGTTTATCCATTGAGTTTTTTTAAAAGTTTTAGTTAGATATAATGCACATTCTATAAAGTTCACCCATTTAAAGTGTACAATCAGTGATTTTTTAGTATATTTACCCAGTTGTGCAACCATTCTCATGATCTGTTATTAGAATATTTTCATCATTCCCTAAAGAAGCCTTGTACCAATAAGCACTCTCTCTCCATCACTTTATTCCCCATCCTCCCATCCTCTGGCAGACACCAGTCTACTTTCTGTATCTGTAGATTCACCTATTCTGAACATTTCGTATAAATGATATCATCCTATACGTGGACTTTTGTGACTGACTTCTTTCACTCAGCTTAATGTTTTTGAGGTTCATCCATGTTGCAGCATGTATCAGTACTTCATTATTTTTTATGGCCAAATAATATTCCATTGTATGGATACAACACCTTCTATTACCCATTCATCAGTTAATGGACATTTGGATTGCTTCCACTTTTTGGCTGAGTAATGCTGCTGTGAACATTTGTGTACATGTTTTCAACATCTATTGAGCCCTTAAATCTGTTTTTTAATTATACAAGAAATACAATTCTATATTCTTGTTGTAAAAGAGTAATATAAAAAAATATAGTGCAAATAGGGATGTCCGCTTTCTCCTCTGTTTCAACTGCTAGGAGGGAGCTACTGTAAAGTAGTTGGATGTGCTTCCTTCTGGTCTTCTGTATGCATTTGTATAAATAAATCTCTTGTTTTTGTTTTAACATAAAAGGATTATATGTATTTTAGAGGCTTGCTTTTTCTTGATTTCAGTATGTTTTGGCATTCTTTTATTGTTGTTAAAACGCATAGATCCACATCAGTCTTAATGGTTGCATAGTCTTATTTCTATATGCCATAATTTGTATAATTTATCTATTGATAGACACATATATTGTTTCTGGATTTTGTTCTTACAAACAGTGAAGCAGAAACATTCTTATTTAATTTTTTTAAAACATTTACTGAGACAAAAAACATGTGCCAGGCACAGTTTTGAATGCTAGGAATACAAAGATAAATAGACCATAATCTCTGCTTTAGAGTTGCTCACAGTTATATAAATGCTACAAGAACATAAAGTAAATTATTTGGGGATCTGGTGCTTTTCCAGCTAGGAAGATAGATTTTTATTGCTTCAGTTATTGCATACTTTTGTCTTCTGAGTAATTTCTCATTGGGTCCTAATTAACTTTTTATGTATCTTTGTAGATTTTTTTTTTTTTTTGAGGAAGATTGGCACTGAGCTAACATCTGTTACCGGTGTTCCTCCTTTTTCCCCCCAAAGCCTCAGTAGGTAGTTGTATGTCATAGTTGTACATCCTTCTTGCTGCTCTATATGGGACGCTGCCTCAGCATGGCTTGATGAGTGGTGCATAGGTCTGTGCCCAGGATCTGAACTGGCGAACCCTGGGCCACCGAAGTGGAGCACATGAACTTAACCGCTGTGCCACCGGGCTGGCCCCTGTAGATTCTGAAAAGCAAAATTGTTTCCTGAAAGGATAGAATTTGCATTCCTCCAGGATTTCTCTTTGCTTCTGCCACCTACCTGGGACATTATTTCCTGGACCAGTTTTGATTAAATTCTTGCTTAAGGTTCTCAGGTAGCAGGAATTCAGGCTGCAAACCCATATGGGTGTCTGCTTGAGGTTATGACATTTCGTGGTGGAATTTTTTTCTCCTCTACCCATTACCAAGTTCAAAATAAGCAAATTTAATTGTTGTCTTCTTCTACGCCCTTTATCTTATTCACCCTTACACTGAGGGGTCATAGTTTTTTGTAGGTCTTCTGTTTTTAATGTAGGTTTTCTGTCAAACTTTTTGGTCTTTGGGTTTGGTAGAAATCTCCAAGGCAAAATCCAGCTCTGATCCTTTTATTTCAGAGTTTCTGCATTCACTTTGTTTTTTTTTTTCTATAGAATTATTCAGAATATCTACTCTACTATTGTGCTGGAAATGAAATTCTATTTAGTCTTTGAAACACATTCTTCCTTTGGCTTCAGTATACCACAGTCCTGGTTTTTCTCCTCTGTGACCACTCTCTCCTTTGGGTACTACTGTACCCTGAAAGCCTGTAGAAATTATTTACATATTTGTCTCTCTTTTTAGGCTGTGGGCGTCTTAAGAACAGGAATCATTTAGTCTTGTCACTTTTTGCATCCCAATCTGATTTTTCTAAATGTTAGTTTAAAATAAGAATGAATACCTCCATTTGTTGAAGGCTTTCCATTTCCTAAGAGGGGAAAAAGTTTCAATAAGTAACTGTTAGGAATTAAGGTCTGTAGAAGTATACTTAGAATTCAGTAGGAAAGAAAATGTTTCCTTAATTTGCATGAATCAGATTCTGCTTTATTTTAAAATAAGGTAAAATCATTTCATTGCTTAGCGTCTCACTCTGAAAGAAGAGTAATGCCTATTGTTATAATTGTTTCTTAACATTGTTGGGGGAAAAATAGTGGTTATTTGTTGATGTAATGATATTAATGTGTGTGGTATTCTTATTAATAGTTTTCCATTATGCTCCTCTATTGTTAACCTTCTACCTTTAGTTCGTTGTTAGATGAAATTGGAGAAAACATTGTTGGTCATTTCATGTACACTTGCATTAGCAGCCATTGTCATATATCTACATTTTTAGTGTTTTTTCCTCTAGTTTATATTTCTTCCTACCCTAAATAAGGATTTCTGCCCTTTAGAATAGTTTCTCAAAGTGTGAATTTGAGATAAAACTTTACAAGATGTGAGGCCTAACTCCCCATCCCCTTAACTTGCTCCCTTTTCATCACATTTTAATATACCGTGTACTTATTTGTTTTGGTATTATTTATTCACCTTCTTCCCCCACTAGAATTTAAGCTTTACAGGGCCAGGAATCTTGTCAAGTTTGCCCACTGATGTATTGCCGTCATTAGTATCTAAGAGGGAAATATTCTGTTCTAGTTTTGATTTATAACCACAAGAGTATCATTTAAATTTTTGTGCCTTGGTTTCAGCATGTATTAGTGTGAGGTAATGCTTATAGAAATGCATTAGTTTAGAAGCTGAACTAATTTAGATATGAATGAGCTTTTTAGGATGCTATTTAAAATACTTAGCTTTTTTTACTAGGAGCATTTCATTTGATGTGGTATTCTTCAACTTAAACAGTAATATTCACCATAAAATAACCAACCATAGTAGTACTTTTTTTATGTCATCTTACCCATCATCCCCAGCTGTCTGAAAAAGCAAAAAACTTGAACTAATGTATAAACATGGGCATTGATGAAAGTGATCAGGAGCTGAAGAGGCAAAGAGCACATCACTGGGGTGGAAACTCCATGGTTTAGCACTGTGCTGTACTGAGTGGTCTGTGGACCTGTTACTGGGCTGTGCTTTTCATTTTATGAGGAGTTGGAGAAATTGTTCCTAATTTCTCCACCTAGTTTCAGTGAGGTGGTATAGTATAGTTTAAGAGCACATGAAGCAATAAATCTTAGCCAGTGTTAATGCCAGCACTGAAGATGAGTTGGAATTTGTTATACCAAAATAATGTGATATATTCACCAAAATAAAGAAACCCTTTTGCTGGGTAATGCTGGGTGGAGTTGCGGAGGGGAAAACAGCAGGTAAAGGAGAGAGAAAAGAAGAAAGAAAAAGAGGATGTCAGTGGCTAGAGGTTAAATATTATGACAAATTATTGACAATAAAAAAGCAAATGACAGTAAAAAAACAGAAGTGAAAAATGAGGATCTCAAGCTATCAGAACTATTTCCTTAAGGGAGGTGACCTTATAGACCTCACTGTTATCTGAGGCTATTACAACTGGGTAATCATGGGGCTGGCCCAGTGGCATAGAGGTTAAGTTCAGTGCCTCTGCTTTGGTGGCCCGGGGTTCGCAGGTTTGGATGCTGGGCACGGACTTATGCACACCTCATCAAGCCATTCTGTGGCAGTCATCCCACATGTGAAATAGAGGAAGATGGGCGCAGATGTTAGCTCAGCGCCAATTTTCCTCACCAAAAAAAAAAAAAAAAGATACAACCGAGTAATCGTTATTAATAGGATAAATTATGTTTAATACACATAATATCAGAGAGCTATATTAGGATTTAAATTTTTACCACGTTTATTTTTAAATTTTTGATATTTAAAAGTGTTAGTCTTTATCCATTGTATTTCATTTCTTGATCATGCCAGGGAGGCATATGGCATATTCAAACTTGATTTAACATTATGAGTGTATGTTTGGACAGGTATTGATATTTTGAGTTGGGGGAAAGGAACAAGACTGGTTAGAATGTAGTGGTTACAGTTTTTTAAGTGACTTTCTTTTAAATTGCTTTTAGTCTTAACTGTGACTAGAGCCTTCCAAGGGCTTTAAATCTCATAAGGCTGTCAGTAATAATGTATGTGTCTGTTTTTTATTATGTTGGCCTTTTTGTGTTCCCACACATGACCTTGGTGTAGAGGAACTACTCTAGTGATTCTTGAGAGGTGATAGTAGAGAGAGGGTATGCTGAGCTCCTGAGCAGCCTTTTCCTATGACATGAGTTCTTTCCTCAACCCCTGACACAGGCCCCAGTCATAGGGGAGAAAAAATCTCAAGACTAATCCTTCACATACATTGAGGTGGAAGAAAGTTTTAAGAACTGAACTGGTGTCTCTCTTAAGTGTAAGGTCACAGATTGTAGGCTGTTGAGTGATCTAGGGTAGAGATTCTCAACCCTGGTATTATGACATATTGTGTCCCAATACCTTGTCATTGATAATTGCAAAATTTGTCAATGGTTTTCTTACCAAAAAAAAAAGTAATAAGAATGGATTCATATTACTTTGACTCATTTGCTTTCATGAGGAAGGAGCACAAGGGAGGTGCTGGCTGAACTACACTCATGGAAAAGCCAAGTCGGTTCTGAAAGTGTTTAATCATTTCTCTCTTATGGTATTTAGGATCTTTCCTATCAGGATCCTGATCAGGATCTTTTTTTCAGAGCATATAAACCCACTTGGGTCTCTTAAGAAGAGCTCCAATTCCTGTAAGTTTTCCAGACTTGAGCCAACACAAGATGAGGGCTAGATAGAGTTTTCAGGTTTAGTTTAGATTTGAGATGCTTCAAAATATTTACGTTCTGGGCCTGGCCATTTTTTGATGGATAAGGTGAGAAAAAGAAAAATTCCTTTGCTAGTAACTTTAGGCCTTTTTGCCTGGGAAGGCAGATGTCTGTGTACTGCTATGCAATTTCTGGGAATAAAGTACATATTTAAAGATTGACTGAGATCATGTATTTTGGGGTAGGTGTTAAATATTGAGATACGAATCATTTTAGACATATTAAATTTACTCAGAAACTTAATTTTTATTTTTCAAGTAGTTTTGGTACTTAAGAGTTAGGAAAATAAAACTTTTATTATACTGTATTTCATACATTGTTTTAATGCACTTTTTTCATATTTTAACATATCTGAAATCAGGATATTATCTTATTGATGGTGTGTCATTGCTTAATTGTCAGCAATTTTTGTTTCCTTGTGTTACATAAAATAATGGTGCATCTTATGATTGATGGTGTATCTTAGATTCAGAGAACTATGGTACCTTTGTAATATATTTGATTAGTTTTACCATACCTTACCGATTTAGGGACAGACAAGGGTAATATTTGGCTGTGAACCATTGAAATTCTAATTTCTCAGCCCCTTTCCCTCCCAATGGTTTCTAGGTAGTTCTGCTTCTTTAGTTACAGTAGTTACCTGCTGCAGTTATTTCCCATTAGCTCCAGTTATCTCAGGCTGTAGCTGCTGTTTTTACCACTGTCTGGGAAAGCAGGCGTCTGTTACCATGATGGTTTTATAAGCTGGTGGTGTTATTGCTTTTGCTAGTGTTCTATTCTAATGCTACTGTTTCTCATCTACTTTTGTAACACTGTCTCTTAGCATGTAGGCTTCTGAATCGGGCTGTTCACAATATGGCGAGTGATTCTAGACAGAATGACCAAGATGTAAGCCATAGTCTTTTACAACCTAATCTTGGGAGTGACATACCATCATTTCCACTGTATTCTACTGGTCGCACAGACCAACTCTGGTGTGGGAGGGAAGTACACAAGGATGTGAATACGAGGAAGCAGAGTTACTTGGAGATTCTCTTGGAGTTTGACTACCTCAGCTCCCTTCCTTTGTGGACATATAAGAAGTAGTGTCAGGGTGGGGAAAAAGTTTCTTTTTCCATAGCACCTTTCACCATTCTGTTCAGGAGACCTAGGGATAATTACATCAATAAAACTCTTCTTAGCTTGCCTTTATATCCTTTTGTTTCAGTTGTTAACTATGCAAATTGACTCTCCTTTATATCCTTGATTAAGTAACAAGGGCTCTCTTCCCTCTCTTAGTAAAGTTCTCAAGATCTGGAAGATTTCCACAACAGTGTTTCCCAAAATGTGGTCTTTGAAAGAAGACTTTTCTGAGATGCTATACTCGGAGAGGATTCCATTACTTTTGGAAACCTTTATGTTACTTTCTTCCCTTGGAGAATCATTGTGCAAGTTCGTATATCAGAAGTCTCTGAGAAGTCCTGCATTGAAGAAATCTATTTTTCCTTGTGGAACCCCGTGTTTTTTAAAATTTACTTGATCACAGAACCCACATTTGTTAACATAAGTAGAATAAATTAAAAACCCTATTCTAACGTAGAAATTTATTATAAATATATTCTTTCTTTATTCAAAATGTCATTTAGGCAGCTTTAGTTCTGTTTTGAATAATTAAACTTTTTCTTAACTAATTTTCAATTTATAATTATTTTGTATTTGGAAGGCAAGTAGTTGATATATCTTATTTTCATTGTTGCTAGCACTTACCATATTGCAAGATCTGAGGAAAAGTTTCATTCTTGGCAACTTAAAATAGCCATTTATTAAAGTTCTATTACAGTGATTCTCAACAAAGAATGGAGGAGTTTTCTAATCTGTAGTGGTGTTGGATGATGTTAAACTTGTTTAAAGATGTGAATTGAGAGGCTGGCCCGGTGGCGCAAGTGTTTAAGTGCACGCGCTCTGCTGCGGCGGCCCGGGGTTCTCAGGTTCAGATCCTGGGCGCGCACTGACTCACCACTTGTTAAGCCATGCTGTGGTGGTGTCCCATATAAAGTAGAAGAAGATGGCCACGGATGTTAGCTCAGGGCTAGTCCTCCTCACACAAAAAAAATAAAAATAAAAAAAATAAAGATGTCGTGAATTGATAAGATCTAGAAACATTGCTATATTGATAGTAATATTTCCCTGTCCAGAAAAAGCAGAAACTAGCCTTTAAGCAGAGAATTCTTGAGTTCTGAACAGATATTCATGTTTCTCCACTTTAGTCCAAGAAGAGATGCTCATTAAGAGTCTTTGTAATGTTGTATGCAATTGTAATAACATTGGTTATTTGGTTTTTAAACTCATAAATTATGGGCTGCTGTAGTTTTTGTTTTGCTTTGTTGTATACTGAAAAAGAATGTCCACTGATAATAACAAGGGAAGAGTTGAACAATAAAAGCTGTGCAAACAAGAATGCAAAATACATAGCCATTTTGGGGCATTTAGTATGTGGAAAAATAACTTTACATTTCTTGGGCCCTGATATGTTATATTCTGGTGTTGAAAGATTAAATTATGTGCAGGTGATCCTATTTAAGAAAACAGAAATATGGACTGTAAATTGTAAATTAAAATTATTTTAAACTTTTTTACAAGGGTTTTTTGCGTGAAAGGTTACTTGTATAGTTCCTCGGGATAGCTTGTTTGTCTGAAATGACACAATCTTTAAGGATTTTGGAAAACAGTGGTTTTTATAATTGAAAGGCAGTAAAGGAAGCACTCCCAAAAGCTTTTAAGAACTTATAACCTAGGCTGAGACCTTCTAACCTCGATGGAGTACCTGTGAAGTTTTGTAGGTAGCTGGCTGCTCTTCGTAAGCGCTTTGCAGCATCAGTCTTTGCAAATATATTTAGAAATACTTTGACAATAGATTGTGAATTATGGTACAAGCAATTCAAAATTTGCAAATTAGGCATATAAAATACATAGAAATGTAAGGGGCTTGTAAAGGAAAAGGTATGAACATTTGAGGAAATTTAATCAAGGATTTCAGACTGTATAACTAGAAGAATATTATGTTCTGAAAAAAAGGTATAAATTATTATTGATAACTCTTTTCTAGAAACGACTGCAGAAAGAACTGTTGGCTTTGCAAAATGACCCACCTCCCGGGATGACTTTAAATGAAAAGAGTGTTCAAAATTCAATTACACAGTAAGTATTTAATTTTTAAAGTACTTATTTGTTTCTTTTATTATCAATGTAATGTATGAATATATACTTATTTTTAAAAATACAGAATTATTTTCATATTTCAACCCATTCTCTTCCACCAAGAGGAAAATACAGTAAACAGATCTTATTCTGTGCATTTATATACAGTCAATTATGTTTTATATAATATCATACACATTGTATATAATGTATAATTTGTAAACCATTTTTTTTTTAAACCATATCTTTGGTTAGTACTGTTTTTACAAGTTTTCCTGTTCAGGCGGCATTTGAAAACTTTGGTGTAACTTTGTTTATGAAATGATTTTCATCTACAATAGAGCAGTTTGGTGTGAGGTGGTTTATCAGATTTTTCAAAAACACGTTTAAGGCTTTGAAGAGAATAACAGTCAAGAGGTGTCCCCATCCCCATCCCCATCCCCTGAACACGTTAATTGCCTCCTGTATGGAAGGGTAGCTAAATGAATGTCAAACTCTCAGCAATGTCATTTAATAGATAAATTTTTCCATGAAGATGAAAAAGTGAAGGGTGGAAGGAGGACACAGAAGTCTTCTCTCTAATTCAGCTCCTTCCTTGAGAGTGGAGCAGAAATCTCTTCCCAGATATGATACCAAGAAGAGTAGAGAGATATGGGTCCCCTCTATTAAAAATGAGCATTTGAATTAGTCTGAAATGTTTTTGAGAGTATCATCCTAAGATCTCACAGCCCAATATATGGTCTGTCCTTACCACTCCTTTGATTTAATGTTTCTGTTAGCCAAGGGTAAATGTTCTGAAATAGGGGGGAAATTTAAAATAATTGACCCTCTCCTTAAAAAAAAAGTCTCCAAAGGGGCTGGCTTGATGGTGTAGTGGTTAAGTTTGAGCACTCCACTTCGGCGGCCCAGGGTTCACAGATTTGGATCCCAGGCACGGGCCTACACACCACTCATCAAGCCATGCTGTGGCGGCATCCCACATACAAAATAGAGGAAGATGGGCACGGATGTTAGCCCCGGGTCAATCTTCCTCAGCAAAAAGAGGAGGATTGGCAACAGATGTTAGCTCAGGGCTAATCTTCCTCTCCAAAAAAAAAAAAAAAAAAAAAATCTCCAAAAACATAAAGAAGATAGAACCAACAAGAGAAAAGTTTATAAACCAACTTGTGAGACAGATAGGACAATTCAAATATTTAGTGATCTTCTAGGTCCAGAGAGCAAAAGTGACCAAAACTCACATAACAGGGGACATACCCTTTTAGAAGAAATAATTTTGGGTACCTTTGACTTTGACATTTGAATTCCTACTTAAGACAGGAGTCAAGCTTTAAGAACAGGAATATAAAGAATGGATATATTGATATTTGGATGGATATATTGATGTTTGAAAATGTAGTACAGATCCCAAGCTCTGTAACAGTCTCTTGGAAACATTGCTGGGTTCTGAATTGAGCACTTTTAGGTTCACTGCAAAATGGAGCAGAAGGTACAGAGATTTCCAGTATAGCCCTTGCTCCCATGCATGCATAGCCTCCCCTATTATCAGTATCCCCCACCAGAGTGGTACATTCGTTATAATTGATGAACCTACATTGACATATCGTAATCAACCAAAATCTATAGTTTACGTTATAATTCACTCTTGGTGGTGTGTATTCTGTGAATTTGGACAAATGCATAATGATGTGTATCATCATTATGATACCATTCTCAGTATTTTCACTGCCCTAAAAATCCTCTGTGTTCTACCTATACCCCACCCAACCCCCGGCCCCAGCCCCCCTGTCCCCAGTCCTGGGCAACCACTGATCTGTTTACTGTCTCTATAGTTTTCCCTTTTCTAGAATGTCATATAGTTGGAATCATACAGTAGGTAGTCTTTTCAGATTGGCAGCTTTCGCTTAGTAATATGCATTTAAGGTTCTTCCATGTCTTTTCGTAGCTCTCAATTGATTTTTCATTTATATCAAAGAAGATCTGAAAACAGAGCACACATTTAGAGTGTATGGCGTTTGTTCTATATAAGTAAACAAGTGACTTTTCCTCTTCTATATAGTTAAATGGATTATACTCCATTTTCATCTTTTTTCCTCTGCTTTGTTAGCCTACCTCAGAATATCTTATAACAGCTAGCCCTGTAGTTCTCAAGCAAATTGGTAATAATCAGTTGCTTCTTCTTTCAACCTTTACTTTTTTGGGGGTTGAGGGGGAACCATTCAACACAATGATATATAAAAAGTTAAAGGAAGTGCTGGCCCAGTGGCATGGTGGTGAAGTTCGTGCGCTCCGCTTCGGCAGCCCGGGTCCGTGGGTTCGGATCCCAGGCGCAGACCTATGCACTGCTTATCAAGCCATGCTATGGCAGGCATCCCACATATAAAATAGAGGGAAATGGGAAATGGGCATAGCTGTTAGCTCAGGCCCAGTCTTCCTCAGGAAAAAGAGGAGGATTGGCAATGGATGTTAGCTCAGGGCTAATCTTTCTCACCAAAAAAAAATTAAAGGGATGTTTTACATTTTTACAAGTAGAAACATTTGTATAGATTATCAGGTAGTTATACCACAAATTATAACTACCAAAACAACAATATCTTTGTTGCAGAATAAACCTGTCATTTAGAGATATTTATCAAGGAAGAATTTTTCTTTTAAAATAATTTATTGAAAATAAACCACAAAAGTTTTGTCATCTTTGGACCATCTTCCAGGATATAAAAATAGTCTTATAAAAATCAGATCTTAGAATAATTGTTTAAGTGGGATTATATTGGATGTGGACATGGATAAGGAAGATGATGAAAGCACATTAAGCTTTCTGGAAGACAGTTTGGTAGCATGTATTAAGACCTTAAAAAACATGAGTATCATATCCTTCGATCTACTAAGTAAACCCCATGCTATCCTAAGGAAGGAACAGGGACATAGAAAGACTGACTTAGAGCTAGCTATACTCATTTCAGTATTACTATTTCTAGGGACAATTTGGAAACAATGTAAATGTCAATGATAAGGAAATGGTTTCTCAAGGTAGTACAGTGAAATGGCATGCCTTGAATTATAGTCTATAGTCAGTGAAGGGGGAGGAAGAAGAGTATCCTCTGCCCACTCTGGGTCCTTCCTGTCTGGGCTACAAATTAAATTGACATGAGACCAAATAGCAGGAGAAAAGCAAAGTTTAATAACATGTATACATGGGAGAAACCAGGGAAACAGAGTTTCTCAACAAATGGCAGAGGTTTTTCACCTTAAATAGATTTAGATAAAGACAAAAGAGGATGTTGGGGGTGGGGGAGGGGATAGCTATGGGGCATTTCAGAGGGGAAGAAGACAATTCATATGGAGATGGAAATGCAAATATTTGTCTGCCAACCCTTTACAGGGCCACCTAGAGAATGTGGGCTGGGAGAGACAGAATTTTTGTTAAGATGGGCTTGTTGGTGCCTTTCCTATTGCAGCATCTATTTTACATTATACTACAGCCATCATGTGGTAGTGGCTCCCTCCTGGAACAGGCCTTCTATGTTAAATTCTTTAGGCGGTTTGGGGGAGGTCAAATGTCCGTCAGAGAAAATAATCAAGGTAAAGAGATATGTTTCGGGTTGGCTAAATTTTGATCTCCCACGTCAGCATGTAAGGCACAAATTTTGTATAGTCATAATTATCTTTGAAAATCCCTTAGAGAGGCCATGTTGGTATATATCCTGTCTTAATACATCCAACAAAACTAGTTTTTCCTTCAGAGGGGAATAGATGGCTGTTTCTTTGATTAGGAGCCAAGAATGTGTGAAAAATACCTGTTTAAACATTAGAATCACAGAGCAATAGCTACTCACAGAAAGTTAAGAACTGAGGCTTTTCCCATCTCATCCTTACTCTGGGGCATGTGCCCATGATTGAAATCATAAACACTGATGATTTAAATTTATGTAATTTAAGTGTACACATAATGCAACTCCACTGGACTTAGATTCCATCGATATAGAAACTGCAAAATGAATAGAATGAAATGTACCCAAAAAACTTTAACAGTGATCGTCTTTGGGTGAGTTGTTTTGTTTATACTTTTCGAATTTTTCTATAGTGAACATACATTTTTTAAGTAGTAAAAACTTATTTAAAATTATCCTGCACAATGTTGAAAATTATGCCTTCTTTGACCTATCTCACCCAGATACTGGAAGGATTACTGAGATATTTGCTTAGCTATTATTTAAAAGCTGTGCTTAGATAGATCACATGTAAATTTATGGTACATTGTGTGTCCTAAAAATTACCTTATAGACAGAATGAAAGGGCACCAGGAAAACCTCTGATTTTTCCTTGGGTTATCACTCTGCATAGTGGATGTCAGGGGGAAAGAGAAAAGGGGATTTTGATAGCTAGGAAGGACCTAGTTTATAAAGAGGATAGGTTTTTTTTTTTTTTTTTTTTTAATGCAGCTATTGCATTGTATTTAATTTACCATGTACTGGCTCTGATGTCAGGAATGTACTAGGCTTTTTGTCTATGTAATGTCATTAACAACACTTTGAGGTGAATATCTTTTCTTTTTTTTTTTAATTTTAGCAGTTTATTTATTTTTTTAAATATTTATTTTACAGTTGAAGTAGTTAAAATGGGAGAGGTAAAACAGCTTACTCATGACCACACAGCTAGTTAAGGGGCAGACTTGTCTAATTTCACGATAAAATACTGCCTCTTGAGTCTGTGGTCATATCTTTTATTACCATATATGGTATTCAGCATGCATTCTGCAAATGAATAGCCATGCTCTTAGGGGTCTGTACATGTTAGCTGATTGCTTTCAGAGAGTAGGCACATTTATTATTTTACATGCTCCTAAGTCCATAGTATTTGGAGTGATGAATAGAACCCCAACACTGTCTTCTCAGTCTTACTTCCTTTTGTTTCCCTGTATTTAAAATAAGAAATTTTTGTACCTTAAAAGTATAAGATTAAAGGAATCGGCCAGGTGTACAATAATTATAAGTGGCAGAGCTATAATTAGGGACTCATTCTTATGACTTGGGGCCACTTTTTTTTTTTTTTTTTTTTTGGTGGGGAAGATCAGCCCTGAGATAGCATCCATGCCAATCCTCCTCTTTTTTTTTTTTTGCTGAGGAAGACTGGCCCTGAGCTAACATCTGTGCCCATCTTCCTCCACTTTATATGGGATGCCACCACAGCATGGCCTGGCAAGCGGTGCATCAGTGTGCACCTGGGATCCAAACCCGGGCTGCCAGCAGTGGAGAGCGTGCACTTAACCGCTACGCCACAGGGCCGCCCCAACTTGGGTCCACTTTTGGTTCTAAATGCTGCCTCATCATCTTGGCCGTCATAATCCTTATTCTTTTACACCCCACCCCCGCTTTTGTAAAGAAAAGAACAAGAGGTAGTGTACAGAAGAAAATCATAAACAGATTAATATTCATAATTGTTATGCATGGAAACAAAATAAGCTTGCATAGATGCCATAAAAATCTTTTCTGAGTTTTATGAAACAGTTGAAACATAAAGACAGACAAAGAAAAGGTCGTATAGAGCCTTGAATAGCCATCAGATTAAGTAAACTGATGTCAGCTTAGTTTCCTTTTTTCTGTTTAGTCTTATGTACAATACTGATAGAAAATCGGTCTGGCCGCTGCAATTTCTGTAGTCATTGCTGATACCTACTTCTCCCATTGCTTCTGAAGTAATTGGTATCAGAAAGGCGATTAATTAGTTTGATGTTATCTATAAAATCTTTTTGGTCATTTTACAAGTCATCTTTTGAAAAAATAAGGTAGCAGAAATTGAGTAGGAAGAGCGCAGGCTTTGGTGTTAGCACACCTGAGTTGAGTTTTTATTTTGTTTCTTTTTTCAGACCTGGGTTAAAATTTGGCTCTGTTCTTAGCTAGCTGTCTGACCTTGATCTAGTTATTTAACCCTTAAGTGTCTTAGAATTGTTGGGAGGATAACTTGTGCTGTCATATATGAATGACTCCTATCTCAATGTCTGGCATAGAGGAAGTACTTGGTGCTCCCTTTTTTCCTTCTCACCTCATTCCCTTTTATCTGAAGTTTTTAATATGTTTTTTTCTATTCTAGGTGGATTGTAGACATGGAAGGTGCACCAGGTACCTTATATGAAGGGGAAAAATTTCAACTTCTATTTAAGTTTAGTAGTCGATATCCTTTTGACTCTCCTCAGGTAACTGCCTTGCTTTTTAAAATTTTATCGTATTTTTAGATTATAGCAAAATGCTAAATTAGTGATTTTTAACTTAGTAAAAACTTATAAAAGAAATTCATCATAATTATATGAATAGATTTGTTCCTTTATCTTATTTGTAATATAATCAAAATCTTATGAACATTTTACTTTATTGAGATTAGGGCTTTGCTGCTGTTGTACTTCTAAGAACGTAAGACTGTTTCTTATCCATAGATGTTAGCAGAAAAAGGGATGGGAATCTAACCCAGGCCCGTGGCTTATGGGAGAACCTAGCATTTTGGAATAACTATAGGCACTTCTTCCTAGATAAGATGATGGAATGACATTGTCAAGAGGCGAGTGCTTTGCTGAAAGGAGCACTTCTTTGATTTTGCATTGACAGGCTGTCTTTGCAGCCTTTTAGTACTGTACTGCAAGGGCAGAATATATTACAAGATGGTAACTAGACATCAGCCCAGAATCTGATCATTATAATTTGAGGCAGTCAGTTTAGTTAATGGCTTAATACTTGGACAAGGGATAATGGTGATAGAGGAACATTTTTGAGAGCTGTTTAACTCTGGTGAATGATTAATCATTGGAGGTTAGAGAAAGGGAGACTCTAGGATGACTTCCAGATTTCTGGCTTAGTAAGACGGGTAAATGAGTTACTAGTGACAAAATGATAAGACTTAATGCCAACTCTATTTAGTATTGCTAGGTATTGAGGTGTTCTGGATAATAAAATTTCCCAAATACCTGAAATTCAACTTGTTAGGTGCTAAAATATGCTATTTTTGAGGGAAATCCTATTTCATATCCACTTTAAATAGACTATACCAAACATAGCTTAATCTTCTCTTGGCCATGTGGGATTAGAGATGAAAGTCAGTTATTGTTTTGTGCTGTAGATAAGAGAGAATTGTTTTAAAGCATAGAATTAAATGAAAACTGACTCCTTTAGTTGTCAGGCTTTCATGTGAGCAGAAAATTAAGACTTTAGGAGCTCATTTTTATCATTTTCATGAAAATAAAGTGAAGGAGTATATCTTGTCACCTCTATAATAAGCATCTGTAGACTATAATCAAAAACCAAAGCAAAAGACTTTCTTCTCTCCAGAAAATGATCTTCGCTTTCTGGTTTTGCCTTTTTGACTTATCAGCATCATTTCTGAATATTAATGCTCAAAGGCAGTGGGGTCTCAGGTATCCCCTTGTCACCTTCAGTCTATTCCTCTACCTCACTTGAGCTGTTTGTTGAAGGTCCATGAAGGAAGAATACAACTCAGAAGCTTTTGACTAGGGGGATATTGGAGAAGGCTTACTCTGGAAAGTAATATTTCTGTAAACATGAAACTTAAGTCAAAAGTGTTCTCTAAACTCTCTCCTTAGTATTTAATTCTAAATCAAATATCAAACTTAAGCATCATTTGAATTTCATCTTTGATATTTCCGTAAGTTAGAGCATTAGTAATAAATTCTCTCTATCATCTTATCTCAAATTCTTTTTATTGTCCTTCCCTGGTTTTATTTCTGCCTGCTCTTCTGATTTTGGTGTTCTCCCGGTTCTTATTCAACACTCCCTTGCTCTTCTCACTCTTTTTCTCTAATGTCTTCAACTGTCTTAAGCAGCTGGCTCCCAGATCTACAGCTCTGTGTACAACCTCTTCTTTTTGGGGTTTAATTTCACCCCTTGTTGGACATCTCTACTTAAATACCTCCAGATGTCTCAAATTTAACACATCTAAACTCAATCTTTTCCAATAACAAAATAAGGAAAAAAACTTTTTTTCTTTGGTTACTGTCTACCTATTTGCTTGTGTTAAAATTCTTCCCTTTCCACTATTAAATGTAATTTTTCTGGTCTTTTCTCAGTGCTTAAGTCAGTCTACTCTTCTTGTCTTACTGTCAGTGCTGTAGTCCAAGCTTTATCTTTCATTTGGACTATTACAAAATAGCCTCTAGGTCTTTCCACTCTTAGCCATCCTTTCACAGTGCCTTTAGATTTTTTTTGAAGAAACCTACAGTCACTACCGTCTCCACCCTCCTCAGGTTCTTTATTTCCTGTGGAATCAAGTCTAAAAACTCTTTAGTTTAGCATTCGAGTCCCTTTATGGTCAAGTCTGGACTTAACCATTTCAGCCACACATCACCTCTTATGTATTCTATAGTAATATTTGTGTCATACTTTATAATATAATTTCCATTCTGATTTTATCTTGTAACAGCTCTTAATGAAGTGGTTAGGGGAGATGGAGTCATCCTCATTTTATAATTGAAGAAACTGAAGCCTGTAGAAGTAAAGTCTTGTTCATGGTTAATAGGAAGCTAGTAGTAGCTAGTAGAACAGTCAAGACTCAACCCAAGTTACTTCTCTCCCATACTGCCAATTAGGTGTGAGTACCAGCATGGGAAAAATGGCTATCTGTTCAGTAATGTTATCTCTGAAAGTGAAAGATTATATGTAGAATGATACCTTAGAAGGCTCTAGGGCAGTTGTTCCCAATCTTTTGAAATATGAGGATTCTTTTTTTTTTTTTTTTAGGAAGATTAGCCCTGAACTAACATCTGTTGCCAATCCTCCTCTTTTTTGCTGAGGAAGATTGGCCCTGGGCTGACATCCATGCCTATCTTCCTCCACTTTATGTGGGATGCCAGCACAGCATGGCTTGATAAGTGGTGTGTAGGTTTGTGCCCGGGATCTGAACCTGCGAACCCTGGGCCGCAGAAGTGGAGCGCACGAACCCAACCGCTACACCACCAGGCCGACCCCGAGGATTTCTTTTTTAACATCAATTTTGTAGTCCCTCCTGTGTCATAGAAGTTATATATTCGAATATCCATGATTGAGAACAGGACGCAGCTTCTCTGAGTCCAGTAAGACTTTAAAATTACTTTTTAAATTTTATTAATCACATTATCTGTATGGTTATAAAATAATTATAATGGGTCTAACAGTCAGTGCTTGATGTGCATATAGATTTCAAGATTTTTCCAGTAACTGAACCTTTCCAGAGGTTCATTGCCCTGGGGAAGTGGTTGGAACCACTCTAGGGCAGTAAAATTCCCCATTTACCAAAGATTGTGTCTGATGAGACCCAGCAGCATTGGCATTCGTTAGATAATTAGTCTTTTATTTTCCTATGCACTAAGCAGTACTAAATTTACCACTACTTACAAGAGTAGAGTTTGGGGAAATATCACTAGAATAGACCAGTCTCATGAAATTATTACTTTTGTATTTGTAAGTAAGATCTGTAAGACCATACATAAACTTTATAGTTTGGTGTGTTTTTTGCCCTACTAGTTAAGATTAATTTCTCATGTATCTCACTTTACTATGAAAAATAGCCTATCTAAAAGATGGTGTTTAGCCCAGTCATTTGCTTTAAAGGAAACAATAACAACAAAAAACTTTTTCAGTTAATATGGGAGCAGAGATGAGGCATCTTTTCATCACTGTTTTCTTTTTTTTTTTTTTTTTGGTAAGGAAGATCAGCCCTGAGCTAACATCCGTTGCCAATCCTCCTCTTTTTTGCTGAGGAAGACTGGCCCTGGGCTAACATCCATGCCCATCTTCCTCTGCTTTATATGGGACGCTGCCACAGCATGGCTTGACAAGCGGTGCGTTGGTCTGCGCCCAGGATCCCAACCTGTGAACCCCGGGCTGCCGAAGCAAAGCACGCGAACTTAACTGCTACACCACTGGGCCAGCCCCATCATCACTGTTTTTTATTAATGTGCACGTAGCATCAGCCGTACAGAAAATAAAATATCTTTATTTATATATTCTATTTTTCTATGCTAGGATACATGTAAATGGTTGGTTAATTTAATGTGTATTGAGCACGAGTTGTGTGTGAAATGCTATTCTGTGTACTTTAGAGATGGGGGAGACTACAGAAGTTACAAAGGCATTGGGCCTGCCTTTAAACAGCTTATAATCTGTTTAGTATTTGGATAGGTAGACGTTTATTTATTCTGTAATTATCGAGTACATATCATAGGATAGACACTGTACTAGGTGTTAGCGATTCAGTGGTCAACAACATGGCAAAAAATAAAACCCTGCGTATGTGGAATTTGCATTCTTGTAGAAAGAGACAGACAATAAACAATAAGTAAAACACATATAGAATGAAAGATGATGAAAAAAAGTAGAAAAAGGGAATGAGGGTGCTGTAGCCTTGGATAGAATGATCAGGAAAGATTTCACTGAGAAGGTGACATTGGAACAGAGCTGTGAAAGAGGTGAGGTGAGTGAGTAAGCCATGTGAAAAAGGTGAGAGAGCAGGTGAAGAGAGCGAGCAATGCGAAGACCCTGAATATGGAGCACACCTAGTGAGGTCCCTGGAGTGGTATGTAAGCAAGAGGGGGAGTGTAGAGCGTAGGTCAGAGAGAGAAATTTGGGCTAGAGGGTCCAGCACAGATTGTATAGGACATTTATAGCCCATTGTAAGAATTTTGACTTGTACTCTGAATGATATTGGAAGTCTCTTAAGATTTTGAGCAGAGGAATACCATGATTCTACATAAAATTACAAGGGAAAATCTGACTGTTGTGTGGCAAATTGAGTGTTGGGGGCACAAGAATACAGGGAGGCCAGATAAGCTATTGCAGTCATCCAGGTGAAAGGTGGAGGGACTTGCACCACAAGGTAGCAGAGGAGGTTGTGGGAGGTGGCCATGTTTTGGACCTATTTTAAAGGTTGAGTCATCAGGATTTGCTGATGGATTGATGTGAAATATGAATGAAGGAAAGGAGTCAAGGAAGACTCCACAGTTTGGCCTGTGCAACTGGAAGGACAATAAATTGAAGTATGAATCGTATGCCTTGGGAGTAAAAGAGAAAACAGCGACCAATTTAGAATAGAATGAGGGGGCAAAGGAAACTTGTTTGCACTGGGACTTAAAGAACCAGGAACGTTTATGTCAAAAGTGCAGCAAGGCTTGAAAGGGTGTGGCCTCTTCTGAGATTTGTGAGCATGTGCTGTTGTAGTTTTACTTGTACGTACTTGGGAGGCTACAGCAGGAGATGAAAAAGGAAGGGTATTTTGGGGCCAATCAAAGAGGGTCTTACAATGTGGAGGAGTTAGAAATTTATCTTGAGGGAATTGGGAGGTATGGTTAGTCTCCATCAAAACTATGAGGTCCTCAATCTTAGTCTCTTTACTGTTTTGCTTCTTTTCCTTTCTACCTCTTCCCTCACATTAGCAGCTCTTCCCTTCCTTCAAATATCCACTATCTTATACCCCTTTCCTCTGTCAAAACATCCTAATTGAATCAAACACATCTATATTATCTTGTAAATGTTCAAGTTATACTTGTTTTTAAGCTTTTCAACTCTAATTTTTCTTGAAGTAATTATAGGCATTTTAGAAATAAGAGGGGAAATATTTTTTAGGGGCAAGAGGACACTGTTTAGTCCTGAAACCATATTAATGCTAAGAGGAGTGCTGAAAATATACTTACCTTGATTATAAAGCTTTAGAAACACTGGAGCAAAAGAGTAATCACTTTCCCCTCACCCTTATTCCCCCTCCTATTCATGCCCCTTACCATGGACCGTTTTATTCTGTTGCTCAAAATTCCCTGATTACAGAACCTATTTTCATAGTGTTCTCATCCTTTCTTTCATTCTTGGTCTGAGTCTTCCCGCTCTTTCATGTGATGGAGGTTAAGCTTTCCAGAGTCTTAAATAACAATTTTTATTGGCTTATCAATCAAATTGTCTATCAATTAGGATACCTGACAAGGAGAAAGTACACAGTGAACCTTATTCATTGAAGCCTTCTGGGTAAAGCAGAGGGAGTATAAAAGAGAAGACTGGTAGGCTAGAAGAACACAGGGTATAAGGGAGAGAGGATGGTTACTGTCCAAGGGAACCCAAGTTTAGTTTCATTGTATCCAGGAATCTTGTCTTTACAATACATGTGTAGCTACATGGTAGTGGTAATTATGGAAGACCAGGAAAACTATTAATATTGATGCTGCTGATACATATTTGATGACTAAAAAGAGAACTGAATTGAAAACTATGCTAAAATTCCAATCCCCAGTCACTTTTGTCAAATATTTACCATTTATTCTAGACTATCTATATCATATATTATTCATAATTAGATATCTGATTTAGTTTATTACAGTAAACTCTCTGCTTGTACATTCAGCTGTTATAGTTGCCCATTAAGTATTGTCATCTGCTCATAATTTTAATCAGAAGAAACATTCCTTCATATTGTCGCTGGAGAAACCTTGTAGATTGGTTTTTGTAATTATAGCCTGTTTTGTACTGCTCATTCTGTTCATACTGTGTTTTGACCTAGCTTGACACCATATTAGGTGTCTGACTTTCTAATTACTTCCAGAGCACTAGTCTGAACACAGTAGTGTGCCTTCCTTGTGGTAAGATCTCAATGTTGTGAGGTCATTTGTTATCGGGCTTGATGTTTAAAATCCTTTTGTTCGAGTATCATGAATTTCATATTAGAAATATTAATTCATATTCATATTAATATTTCATATTAGAAACAGTTACCTAATTTCCATCCTTTAATTTGTCACTATTGGTGGCTTTCAGTTTAGATTTTAGTAGTTTTATGAAAGATACTACATTCAGTACCCAGAGGTTTCGCAGGGGTTGGCTTGCTTAAAATTAGATTGGATGTGGGATATGCATACTTTAAAAAGATCTTGAGATAATTCTCTTCTAGATCTCACCTGCCCTTTAAAATTAGAGCCACAATGAGAGGGAGATGTTTGGAAATTTAAAGACGTCTGAGGACTGCTTCTAATGCAGATTCAGAACTTGAGACATGGGCCGGCCTCGTGGCTTAGCGGTTAAGTGCGCGCGCTCCGCTGCTGGCGGCTCGGGTTCGGATCCCGGGCATGCACCCACGCACCCACGCACCGCTTCTCCGGCCATGCTGAGGCCGCGTCCCACATACAGCAACTAGAAGGATGTGCAGCTGTGACATACAACTATCTACTGGGGCTTTGGGGGAATAAAAATTATAAAAAAAAAAAAAGAAAACTTCAGACGTGATGCACGTGCATTAGATCTAAGATCCTTTTGTAAAATTCTGACTTTTTCCCCATCCAATAGCTTGTTCTTAAAAATCTGTAATTCCATTTTGCTCAGTTTGGTTTATGCAATAGGGCATGTGCACAGACTCTGTTTTCTAACGTTTAATCTGTATGACTAGTTTGAATCTGAATAAATTATTTTAAAAATAAATAATTTAAAAAATAATTAACAGAGTTCTTATTTATTCCCTTTGGTTTCAAATTCATTTTATTCAGTTGTCACACCTGTTTTAGATAGTTTTATCAGCTACTTGGGACTCAAAAAAAATCTTTTGAACTCTGGAAACAGCTTAATCATCTCTTAAGTTTTCAGAACCTGCTTGGCTGCATTAAAATAACTGAAATATCTGTTTCCTCCTTTGGCTTATGCTGTGTATTAAATAAAGAGGATGGTTAAGAGCATGGTCTTGAAGACATTCAGCCTTGGTTACTCTCCCCATCACATGCAGAGAACCAGAATACCAAAGTTTACCTCGAAACTGTCTGTGGTAACTGCTAACCAGACTTTTACATGAATAAACTCGGGAATTCAACTCTGGCATGTAAACTCAGCCTTCCCATGTTTAGATAAACTTCTAAAATTATGTATCTGGCAGGCTAGGCCCTAGGGGTTACCTGTAATATGTGCAACTAAGTAATTCCCTGTTTTTGGTTGCTAAAAGTTTCAGCCTGGCTGCATTTGCCCTGCATGCAGCATGTTAAAAAGCCCTGTGCTTTTATTTTATTTTTTTAGGGTTATTGTTGAGATCAGATTTATTTTTATTTCGGTTCCCTCAGACTTCAAAGCTGTTTCTGTCTTGATTTCTGGCTCTCTTCTCTGCTTATAGAATGTCTGCTGCTTCTGCTATGGGTGTCTTCTACTGCTACTCATCCCTTTTCTTTCCCTTCTCTCCATTTTCCTTTTGGTTCATGCATATTTCGTGGCTCTCAGGCCAAGTAATTTAGTTTATAATCATTTCTCTCCAAGAAAAATACTGCTTTCCTTCTGCTCTGTGAATTGACATGTGATAGCCTTTGTATTTGACTGTGTGCTTTTTCCTTGATGGTTGCTGATACATTGATTCATTTTTGCCAAAGAAGATAACTTGGCAGTTCTTCATTTTTGGGCACTCTTCAAAGCACTCTTCTATTTGACTTCTTAAAAAAGAGACCTCACTGGAAAAGAAACCCTTAAAACATAATTGTGTTCAGGGAATAAGCTCTTAGGCGTTGCTTGTGTTCTTATACCATTGCTCAAATAGCATTTTGTGGCAAAATGAATACCTCAGAGCAAATGCATATTCTGGGAGATTTGTAAACTCCCACTCTAGACATCTACAACACATTGTGGGGATATCAAATGAACAGGATATAATAAACTATAGTTCATATTTATAAAAAACAAAATTTAGTTAAATTGTGGATAGATTCAAAGTGTGGAACTGAAAGACCATTTAAGCAGTCATTTCCTGTTGCAGAACAGCGCTTTTTTTGTGTGTGTGTGTATGTGAGGAAGATCAGCCCTGAGCTAACATCTGCCAATCCTCCTCTTTTTTTTTTTTTTTTTCCTGATGAAGACTGGCCCTGGGCTAACATCCGTGCCCATCTTCCTCTACTTTCTGTGGGACGCCGCCACGCATGCCTTGACAAGTGGTGCGTCGGTGCGCACCCGGGATCCGAACCGGCGAACCTCGGGCCGCCACAGCGGAGTGCGCGCACTTAACCGCTTTCGCCACCGGGCCAGCCCCCAGAACAGTACTTTTTTAGCAAAAAGTGATAAAAAGGCACTAGCACTGATAAACATAATTAAGATAAATGGGTATACCTCGAACACAGCTGTGCCCAAGTCAGGGGGTTTGCTGCAATTGCGCAGGGCAAGTAACTTAATATCTCTTGTTTTGAGACTTGACTTTTATTTTTCAGCTTTATTTTAGCTCTTTTTAGTGGGAATGAAGGGTAGATGGCCAGAATTCAAAGAAAAAAATATATGTAAGTGTATAAAGTCTTTCCTTTGAGAAAAAATTCCTTTTGCTGTCTTATGCTAACTTCAGCCAAGGAAATGAGTCCCATATGTTAGTAGTATTTTGAAACATTAGAGGACTCCTACTTGTATGAAAGAATGCTTTATTAAAATGTGAATATTTCTAAAATTGTAATAAAAGCAGATTTGTAGCTAGATATTTAAAAATAAAAGCAAAAACCTAGCCTATGGTAATTTCCCATAACATATCCCATATTAAACTATGACATACCTTGCTCTGGCCACACTTATTTCACTGGCTCTCTTTTCTGCTCTATAAAGGAAAAAAGGGGTATGTCTAGAGCAATATATATTTCATCAGGTTCTGTCATAACTTAAAGTAGGGTTTCTTAGTAAGATGCTGCTGTAATTCAAGTGTGAGACCATTTGCAGGGCTGAGAGAGATACTGTAAGTATGGTTGGGGAACTACTGGTTTATGTATGATGAGCTTTATAAAAATCCACTCATACCTACTGAATTAGAATCTGTGAAAGTGGGGCCCTTGAATTTGTATTTTTAGCGAGATCTTCAGGTGATTTTTTTTTTGAGGCCAGGTCAGGAATTAGGAATTACTAATAAACAACAGAATAAAAATGGTACATCTTACTGCAATATAAAATTAAAGATTGGTGGATTCATTTTTATATCAAAATAAATAATTTATTGTGAAGTAACATGTATAAACATTCTTTTTTTTTTTTAATAATTTTATTTATTTATTTTTTCCCCCAAAGCCCCAGTAGACAGTTGTGTGTCATAGCTGCACATCCTTCTAGTTGCTGTATGTGGGACGTGGCCTCAGCATGGCCAGAGAAGCGGTGCGTCGGTGCGCACCCGGGATCCGAACCCGAGCCGCCAGCAGCGGAGCTCGCACACCCAATGCCTAAGCCACAGGGCCGGCCCTAAACATTCTTAAATATAGGACTTCTACTTTCTTTGACCTACTTTGGGCTCTGCTTACAGATTCTCAGGATATACGAATTTAATCTCCTTGTTCAGGCACTTAGAGTGATCTGTTTAAGAAACACTACTCTTGAGATATTTGTTGAAGTATTAGGGCAAAGGAAGGAAATAATAGATTTATTACCTTTTACAACAGTGTTGAGGCAAGATGGAGAAAGGAAAAACCGTTAGAAGAATTGAGTAAAAGAAAAGGCAGAGAAAAACAACAAGTAATTGGGAGACTTAATCTTTTTTTTGTCTAGGCACATAGTTATTTGCTGATTAATAAGTAGTAATTTTTGCCCATCATAATGGACTGTTAGTTTAGAGGAGGTGGAATGTATAGCAGTCATTTCTTTTTGCATATAGGACCTTAGGTGGTAGCATTCTTACAGGTGGAAGGAGTGTTTCTACCACCTGTAACTCACATAGTCTCAGAATTGAATACTTTTGATTGGAATTTTAGTGTATTTGATTTCTGTAAGCAGAGAGTAACGAGTGGAATTTGAAAAACCATTCTTATAAATGTGGTTATCTTTTACTAGTCTAAAAATACATGGTAATTTAAAAAATTTTTAAAGGAATTTGTGAAAAATACCTGAAATATGAAATAATCTGGTTTTTTCCCCTACTACATGGTCATTCATACAGTGAAACCAGTATTTACTGAGTTGATGAGACTAAACAACAAGCAGTTGTTTATCTTGTTCCTAGCACTGATTTTGTTTGTTTTTAATTTGGTTTTTAAAATATTAAGTTATGTGGAGAATATTTAATTTTTTGGTAATACAGAATATTTGAGTGTTAATGGAATTTTATTCTTTCTTAGGTCATGTTTACTGGTGAAAATATTCCCGTTCATCCTCATGTTTATAGCAATGGTCATATCTGTTTATCCATTCTAACAGAAGACTGGTCCCCAGCGCTCTCAGTCCAGTCAGTTTGTCTTAGCATTATTAGCATGCTTTCCAGCTGCAAAGAAAAGGTAGGACTTCTCAGAATTATTCCAGGTAATATCTCTTCTTTTAGTTTAGGTAGAGAAACTGTTTTAATATATAATTTATTTGAAGGAAGGACTTAATGCTTTTTATTATAAAGTTATAGGGAATGTCATATTTAGTAATAGATTGGAAAATTATTTTGATAATCTTCTGTTCCAAATAGTAGTCAGACATTGCTTTATATTTCTTGAACAGGATATTTCTACACATGTTCTTAAATAATCTGAATTCTATTTCCATAAGCATGCACAGGGCAAAAGTGTACAAGAAATTCTTGCTTGTAGATTACACAGTGGAAAGCCCAGGAACAAGCATCATAGCTCCCTTCTCCCCTCTGCTGGCTCCCACTCTATCAGCCTCTTTTAGGGAATTTCCTGGGAGCCAGAGCTTTCCGGTTAACAATGATTAGGTTGAAGAAAGAAGATGAGATTATCAGTAGAATTTTCAGGACTTTTCCTCTTATTCTCCTTTACTAATCCATAGATTCTATGTCTGATGGAAAGAGGAAAAAACCAGAAAGGAAAATCACGAGTTCAATTTAGGTTACCCTTTTAAAATATTTAAATTCCCTGTGCATTTCTGGCCCTCTTGTCATTCCTGCTTGAGGGTTAGTGTAGGACAATATTCATGTATTTCTACATTTTAAAGCCTCTCTTCATGAAGTTTTCCTTTTGTATTCTGTTTAAAGGAGAAACAAATTTACCTTAGAAATTAGGGAGCTGTAGGGTTATTTATTTTAGGAGGGTTTTTTTTCTGTGTCCTCTAAAATGAACTGTGATTTTTATTAAATTAGTAGAGAAGTTGTAAGATATTACTTCATTTTTAAATGGTCGGTTCTCTAGACTCTGAAACACTCTAAGTCATTGTTCGCAAAGTGAGTTTCTTAGAACGTTAGTTCCATAAGAGGTTTCTTGGTGTTAGGTTAAAAAAAAAAACAATTTTTTTTTTGTTCAAATAAGCACAGGAAATAATGGGTTAAATTGTATTTTTTTAATTGTAGCATTAAGAGCCCTTAATGCTGTTTCATATACCATATAAGAAAGAAAAAAACTTGTGACAGTTAAACTGACACGCCGTTAGTTAAAAGACGTCTCCATTCAGGAATATTAAAATGTGCAGAAAAAATGTACATCTTAAAATAGACCAAATAGGGGACTTATTATGTAATGTACTTTCCTTTTTGCTGTTGGCTTTTCTAAGCTTCATTTTAAGGCTGCACTTGAGCTTGTGTTAACCCCAAGGGCTTTGGAAACAAGTCTTACTCAGTTATTGCTTCCATATTTTCTCCTCTCCCTCACCTCCAACCCCCAACACACATACGAGGTTTAAACTTCGAGGTGTAGAGCAGAGCAGTTTGCAGTTACAAGGGCTTCTATGTTCCTGTTAATGTTTAATGTCCACAGAAAAGTGAGGCAGTAACTGTAGGATTTAATAAGAAAGTCAAGAGATGAACACCAATGATATCTGCACATAGCTCTTGGCTGTGCCTTATGATTATTAGCTTTTGTTTACATTTAAATGTAATGGTTTACTATTAAAAACTAGAAAATGACTATATTTTCATATCTCCTTCCTCTTTTTCTAACCCTCACCATTCCCTCACATTCTAATTGTCTGCTGCTAGTGTTTCTTGCATACTTAGTATAAGACTAATCATTCCACTTAAATTATTGATAAGCTATGTTATCATAGTTTTATACACTATCATATTGATAAACAATGTCCAGATTATCATCTGGAAGTCAGAATCTTGGCATTATTAGTTCTGTGAAATATGATAAAATTCAGCAAACATTTATTAGATACCTACTATGTGCTGTTTTTACTGGGCTAAGTTCTAGGTTACAGAGATGAAGAGGAAGCTTGCTTTGGCACTGAGAGGATCTAGCTCCAAATAAGCTTTAAAAATTCTTTTAAATACTCACCAAAAGCTCTTCTAATAAAACGGGTAAATTTTATTCTGTGGTGGACATGGTTCTATGAGTTTCACTTTAATAGCCAACTCTCTTTGAATACAAATTTTAATTTTTACTGTAGGCATTTTGGGACTTTGATTTAGTCATAATTCTTTCTTTCCAGTTTCCTTTTTCACAATCAAGAATGGTTTCCTAAACTGAAGGCATTTAAATCCATTGTATCAGTAGATTTCAGTGGATTAATGATAATTTGTGATATTGAGATCAGGGGCCTCTCAGTAATCTACCCTGTATTCTCAGTGCCCTTATATAGATAGTCCAAACTTTCCAGTTTGTATTCCATTCCTAAACCAATTTTGGTAATCCATCTTTTTGTATAGTTACTTGATTTTTCTAAAAACCACATCTCCTTGATCACTTATCATTTTGGTTATATTCTTTACTTAAGCAAACAGAATGAGTGGTTTTTTCTTTCTTAAATATTTATTTTTTTTGAAGATTGGTTTCTAATAAATATACAGATAAAATGGGTTTATGATATTATTTGCTATAGAAGTGGCAGTTTATTCCACATGAACACTGGTTATGACTTTGCAGGACAAACAACAGCAGATCATCTATTCTTTGAAGTAGTCAGACATCTAATTTCATAATATCAATTTTTCAGGAATTTTCTCAAACTGTATCAACAGGATAATCTTGGGATAGTTATTTAACTTCTTATGCTCTACTCTTCCCTTTTGTTAAATTACTATTAATATTAACTCATAAGGGTATTATGAGGCTCAGCTAAGATAATAGTTAGATACATGGGTTTTAGAAGTGCCAAGTGGACTGCCTGTTTTTCTTCCTGCTATCATCTAGGTAGTCCTGCTCACCACTGCTTTTTGGTTGGACCTGTCCTATCTACAAACCTGACCCCTGTGGCTTTAGTACAAATTTGACATGTTTCCAAGTCTTTGTAGAGAGTCACATATTTCTTGTGTCTGATCAATATCCAACAGTTTTCAGGAAACTTCTCTTCCATAATCTATCTTCAGTGTTGTTGGCGTCACTATTTCTGATGTAGCTCCCTTGCAGAGCTGCCATATATTTCTAGTATTTTGTGAGTCAGGGCATATGTCTAGCAGAAATGCCAATATATCTTTTCCTCTTTTTTCCTCTTATATATTGTTTGGAAACTGAATCCTTTGGTCTGTCTTTGATGGTACTATCTTACAGAAAAACAATATTTCCTTGTGGAGGTTTATAAGTTGCTATAGTTTCTTAGACAAACCTAGTTAGACTTTTCTGTTTTAATTAGCTCATAAAATTTAGTAATTATTAAATTACTTCTAGGGAGATAAGATCAACGAAACCAAAATTCTTTACAACCAAATGCCGCCACATTTGGTTGATAGTCATTCTCTAGTAATCCCGCTGTAACCTAACCCAAATCAAACACACTCATTCCTATTTTTTTTAAACAATTTTAGTGTCAAGAGTCTACATGTCCTGGTGTATATTATTCTTTCAGCTATGCCATCAGTATTTATATTGTTTTTATACATTCTGTAATAATTTTGCTAAAGCTTTTATTAAAACTGTCTCCCCCTTATGTTTTTCTGTTTTATAACTTCTAATCTACTTAAACTCTTTTTGGTTTCAGAGGCGACCACCAGATAATTCTTTTTATGTTCGAACATGTAACAAGAATCCAAAGAAAACAAAGTGGTGGTATCATGGTAAGCAGTTTTATCTTAGAATAATAACTTTTAGCATTTTGGTTTGAAAGATTATATGTCTGTTTGCTTGGGGAAAAGAAGAAAATATATAATTGATATATTTTTGTAATGTGGAGAAGATTCTTTAAGATATTTTATGGATAAGTTAGACTAGATTTTTAATGGGGCACATAAAATTAGCCATCATACAAGTAAAATCTAAAATTGCATTAACATTCTGAAACTACCATTTTATTACAAAAAAGAAGTCCTTAATAATCTTCAGATCAAATTAGGAAACGTGCTATTTGAAATAGAAGTTTTGATGCTTTGTGTATTCATTTAGTTCTGGTACTCTTCTTAGTGGCAGGGAAAAGGGTGGAACCACATTGTAAGAGATGACCCATTAAATTAAAGAAAGCTCTTCCTATTCTAATAGTTATTCCTCAAAAAATTTGTTCTGCTGATAATGGCTTTATGAATATAGTACTCTCAGTAATTTTAAATGTCTCTTGTTATTGTTGGGAGGGTGATGGTAGCTTTATATTTGAAAGCTGCTAGCATCTTTTCTAAACTGACATTACTGCTTCCCCATAGAGGTATTTGAGATTAAAAACAAAAATTCTATATTCCTCAATGTACTTTTTGAAGCAAGTGAATAAAAACCACCCTCTGTGATTCTTTTATATGTAAGAGCATTTCCTTTTTTAAATGCTATCCTAATAAGAAATTAGAACTAACAAAACTAATTAATAGAAATATAGCCTTCCCCCCTTAAACCTTTCTATCCAATGTGAAACTCTCTGTTACCTCTTTTAATTTGAGTCAATTAAAAATTTTTTTTTAATTATAAGAGTTCTCTAAGTGTTGAGATAAAAGAGGGCTAGAGTCAATATAATAGCACTAAAACAGCAGTTACAAGTTAGAAAACACAGTGAAAGAGGAATGCCATTCCTGAGAGCCACAGAAATATGAATATTTGGGATAATGTTAATGAGAAATATAGGTGACCTAGAAGAAGAAATGACAGAACTTTTAAGAGCTGTGAGAAATAGAGATACTCTGATGAAAAACCAGAATTATAAAAAAAGTATGTTCTTTACAAATTATAGGTTTAATGTAATTCAGTAAAAATCCAGTGTTATGATGGAGTGAGTGCTTTGAAAGGTTTAGAAAAAACAAAAGGTGAGAAGAGCAGTTTGAATTTTGAACTACAGGATAATGAAGGAGAATTAGTGTACCAGACACCAAAACATTAATGCAAGAATAGACGTTGAAATAGAATTGCTCTTTTCTAGGCCTTTTTGTATATACGATATATACATTTTTTTATTTATTTATTTTTGTGCGAAAGATCAGCCCTGAGCTAACATCCATGCTAATCCTCCTCTTTTTGCTGAGGAAGACCAGCTCTGAGCTAACATCTATTGCCAATCCTCCTCCTTTTTTTTTCCCCAAAGCCCCAGTAGATAGTTGTATGTCATAGTTGCACATCCTTCTAGTTGCTGTATGTGGGACGCGGCCTCAGCATGGCCGGGCAAGCGGTGCGTCGGTGCGCGCCCAGGATCCAAACCTGGGCCGCCAGTAGCGGAGCATGCGCACTTAACTGCTAAGCCACGGGCCAGCCCTATATAAGATTTAAATATGTGTTAAATAAGGTGTCACAAATCAGTGAGAAGGGCGAACGTTATTTAGTAAGTATTCCTGTTAGAGAATTAGTAATTATTTTGGGACAGAAAAATTTACATTTTTACTTCATATATAAAATATTTCCTGTGGATTAAATTAAGTATTTTTTAAAAATACAGCAGTAGAGGGTCTTGCCCGGTGGTGCAGGTGGTTAAGTGCGCGCGTTCCGCTGTGGTGGCCCAGGGTTTGCCGGTTCGGATCCCAGGCGTGCACTGACGCACCGCTTGGCAAGCCATGCTGGGGCGGTGTCCCATATAAAGTGGAGGAAGATGGGCACAGATGTTAGCCCAGGGCCAGTCTTCCTCAGCAAAAAGAGGAGGATTGGCAGATGTTAGCACAGGGCTGATCTTCCTCACAAGAAAAAAAAATACAACAATAGAAAAAGTATTTTAAAGTTTTGGGTATCAACTCTGAATGAAGGAAGAATTTCTAAAATTAAAAGGAATCACAGAAATAAAACAGTTATGAAAATTTAAACCTTTTATACAAGCACCGAAAAACCTCACAGCACAATCAATATTAAGTTAAAAAAAATTGTGAAAAGCATAGCTTATTAAAAATAACATTTATGAAAGTTGCTTAACAATAAATACAATTAATTAAAAGCATAGGCAAAAAAGTTCAACACAGTAAAATAATTACAAATTTAATATCTTGAAACTATTATTGAATTGGCCAAGTTTTATAAGATGAGTGCAATGCTGGAGGAGAGTAAAGGGTAGCATAAAACAGTGTTTTCACACTTGCTGGTAGTATAGCAATCCTTTAAGTCTAACCCTTTAAGGAAGTAGTGCAGCAATACTGAACAAGCTTAAAGTTCAAGATCAGATCTTTGTCTCAGTTACTATACTTCTGAGAATCCATCCTAAGAAAATCGTCTTTAATACAAGAAACGTTTTATGCGTGAAATATTCAGTGGATCGTTATTTATAATATACTCTCTATTCCTTATCCTCCATGTTGTTGCCTCTACATATGCTGTTTGCCTGGAATGAATCCTTCCACTACACACACCCCTCTCTTTCACCAAAGCCTTGTTGATTACTCCTTCCTTTAAGGAATGTAATAAACTTTATTACTGTGCCTAGAATGCCGGTTTTGTTTTAGTTTTAAGATATCCCCAGATTATTTTGATACAGCTAGTCACTTGAGACCTTCTGTTTCAGGGTTTCTCAGATATAAAAAGACTGGTTTCCAAATATGATGCATTAATAATCAGGCTTAAGGAATTCTTTCTGAGCACTGAAAGTTCGCTGAAACTTTTAACAAGACCCTGCTTTAATGAAATGGCCTTTCACTACAATTTACGTTGCTGGCTTCTCAGTCTTTTACATCCTCTTGCCTTTTAGGACCAAACACTAAGCTGCCTCTTCCCTCTGTGCCTTTACAAAGAGCCTTTAAAAAAAATTCCTTGAGTGTCACAGACCCTTTATCTTAGCATAGTAAGTCCCCAAATTCATCAAAAATTAAGATCAGTCAATCAAGAATATTGACAAACACAACTAAATCAAACGCTTTTTTAAAATGTCAAAGTTCTTAAGATAGTAGTCAATTGTATTTCAGATTCAACCTCACTAATAATAGAAAAATCCCCCCGTTGTCTTTTCCTACAGTGTTTTTAAACCACTTTGTTTTTCATAAAACTTGTGAAGAAATTGTCTTCAAGTGATGAATTTAAAAAATATGTGCATATATTTTGAAAGTAGAACCCTGTCTACCACTCTATACCACCCCAGTGTTACATGGTCTATTCCTATTGATCTCTTCCTTACTCCCTGGTAGGGAAATGTTAAAAAGACAACCGTCTTTCAAGCCGTCTAATGCTGCCTTATATAGTTGAAAGAACTTATGAGAATTCCTCCATCTAAGAATACTTCCAGAATTTCTTATTACTTGCTTTTGAATAAGAAATGGGGAAAAGTCACATAGTGAAACTAGAAATATAAAAATTGTTTAAAATAAAATACACTTCATAGTAGAAGTTATTTTTCATAGAGTTAATAGCTTTTCTCTATTAACTGAGAAATCCATACTTTCATAATTGAAGTAGAAAAATCTTTTAATAGTTTGAAGATGGATCATCTCCAAGTTAGCCAAGAAGTGCCAAGCGAAGAGGTTTTTCAAACAAAATTAACTTCTTAACGTAATGTAAAATAGTCCAGGGTTTGTGTAGAAATTCATTTTCTCAATAAACAGATTAAAAGTATCCCCTCTTTGTTCCCCCCGAATACAAATTAGCCTTTTTTAAAAGGCATTGGATTCTAATTCAACTAAATCATAACTATCCTGGTCCAGTTTCTTGTCCCAGGTACAGATATATTTTTTTGTCTACAGATAATTCTGTTTAAAACATCCTTGGTTCATTGACATACGGTGGCCATTCTTATCTCAGTACGTTTTCTGCTCCTGCTTGAACCCTGCATGCCTGAATCAGTCCCCTCTCGAATTCTTCCTTAAATCAACAATTTTGTTCCATGAGTAAATCTCATATGAAATCGAGTAAGGTAATATTAGTTATACTTCGAGATGACAGAGCAACTGCTGTGTCATAAAGGTAGGTGGATACACAGAATCTTCCTTGAACTCTTCCTTCACCTTTAAAAGGCCAAAGCATTTCAGCTGTGTAGCATATGTTGTCTTCTCCTTTATACATTTCAGTTACAGGCTATGTGAAAAATAGCCCACCTTGGCCTTATTGTTGAATTTGGAAAATCTTATCAAAAAGGTAATCATACTTACTCATAAAACAGAACACGTCAGCTTTGTTTTAAAGCTTTCCAGATGTCAGCTTATGTTTTTCTGCTTAGCTGCTTTAGTTCCAAAAGATCTTCATTGATCATGTTCTCCTTATAACCCCAAGTTACCATGAAATGTGGACTCTTATTATTTCTTAGCATCAACTAATTCTCGGAGGATTATAAGGTCAGACCAATGTCCTGATGTGACCTGCAAAGCCAAACAAAAAGATCAGAGACTAAACAAAGACTTGCTTGAAATTGGATGAGCTCACTGAAACACTTCCATTTTTAGAAACCAGGCTGAATTGTCCTTCTGTGTGGTGCTCACCAGCATACTTGGGTCAGCGTGTTTGTGAGGTGTAGTCCAAGAGGCAAGAGAGGTGTTGATTTAGATATCTGTGTGCTTCAGAGGGGGCTTCCTGGATGCAAGATGGAGACGCTGTTAATGAAAAACAACAAATCTGAAATTCAGTTCATCTCCTGGTTTTAGAAGAGGAGGACTCAGCTGACACACCAAAATTGAGCTGTCAGATACCAGTGTTGGGTTCTTGAAAAAAAGCCTCTGTCAGCTTAAATTTGTGATGTTCCACATTATTAGTTAGTACACATTGAAAATTAGGCCAGTCACTGTTCCCCTACTGTTGTGTTTGTATACATCATATTTTATGTTGCATTTGAGGTTCTTCTCTAGCAGACAATAACTTATTCAGGTGTAGAAGTCATTGACATGTGAATACCTGTTCCTTATTTTTACTTACTTGAAGTTGAGTAAGGTCATTTCTGCATTGGACTGCAAATATTCTGTTACCAATTAAGGCAGGGGTGCATATAGTTTGAAAAATCAATTGAGCAGAGAGAATAGGGTTTAAAAAACAAAGAGACCTAACCAAAATAGGCATTTGAATGGACAACTCATCTCAGATACAAAAGGGCTGAGGAATTTACCTATGATTCAGGGCTAGAATTTTCTTTAGAAAACACATCTTTATCCGATTCAGTGTACAAATGAATAATTGAGCCTCAAAGTTCAATATCATAAAACAGACATGATTGTTCCTGAAAAAGATAAAAAGTATCTTTTTATGTGATCATAAAAATACTTCAAAGAGCCAACTGGAATCCATTAATAATATAATCTGTTTCCTGGGATCAATATTAAACGTATACAACTTCGTTTCATAAATGATTGCTTTCCACAGATGGGAGTACAGATCTGTGGTTCCTGAAGCATTTTCCTTAAGGTGATAGAGAATTGAACAATATAGCTTAAGACTGCTATTGAGTATTGGCTCCAGAAAATAAGCTTATAGGAAATAAATTAGCATAATGTTTAGATATGTCCAGTAAACTGATGACTCTGTAATTTTGGGAGGAATAGAGGAATATCTTTTTTACAAAACTATGGACTACATTGTGGTTCCGTTCAGCTGGAATGGAACAATTGTAATCCTGTACAATTATAAGGATTATAAGGGGATAAGAACAGAAAATTAGATTAGTATTAACAAACTCCTTTTCTGTCTACCTTTTAGCTGTCCATAGATTTACCTATGTTAGTTGTGAACCTTTTTATTTGTGCTACCTTTTAGGGTTACAAAACCACTTTCTAAATTCCTGAGTCCAAACTTTTACTCAGTGTTAAAGTCTTTGCCCTATATTTCCTGCTGGATAACAATTCTATTGTCTACTCTGAAATCTTTCTTCAATCAGTTCATCAGAGGAAAACTTTAATTCCCTAACTGTTGAGAGACAAACCTAACTGTAAGGATTTATTTTTGTCTTTTTTGGAGGTAGCATCCCACTTCATATCTACTGACATATTACTATGTTCCTTTTCTTCTAGTCTTCTGTCCCTGGGAATATCCAGGGGAGATGGTTTCCAATATAATGTGATGGTTCTCATACACTGGGGAAAACTAAATGACCTTCTAATATAGTTCTCTCTCATTCACGTTTCCCAGAAGCCCAGTGAAGTTAGCTGTGGTAGGTGTCACCTCTTTGGAAGTGGTAATTTGTATATTATATTTGAAGGTATAATTTTAGTAGGGGCTTCTGCAGTTCCAGAAAAAATGTAAATGGTTAATATGACATTTTTTTTATCAGGCCATCATCTTGCCACAAATACTTTAGCCAGGGGGTTAAATATATTCCATGCTTTTACCAGCTTTTATAGACCTGTATTTGTCTTGATCCAAGATGGGTTTACTTTGACTTTTTTTCATAAACTAGTCCTAGTATCAAATAATCCTTTTCATCTAGCTAGGAAACTGTCTTCCTTCTGCTAACAAATGAGTTTTTTGCTTCTTAGTGATGGCTTTCTTATTTAGGGAAAGAGTGGCCACCATGGCTTTGGCTCATACCTGGCTCCATGCTTAATATTTGCTCACAGACTCTTGATTACGTATAGCCATCATGGATTTGTAATGTTTAAGTCTCCATGGTCCAGCTATCAGAGATAACTGAACACTGTCTTCAGAACTTATTTAGTAAGTTTATTTTTCCAAAGATGGAAGTATTCAAGGCAGATAGTATCATATTAGTCCTAAATTTCTTTTAAGATCTGAGATGGAGATTGGGATAGGGAGAATAGCTTCATATGTATCTCCTATAATCATTTTGGTGGTTGGTAGCACATAGTACAGCAGCCTTCTATACTGAAAAACTTCCAGAGTGAACAACCTGATAAAGATACATTTAAGATGCCACCTATCAAAGATGATGTGTCTTTGGAGGTAAAAGCTTACTGGTGGTTAACTAGATAACATTATGTTCAAGTTAAATTTCATCTGTCACTTTTCTTATTGTATACATTGTCTCGTGGTATGATACTCAAGTTTATCGCCAGTAGTTGACATATTAGGTAGAGTTTAGTGCCACCTCTTAGCTTAGAGATTTAAGTGTGATTAGTTTTAGTATTGATTTCAAGGACCCTAGTGTTACAAAATACTTTACTAGAGAAGTGATGTTTTAAGGAAGCCTCTTCATATTTTTACGTTTGTTCTGCATCTGTGACAAATATATCCTCTTTATTCCAAGTTCCACAGTAACTTAAGAAACAGATACTTTCATCTGACACTTAGAGGCTATAAACTATCCACTTGGTTTCTTCTTAAAGATATTCTTATTTATTTATTTAAAGGATTGTAATAATTTAGATATGATTTATTTAAAAAATCTAGTCTGTTTCACCCTTTAGATTACCCTTACGGTATAGGATTGTGAAATATTCCGTTAGTTTGCCCAGCTTAGATGACAAAATTACAGCTTTTTAGCTCTCATTGAGTCGTGTGTGTGTGTGTGTGTGTGTGTGTGTGTGTGTGTGTGTGTGTGTGTGTGAGAGAGAGACAAAGATCAGCCCTGAGCTAATCCTTTTTTTTTTTTTTTTGCGGAGGAAGACCGGCCCTGAGCTAACACCTACGTCCAATCCTCCTCTTTTTTTCCCCTTTTTCTCCCCAAAGCCCCAGTAGATAGTTGTATGTCATAGTTGCACATCCTTCTGGTTGCTGTATGTGGGAAGCCACTTCAGCATGGCCAGACAAGCAGTGCGTCAGTGCTTGGGATCCGAACCTGGGCCACCAGTAGTGGAGCACGCACTTGACCGCTAAGCCACAGGGCCGGCCCCTCATTGAGTCTTTATGAATGGGAGTTTTGTAAGCAGTATATCGATCCTAACATGGGATGGTTTATAAAACATTTTGGCCAATTTTTCAGAATTTTCTCCTCGAGAGCTTTTACTGGTCTTGGGTAGTGGCCACTAGTCTAGCTTCTTTCTAAAGCTTCTTTCTGAAGAATAACCAGTCCTCAAAATAAATATTCAGATACGTTTTGTGAAACAAATTTTGTAAAATAAGTCATGAACCCAAAAAATTGTGTTACATAAATATAATATGTTGAGGCTACCAGAAGGCATTACTAAATAATGCTGTAGGATTGTGTGTGTGTGTGTGTGTGTGTGTGTGTGTGTGTGTGTGTGTGTGTGAGTGTGAGGAAGATCAGCCCTGAGCTAACAGCTGTAGGGTTCTTTTAATTACCTCCTTTGCATATGTATCTGTACTTGCTGAAAACTTATTTTCTATGGAGAAATTAATAACTAACTTTATTCATTGATTTGGAGATTGTACCTCATTTGTTATTTCCTCTGTAAACTAAAGACATGACTTGTATTATTCCGTGTTAAATAGCATGACAGTGTTGGGCAAGAGTTCACTTCCTGTCTTGTTACAATTTTAAATTGTTGCCCATAAAAGAGTTCTCTTAAGACTGATAAATCCTGAATATGTGCTAATATATATCAGTTTATTATTTTAAATAGAACTAACATACTAATAATATGTCATTTTAAGATTTGTGTGAACTACCGTTTCTCTGAAAGAGTAGAACTTGAGTTGTTTGTCACTATATAATTAAATACAACTTGCACCTTTTATTTGCAGGGATTGGGGGAGGCAAGTCAGACATGTAAACCATGTTCTTCTTGCTACTTGAAATTATTTCTATGTTAGACTAACTTATAGATTTTACTTATGCATGCTTGACTTTTTTAATTATCTTTTTTCTCCTTTTCTTAAAGATGATACTTGTTGATGCCACTGTTATCATCCTCCTAGCAGAAGATAGTCCTACTGAGAAAATGAGCACTTTGATCATTCAGTCTTTGAACTTTAACCTTTGACTGGAAGTGACCTATAGGCAATGAAGACTACTTCCTTTTACTGCATTTTTACTCGTGTGCATTCTGGGCGCATGTTGATCGCTGGTTCAGTCCAGACAACTGACATGCTTTTATTAGTCATACAGTATTAATGCAGGTGTCAGGAAATGTCAAATATAATTCCATTTTTTATTTTTATTTTTTTAAGCTTTTGGAAAAGTTCCAGGTCCTCATGTATTGTGCAATAACAATGACTTCTTGGCGGTTTTGGGACGTTCATTGCCGGCAATGGACGTTGTAACAGGAAAAATTTTCATTAACTCCTGCCACCCAGTGATTAATGCATGATAGGGCCTATGAAATGAACTTATCGGTTACAGTGGGATTATAAATAAAGTGAGGGAGCCAACATTACTTTGAAAGTCACCCCAACCATTTATATTTGGATTCTATGCACTGTGAGCCTAAGGTTAACAGCATGAATTAACATGCATCTTTAAAGGACTGTAATGAAAGATCATTGCATATTTATTGAATTGTTTATATCTGCTGTCAAATTGTTTTGACATGGAAGGGTTTCAAGTAACATTGGCAGAGAGGTACAATATGTTATCCCTATGGTGAAAATAAATTCATTTATTGTATATAGTTCCTCAGTCTCTGAAGTCCTCTGAAGGTCTGAATAATATAGGGTATGAATGGTTTAATCACGGCTTTATTTTGGAAGTAAGAAAAATGGCAGTAATGATTAAACTGCTGCAGTCCATGATTTGGGCTTGTTATTTGTACATTAACGATTTTTCCAAGTAGATTACACTCTGTTACTTCCTGCTAGCCATCAGCATGAGCCCTACTGCCTAAACACTATTTCGTTTATTTATGTTTGGAAAATCCATAAACATTTTTGTTTGCTATTTTGTTTCTTTTATGTTTTAAGTCAAGTTTGAATGTTAGAATACTTTAATTGAAAAACTTTTGTCAAGTTTTTTCTTGTAAATTTTCTTTACCTGTAAGTATCATCTTGTCCTTCAATTCCTGTACCCTAAAATAAGAAATACATTTTTGACAGAGGCTTAATGTTTTAACAAAAGAGTGTGGACATTTTTATTTTAAAATTGAAGCAAAAGTACACTATAGAATGGTATGTTTGCTTACTTGTCTCACACAACCATATAGTTTTGCCTGGAAGGATTTGTTTTGTTCTGTTTTCTTGTTTAAAAGACTTTGCTTACAGCTAGATAAAATTTTTCTAAAGAAAAAAAATGTTGAAATGTCCAGTTCTCAGTACCGTGTAGTTAATGATACTGCAACTAGGTTCTCTTTTTAAAAAGCAATTAATGTATTTTATAAATTACCTTTTCACATATGCAAAATCTGTTTCTACTACAATGTTATTTTTACTAATGCCTATTGTTGCACTCTTTTTGACATATCCTGCAGTGAATATATGAATCAGTTTGGGCTTAAAAATAAAAGCCAATTGGCTGAAAGGTTTGAAATATGTACCCCAGCAAAACTATCCAATCAGTAATTGGCAAAGAATATTTTAAAAATTGTTTTTATCTCTGTATAGATGACATTTTGTAGCTTTGTACATGTTGTTAATTAAGGGCATATAATTTTACACTCTAAAAGTATAATTGCTGAACTCAGGGGTGGGTAGACTTCAAAAATATGTCTGCTGCAGAAATAACTTGAAAAAAAATTTAAACTATGGCCAGCCACCAAATTGTGGACACTGTTTATACTGCTAGTTAGCAACTACCACTTTTTAAAATTAAAAACATTTTTGTTCTATCTTGACTAGATATACATACATAAGTTCTCACAGTATTCTCTATCAGTCTTATTAGTTGGCCTGTTTAACCAAGACAGAAAATGTTTTTTGGAATGCTTTGAATTACTCTTAGTTTTTAACTGCTTTTTAATATGAAAATTGCAGAATATGAAAATTGCAGCTGTAAATTATGTATTTTTCATATTTTACATAACTGCTCTAAACTACTGATTGACTTGATCATTTTCTGAGGTGAGTGGGGAATCTCTCTCCATACTGCTGGTCCTCTTATCCTTTTATAAAGAAATGACCTGTGACATTTATTCACCAAAGGAATTAATATACTAGGTCAAAGATTAACAATGCTATACTGTAGATTAATAGGTCATATATAGCCTCAATTGAGTTTTTTGTACAAATAACAGTGTTTTAACATACCTCTTTCTCTGCATAGAGATACCATAAAATAAATTAAAATGAAGCAGAGGAAAGTAAAGGAAAACCAAATAATTTCAGTACATTTTATGGTTTAATGAGAAGAGAATAACATGAAGTATCCTAAAATATAAAAATACTAACCATTCAAAATTTGCAATCAGATAACACCTTATTCATTACTCCCTTCAACTTAGATATCTTTGAAAACTCCTTTGCACTTAGATTTAATAAGTTCATTTTAAATGTAAGTTACATTATTAAAAGACATAAGACATTTACCTGAATCATTGCTCTAGAGAGAGCAATTAATGGCTTTGTGATAATTAAAAGAATTTTTCTCTGTAATGTGTTGTTGAATGACAACCCGAATACCAAGAAAATGTACATAGGAACACGCCACTTCCCTCTTCCCTGCATTCCCTCTATGGGCTCTGTCTGCTGCATAGGCCTACAAATTACACTTTCACATTTAGAGAATATGTACTTGCTTCTTTTTTATTTATTTATTTATTTATTTTAAGGCCATTCTGTTTGCCAAATTCTTTTAAGACAGTGATACCTTCAGTTCCTTATTTTGCATGCTTAGATCATGAACTTGGTGCCCTTTCAAAAAAATATATTACGTCAAGTAGGTATTAATGCCATAGATTTTAAAGAGAAATGGTTTTCAGTTTTTTAAAATAAATTTTTAAAAATAAATTTTATGGCTGTTCTCCTAAGAAATTTAATATTCACCTCTAAAGGACTTACTTGTAATGTGTAAATTCCTCCTTTTAGCTAGCAGGGAAATAATGCTTTTTTTAATCCCCAGAAGAAAATGCTAAAAATAGCTTTTATAAGGCTGTTCATCTGAGAAAGATCTTAATCCTTATTGTTTTGACTATTTTAATATTTGGTATAAAGTCACTAGAATAGTTTATTACTTTTTCCCTTCTGAAGTTTTAAATGTATACAAATATATATATATCATTAGATTCCTGTGGTGGATAATAGTTTCTTCAGATTCGGAAACAGGTATCTAGTGACTGCTTAATTGTTCCCAGATTGCATCAAAGATGATTTGACAAATAACGGAAATGAGTAGTGATAAGAAAATGGTATGTAACCCCATATTACTTGTTTCTGGTAATCAAGTCTTATTTTTTAAAAAGCCATTGTTTTTGAGATTTTGAGAATTGAGGTATTTAAAACTTGTTAAAGCTTCTTCCTAAAAAATAGAAGAGGAGGTACTGTGTGTTCAAATTTTTTTTTAAATAAAGAATTCAGTGTCACTAGTTCTAAGCCTTTATGGTTACTGCTGCTTATATTTTCTCGATCTCAATTTTATATAGTTTTTTGTATATATTTTAGCTGAATGCTTAAGATTTGTAATTGTGTATCTAAATTGGTTTTCAAAAAGAACTGAGGCTTTACCATATGTTTCTCTTTTGAGGTTTCATTGTGATAATTATCAAAATCAGCTAGTGCACTGTTCTGTGTTTGCGCTAATGCCTTTGCATGATTAAGAGCTGTGAAGAAGGTGTCTTTTAATCTGCACCAACTGGCCCTAATCGGTTTTGCAGTCATTTCTTTGGTTTTTTGTTTGTTTTTTACCCCTCTGTTATTTTTCTTCCTGTCTCCTTACAGATGTCCATTGTATTAGTTCAGCAGTTTCCCTTTCTGACTTCTAAGTTGTTCTTCCTTCTTTCTTTCCTTCTTCCTTTCCCTTCCTTTTCTTGAGGTTAGAGAATCTAGAGAAGGGAAATTATTAAAATTACATCAGAAATTTTTTTTAGAATAAAAAGACCCCTTCCTACAAATAACATAGAATTTCTGATATTTAACTTGATTTCATCAGTAGGTGGCTAAATCTGTTGAATAATTGACTACTTGATAAATGAGCTGTTAATTATACTTCAGTTCTTAAATACTAATATTAAAGGAATTTTGTTTACTTTTTGGATGGTGACTCTCCCAAAACCTAATTATTGCCCAAATGAATTAAATTACTTGCTTTGGTACAAGTGTTTTTTCATTTAAGTTTCGAAGCCATTTTGAGATTTGAAACAATTTTTTAAAAATAATAATTTGTGGGAGACTTTTGCTTTCTCAGCATAAATCGTGCATTAACTTAAAGATAGGCTTATATACGTCATCGTTAGAGGCCGACTGAATCTAAACATGTGCTTCAAACTTAGATCTCTACCTTTGAAGTTGAAGTTCTGGTTTTGGCTATGGTCCTGAGGTGTTTATTGTGATTTTAATTCTCAAATGTTAGTATTGGGACTTATGTTTGGGGATAAATCTCCAGAATGATTACATAAATATCTTTTTTTTATGAAAAACTTTTTGTTGATAAAAATGTAATATCTGAAGCCATTTTGAAATATGTGGAAGGGACGCCTGAATAGAAGCTGATGTACCGTCACGTACCTAAAGAACCCCAGTGTCGCAAGTGAAGTGCAGTTGACTAGGAAGAGGAGAAGCAGTTCTTGTTCTATTTCTTTGTACATACACTGTCAGGGCTTTGAGAAAAGTTTGCTCCTGCAGTACTTCTGAGCTGTCTTCTCAAAGGCAAAAGCATAATTTCAAAACATAACTGGGCTTTGGCTTGTTGGTGTGACATCACTTGTCTGATTTCATGGTACATAGAAAGATTGAATACTCCTGCCTCTCTAATTTTAAAGCCTGAAACAAGGCTAGTAAGGAATTTGGTAGATTGTATCAGATTCCATGAAAATGCAAGTCTCTTCATGGTTAACCACAGATTGTTTACATAAATGCAAATTGATTGTCAGGCTTGGGGTGAAATAATTATTTGAATAGATTATTAGGTTAATTATCTAGTAGCCAATAATTAAGTGCATGTTTAAGTCAAAATGGATTTGCTGTTTTTAGTTGGTCCATTTTCCTCTCATATTCAGAAATACAAATTGTATGTTTTATTAATAGGAATGGAAGCTTGTGCTTAAGAATTTGAATAGGGTGGATGTATATATTTTATAAATTCAAGTTGTAAAATATGTAAAGCTACTGCTTTTTAAATAGAATATAAATGTTAAGACAGATAAATCTATATATTATATATTTTTAAATACATGTATCAAATTTTTGTTAGTTGAATATAAATTACATTGTGTGCTTTATGGAATTCAGTAACTTTTAATAAAGCAGTTGTCACTGATTTTTTTCCTGTAGACTTGAATACTAAATTGGATAGATATTAAACCTCTTTGTAGTTTATAATAATGTAAAAATTTATATAGTAGTTCCTCTTCACAAAAGACTGATTTTTAGAGAGTTGTGGAAACAGTAACGTCCATTTTCAAAGCGAGTGCAACAGAATGAAGATTGTCACTAAAGTTACTTGTTTATTTATTTAACAGATCATCTTTACTTGGTAGGGTAGCCTGGTGTATTAGTGGGTTTAATTAAATAAGTCCTGATTAAACACTGGGCATTTTCAGAAAAGATGGAAATTGAGACCTGGGCAACTTGCTTAGAGTTACCATGCGTCTGGTGTTGCTGAACTTCAAGTTGTACCATAAGGACATTCAGTAAAGAATAAGGACATTCTGATGCTTTCCTGAGTACGCAAACAGATCTACTAACTTACTTAAATGAGTGACTCCTGACGCTATGCGAAGAGAGAAGGAAATAAGCAGAAGAAGGGGTCATTGCATCTCAGTTATTTCTGACAGGAAGAAATTCAATATGCTCCGCTGATATTCTAAGTTTTCACAGGGGATCTGCTCGCTCCAGGAGCACGTTACTCCTCACTGGGGCAGCCACACTACCATAAAACTATCTTATCTCAACAAGCTGTTTCTGCAGCCCTAAACAACTAGATTAGTAGCTGATTAGGTAAATAGAAGATGCATCTTCCTTTGTACTTCGGTGACTCTCTCTCTATTGTAATTCTTAAAGTAATTTCTACCTCTCATCGAAGGTATGACTTCCCTCTACCTGCTTAAGCTACTGTGGATGAGTGATTCTGTTGAAGTCCTCCCTATATTCCTTAGTGCTTTGCACACTAACGTAACACATAGCAAAATTAAACATGAACTGGATTGAAGTGTCAGGTGACATAGCTAAGGGTTTTCTGTGCTTGGATAATACGGTCCAAGGCCTCAGTGGTTCTATATCTGTCCTGTTGCGAACCCCTGTCAATAAATCCTTTAAATTGCTTATGAGATTTTTTTTAAATGTTTGCTTAAGGCAAAATATATAAGTGGGGATACCTGTGCGCCCTTTCCAGTTCAGTGGAGTATGGAAATATTTTAACAAGGATAGTTGAAATAAGAAACTAAGGTAGAAAATATCTTCTCTTAGATGTGCCTGGCCTTCAAGGACTTAATGCGGGTAGATATATATCATCAGACACGAACCTAATATGGATGGCTGTGTCCTGCAAAAAAGGTGTCCAACTAAACATTAGAAATTTTTTATCTCCACTCTCATCCCCCCCAAAAAGCATGTTTCTCTTACTTTTCCTGTCATAATGGCATTCCTATCCAACTTAGTTATCCAAACGAAGAATTGAACACTATTTACCAGTCCTGTGGCATTTTTCAGGTCCTGTTGAGCCTATCTTTAAAACATCTCTGAAATCTCGCCCTTCTCTCCAGTCCTCTTGCCATGATAGCCTTTTGTTGCCTGGTCCTGGTCTTCCCAGGCTGCTCTTCAGCCGTTCACACACCTTGTTCCATAAGTAGTAGCAAAGCGAGACTACCTGTACTTTGCTGATGTTCTTCCCTGTTCCTAGAACGTTCATCATCTGCTTTTCTACCTGAAAAGTCCAGTTCAAATGTAGTTATAAAGTTATCTTTGTCCTCCCCCCCGCACTGGTCTCCTATCTTAGACTCTAACAGTAGGGATAGTGTCTCAGTCGTGTTTGTGTCCCAGGATGTAGCACACAGTCCCTGTCATACAAGCTTTTAATAAATGTTTGTTGAGTTAACTTGATTGTACTTGTATTTTTATAAACCTAGCCTTTTCAAAGAAACTTATTCAGGTGCTAGCAATTTTGAAACATATATCTAAACCACTATCTTTGTGAAATGTTGTAGTAGGACACCCTACCCTTCCTGTCCCAAAGAGTTTGAAAAAATTACTAAGTAAATCGTTAACCATTCTTCATTGGTTTTGCTTTCTTTTATTTTTTTTTAAAAATGGGGTTTTTTGTCATATCCTTGCCTTATCTCTGTGGTAAATTGCTTGTTTTGCATATAGTCACAAATTAAGAATATAATTGTTTTAAACTAAATGCACCTGAAGAGCCCCAAGATCATAAATGCATACCCAACATTAAGGTTAAAAAGGACCTTAGGGGCCGGCCCAGTGGTGCAAGTGGTTGGGTGCGCACCTCCGCTGTGGTGGCCCGGGGTTCGCTGGTTCGGATCCTGGGCACGCACTGACGCACTGCTTGGCAGGCCATGCTGTGGTGGTGTCCCATGTAAAGTGGAGGAAGATGGGCACGGATGTTAGCCCAGGGCCAGTCTTCCTCAGCAAAAAAGAGGAGGATTGGCAGATGTTAACTCAGGGCCGATCTTCCTCACCAAAAAAAAAAAAAAAAAGACATTAAGCAAGTACTTAGTATCTCTCCTGTGCCAAGAAAGATGGCAGATAAGAGAAAGCTTGTATCTTCAAAGGGCCTATGTAATAGAGAGAGAAGCAATAGGAAAATAATACAATATTAAAAGTGATAAGCCTCAGGGGTGCAGATAAATGGAAGTTTCTGGTAGAAAGAAGTTGTTTGCAAAAAGTACTGGCATGGCTTGAAAATTATAAACTTTGTAGATGGGTTCTAGGCAAGTACAAAGGTCACAAGTACAAAAGCCCTAGGACAGGACTTGTATGAAGGTCAGCCTGGAGGATGATGTGGCTGGTTCAGAGTGAGCCAGTGGGGGAGCAGAAGCCAAAGGCCAAATGATATAGGGCCCTGTGAGTCATGTTGAGATTGAAATTGGTCTTTCAGTTTCCACTGAACAGAGAGATGAGCCTAGCACTCAAAGTTCCTTTTGTCCTCACGGCATTTATCAATTGGGAGGAAATTATGCAACTGAGCCACTGTGTGGGCAGTATCACAGGGAATGTTGCCCAGAAAACAAAGCTGAGGATATGCCCAAAACAGGGAATCTGAGCCACTATGCCAACATCCCACCCATCAAAACTAATTTAAAGCCAGAACCCAGTAGAGCTCCAACCCCGGAGTAAAGGTCACCCAAGGAAAAAGCCCTGATTCATATTTGTACCCTGGAGTGGTCTGGGGAATGTCAAGCTTTGGACTTGGATTAAGGTGAGGTCCCTGATTGGCAGTGTCCTCAGGAGGTGACTGGAAGCAAATCAAAGTCCTCTCTGGAGGAAGCTATTCTCTTTCCGAGGCCTCAAATTACCCTGTGAATGATATTTCAATACAGTGACAAGTACACAAAAGTTATCACATTCTAGGAAACAAGGCACCATGATGAAGAGCTAGCAGAAACAACAGACCTAGAAAGCACTGGAGGTGTGAGGTGGGGAGTTACACATCCTAATGTAGTTTACCGGTCTGCATGCCGTGTTGAGCACTTCTGAAGAAGAAGAACCTGCCTCGTTCATCTTTATACTCATTCAAATGTTGAGTACCTGCTGGGTCCCTTATGATCTGGCAGGGAAGACAAATGGGACACTTGGTGTGATGGGGTAATCACGGAGTGGGCATCAAGGCAGGAACAGTCACAGCTGTCAAGGAAGTCCAGGAAAGAATTCCAGGGGAGGTGGTGAGGATTTGCCAGGCACCAGTGGGAGAGTGAAGATGAGGGTACACGGTAAGTACAAAAGCCCCGGGTGAGAGAACAGTGTGTTTGGAGCATGGAATTTGGTTGAGGAGGTGAAAAAAATAAGTTGAGAAATAGAACTAGAACTAGACTAGAAAAGACCAGGTTATAGTTTTGATTTTATCTCATGGGCAATAGAGACTGATGGGATCAGATTGGCGCTTAAGAAAAGTTACCTTGGCTATCATCTGGAGAGAGTGTTGAAGGGTCACAAAACGAGGTGAAAATAAGGGGCCTTATCAGTAATCAAAAGGATGATGATGAGTTGAATTTATTATAAAGTATTGGCATAAAGATAGACATATACATCAATAGAACATAAGGGAGAGTCCAGAAATAGGGACAATGGATTTTCAAAAAAGATGCCAAGGCACTTCCAGGGGGAAGGAATAATCTACTCAACAACTGGTGCTAGAGCATTTGGAAAGCCATCTGCAAAAGTAAAAATCTTACCTCACACCATATACAAAAATTAATCCAAAAGAAATCTAGACCTAAGTTAAGAGTAAAAACTATAAAACTTCTTCAAGAGAACAGGAGAAAATCTGAGATCTTGGACTTTGCAAAGATTTCTTAGCTATGACACAAATTATTAAAATAATTGATAGATTGGACTCATCAAAATTTAAAACAGGCTTTTGAAAAGACTTGAAAAGGCAAGACAATATAGTTGCAAAATATATATCTGATAAGGTACTTGTATTTAGAGTATTTTTTAAACCTCTTAAAATTCAGTAACAAAGTAAAACCCAATTTAAAAATGAGCAAATTTTATGAATTTTTTTACTTGAACTGATACTTAACTGAAGAAAATGTGGTGGTGGCAAATAAGTACGTGAAAAGCTGCTCAGCATCGTTAGTCATTAGGGGAATACAAATTAAAACCACAAGATACCGCTGCACACCCACAACACTGACCATAATGAGTTTTGGCAAGGATGTGGAGCAATGGGAACTTTCCTACACTACTGAGGGGAATGTAGAATTGTTTAACTGCTTTGGAAAATAGTTTGGCAGCTTCTCGAAAAGTAAAACGTGTACCTACTATACAAATGAGTCATTTCACTCCTAGGTGTTTATCCAAGAGAAAAGAAAGCATATGTCCACAGAAAGACTTGTACACAAACATTTGTATCAAGTTTCTTTGTAGAATTCCCAAACTGGAAACATCCCAAATGTCCATCAATAGGTGAATGAATAGCCAAACTTGGGTATATCCATACAACGGAATAATACTCAGCAATAAAAAAGGAATGAACTATTGATGCATGCAACAACATTGGTAAATTTCTATTATGCTGAGTGAAATTACCCAGGCAAGAAAAAGTACGTACTGTCTGGTTTTATTTATATAAAATTCTAAAAACTACAAACTTAGTTATGTGACAGAAATCAGAGAAGTGTTTGCCTGAGGATATGGAGTTGTGGGAAGGGGCACAAACAAACTTTTGGAGGTAATGGATATATTATCTTGATTTTCTTGGTTTCACAGATGTATATGTATATTAAAATTCATTAAATTGCACACTTTAAATATTTGTAATTTTTTGAATATTATACCTCAATTAAACAGAATTAAGAGGCTTTCAGTAATAAAGACAAAGGATGATGATGGCCTGAAATGGACTATGAGAAAGTGGACAAATTCAGTCATAATCAACTTGCCCAAAATCACAGCTTAAAAGTGATGGAGGTGAAATTTAAACCTGAGTCTGACTCCAAAATCCAAGCTCTAAGTCAAGATGCTTGTACTTAAAGTGACCTCCATATTTTCGGCTTGGACAACTGAGTGGAGAGTGATGACTTTCACCAAAACACGAGGAGGAGAAGCAGATTTGGGAAAGGAGGTATGTTTGTATTCCCCCATAGCACTAAGTATGGTAGCTTATACAGTCATGCACCGCGTAACCGCATTTCAGTTAACGACAGACCACAAAAACGACAGTGGCCCCAAAAGATTAGTACCATATCACCTAGGTGTGTAGTAGGCTATACCATCTAGGTTTGTGTAAGAACGCTCTATGATGTTCACACAACGACAAAATCGCCTAACGATGCGTTTCTCAGAGCTTATCCCGGTTGTTAAACAATGCGTGACTGTAGTCAGTGAGTGGAGATGTGAGCTGAAGTTTTTAGGTGGCAATGGTAGTGAAATGTTTAGTGTGATGTAATTTTACTTACCTCGTGAGCTTATTACCTATTGACTCACAGCTGGAAAGGAATTTAATATTTTCTAGTCCAATAACCTAACCAACGAGTTAATTATTTCTCAATGACTTTGAAGTGATCACTCCTGATCACCTTCACTGATGAGAATTAACCTAAGTCGGAGAGAAAATTATTGCCTTTTTGAATAGGTATGATATTAGAAAGTTATTTCTTCCAAACTGGAAGATGCCTCCATACTATCTGTTATGGATTGACTTGTGTCCACCAAAAAGATATGTTGAAATCCTAACTCCCAGTACCTCAGAATGTGATGGTATTTGGAAACAGAGTAATTAGTTAAGGTGAGGTCATGCTGGAGTAGGGTGGACCTTAATTCAATGTGAGTGGTGTCCTTCTAAGAACTGGAGAAGACACAGAGACACAGACGCATGAGGGCAGAACACCATGTAACAATGGAGTGATGCACCTACAAGCCAAGGAACACCAAGGACTGCTGGGAACCACCAGAAGCTGGAAGAGGTTCTTCTTCCAGCAAGGAAGGATTCTTCCCCGGAGCCTTTGGAGAGAGCACGATCCTGCTGACACCTGATCTTGGACTTCTAGCTCCAGAACTGGGAGCCATCCATCTGTTGTTTTACGCCATCCAGTTTGTGGTACTTCGTTACGGCAGCCCTAAGAAACATACACATAATCCATCTTTTTTTCTAGTTCTGCCTTCTGGAGACACACAGAGTAAGTCCTACTCCTTTCTCCAGATAGTTCCAGATGTTTTGAGAACACATCTCTCTTTCAGGAAAACATCTCCCTCACTACTTTTTTATGTGATCCGTTTTCAAATCCTTTCATTATTCTTTCGTAGGGTCAAGATTTTCAAAGATGCTTTAAAAAAGTGTGGTAACCAAAATTGATTTTACTTCTTCCAATAGTCTGATATATAAAAGAGAATGGAATTTGCTCTCTCATTTAGGTCAGAGATTTTTAAGCTGTTTCTCAGAGTTCCAGGAATTCCTTGGAGCCACCTCAGGGGCACACTTGAATATATTTCATATTGATACTCTGCATGCGTTAGTCTGTGTTAGGAGAAAGGGTTTGCTGTTTAGAACAAGTTTGAAAAACACTGGTGTAGACACTACTTTCAATAACACCTAAGATGGAATTCACTTTTTTTTGGCAACCACATCACACATGATTTTGATTGGTAAAAGCTACATCTTTCATTTTGCTTATATCTGTATAGGTTTTTTAATTTTTTAAATTTTTTTGGTCCCAAGTAAGGTATCGTACTTATTCCTATAAGGTGTCACGTGGTTTGGTTCTGCCATTCCACTGAGCCTCGTGTTTTTTGTTTTCTTATTCCGTCATGCAGCAGGTTCTCTCTCCCTCCTTTTCAATCTCAGCCCTAAGTGTTTGTTCTGCATCCTTTCCGTGTTTAAAAAAGCAAGCTAAGGACATGAGCCTACAGCATACTATTTAGTATCTGCAGCCCAGCATGTTATTCAAACATTTAACTACTATCTAATATTTGTCTATCAAAATCAAACTGTTGCCACTCAGGCCATATTTCTATACAGCTTTATCAAAGAAAGGAGATACTGGTTATTCTGGTGCAACTTGTTCCTGGTAAACTTATGCTGGTTCCAAATGGTCATTCCTTTGGCTTCTATTTGAATAACTGAATTCTACGTACTGTTTTGTGATTGCTGATCTGTTGAAATGTACATATTCGAGTCTAAAAAGAAAAAATATCTTGAGTGACTGCAAGGTGAGTGTGGCCATGTGGGGGTGCACCGTTCCCACCTCCCTTCGTGAAATAACTTGCTGGTCAGCTGCTAACCGAGCAGTTAGCTGGTATCCTCCAACTGTAGCCCTTCAAGATCTGCCTCAGTTTTAGAGCCAAAGCCACACTTTTCCCAAGCAGCGCCAGCCAATAACTGAGCATGGTGGGAGCCCAGTCATTTCTGCCCAATGTGGGGCTTCTCTAATAGGTATTCCTGGCTCTAGAGCTTCCCATTAGGCTAGTGAGACTTGGTCAGATCTGCGTCTCAGTCTGATGCTCCCCCTGCCCAAATCTGCTTTCACCTGTCTTTCCCTTCACAGGTTTCAGACCTGCATCGTGGTTTGGTTTTCCCAGCCCGATCCTCCTCCTCTATCTTTCGCAAACATTACACACACCCTTCCCCCAAAAAGTCTTTTGCCCTCCTAACTCCAATGTCTGCTTCCTGGACAACCCAAGTCAACACAGTTGGCAGCAGATGTGGTCAAGAAGAAGGCGATAAGATGGGGTTTTGAGATCCAGTCACTCACTGTCTCCATGACAGTGAGGATCCCATCCCAGGTGGCATGTGGGGCGTGGATAGTCCCTGCCACAGGTGTTAGGTGGCCCAGTTGCTAAAACTTTCATGAGTGGTGATTTGGAAGAATGCTCTGTTGGAGGAGACCACCTTGGACAGTACAATGGTTCAAGCCTTTGAAAAATGTGGGGAAACAACGAATACAAAGACAATGGAATTGGCTGATTGTTAATAAATTGTATTGGCCTCTGTCTTAGTCTGCTTGGGCTGCCATAACAAAATCCCATAGACTGGGTGGCTAAAAGAACAGAAATTGATTTCTCAGTTTTGGAGTCTGGGAAAGTCCAAGATCAAGGTGCTGGTAGATTTCATTCTGACGCCTCTTGTGGCTTGTAGGCAGCTGACTTCTTTGTGTGCTCACAGGGCAACAGAGAGACAGAGAGAGTGCTTCCTCTTCTTATAAGGCACTAATCGCTTCATGAGGGCCCCACTCTCGTGACCTCATCTAAACCTAATTATCTCTGAAAGGTCCCATCTCCAAATGCCATCACACTGGGAGTTAGGGCTTCAAAATGTGAATTGCAGGGGAAGGGGGACACAATTCAGTCCATAGCATCCCCTATAGAGGGATAAGGCAACGTTGAGGGCAGTTAACAAGCAATTGAAAACTGAGTCTGCACACCAGAGGGCCTCTTTGTTAACTGGGAAAGACGGTTTTACCTCCTGCAGTGGGAGAGTAGGAAAAGCCTAAGACTAAAGTCAGATTTAAAAGAGACTTGAGCTTCAAAGATACTTGAATGCTCATCTGAGGCAGTTCTGTTAGGCCAAGATCAGGGCCCCAGCTGGGGAAACTTGAGACCCTGTCACACGGGAGGGAGCCATCTGGGTGGATGACTCCAAAGATTTCTGGCTCCCTTGACTCCTCTGAAATTTTAGAGCCTGTAGAGATGGCCCAACCCTCCCTATTAACAACTAGAATATCCTCCACTGCAAGAAAACCCCTCAGGGACACTTCTCAGGATCTGCCCCCACCTCTTCTAGCTGCCAGGCCCATGAGTAGGTTTAAAACACAGCAGAACTTACCCTGGGATGCGCTGAGCCTAATAATGGAGGAAAAGAACCATACTTTTTTTTTTAATTTGATTTTTTTCCAACATTATTGAGATATAATTGACATATAAATTTAAGGTGTAAAATGTGATGATTTGATACGCATATATTGTGAAATGATTATCACAGTAGGGTTAGTTAACGCCTCCATCACCTCACATAATTAGCATTGCTTTTTTGTGGTAAGAACATTTAAGATCTACTCTCTTAGCAACTTTCAAGTATATAACACAGTAGTATTAACTATAATCACCATGTTGTACATTAGGTCCCAAAACTTATTCATCTTATAGCTGGAAGTTTGTACCGTTTGACCAACATCTCTTCATTTCCCTGAACGCCACGCCCCCCCAGCCCCTGGTAACCACCATTCTGCTGTCTGTTTCAATGAGTTCAACTTTTTTAGATGCAAGTGATACCATACGGCATTTATCTTTCCCTGTCTGACTTATTTCACTTAGTGTGAAATAATGGAAATGGCAAGATTTCCTTCTTTGTTGTGGCTGAATAATATTCCATTTTATGTATATCAGAATTTCTTTCTTTATCTATAGATGGACACTTAGGTTGTTTTCATATCTTGGCATTTGTGAGTAATGCTGCAGTGAACATGGGAGTGCAGGTATCTCTTTGAGATCCTGATTTCCTTTCCTTTGGATATATTCCCAGAAATAGGATTGCCGGATCATATGGTAGTTCTATTTTTAATTCTTTGAGAAAACTCCGTTCTGTTTTCCATGCTGGCTGTACCAATTTACATTCCCACCAACAGTGCACAAGGGTTCCCTTTTCTCCACATCCTCACCAACACTTTCTCTTGTCTTTTTGATAATAGCCATTCATACAATGCAAGGTGATATCTCGTTGTGTTTTTGCTTTGCAAGTCCCTGATGATTAGTGATGTTGAGCATCATTTCATGTAGCTGTTGGCCATTTGTATGTCTTCTTTGGAAAAATATCTATTCAGTTCCTCATTCCTAAGTATTCTATTGCATTTGATGCTATTGTGAATGGGATTGTTTTCTTTGTTTCTTTTTCAGATATTTTGTTGTTAGTGTATAGAAACCCAACTGATTTCTGTATGTTGATTTTATATCCTGTAGCTTGAGTGAATTCATTGATTAGTTCTAACAGTTTTTTGGTAGAGTCTTTAGGACTTTCTCATATCATCTGCAAAAAAAAGATAATTTTACTTCTTCCTTTCCAATTTGGGTGCCCTTTATTCCTTTTTTCTTACCTGGTTGCTCTGGCTAGGATTTCCAGTACTATGTTGAGTAGGAGTGGTGAGAGTGGACACACTTGTCTTGATCCTGATCTTAGAGAAAAAGCTTTCAACCTTTCACCATTGAGTATGATGTTAAGTGTGGGCTTGTCATATATGATCTTTATTATGTTGAGGTACGTTCCTTCTGTACCCAATTTGTTGATATTTTTTGATCATGAAAAGTTGTATTTTGTCAAATGCTTTTTATGTGTCTATTGAGTTGTTCATATGATTTTTATCTTTCATTCTATTAATGTGGTATATCACATATATTAATTTGCACGTGTTGAAACATCCTTGCATCCCAGGGACAAATCCTACTTGATCATGGTGTATGATCCTTTTAATGTGCTGTTGAATTTGGTTTGCTAATATTTTGTTGAGAATTTTTACATCTATATTCATCAGGAACATTGGCCTGTAGTTTTCTTTCTTGTAGTGTTCTTATCTGGCTTTAGTATCAGGATAATGCTGACCTCATAAAATGAGTTTGGAAGTGTTCCCTCCTCTTCAATTTTTTGGAAGAGTTTGAGAAGGCTTGACATTAATTCATTTTTAAATGTTTAGTAGAATTCACCAGGGAAACCATCTGGTTCTGGGATTTTATTTGTTGGGAGATTTTTGGTTACTGGTTCAATCTCCTTACTCATTATTAGTCTGTTCATATTTTCTATTTCTTCATGATTCAGTCTTGGTAGGTGGTATGTTTCTAGGAATTTATTTTTCTAGTTTTTCCAATTTGTCAGCATATAATTGTTCATAGTAGTCTTTTATGATCCTTTGTATTTCTGTGATATCAGTTGTCATGTTTCCTCTTTCATTTCTGATTTTATTTATTTGAGTCTTCTCTCTTTCTTTCTTAGTCTAGCTAAAGGTGTGTCAAATTTTGTTTATGTTTTAAAAAACCAGCTCTTTGTTTGATTGATCTTTTCTGTTGTTTTTCTGGTCTGTATTTGGTGTCTGCTCTGATCTTTGTTATTTCCTTCCTTTTGCTAACTTTGGGCTTAGTTTGTTTTTATTCTAGTTCCTTGAAGTGTAAAGTTAAGTTGTTTGAGATCTTTCTTTTTTCTTAAAGTAGGCATTTATCACTATAAACTTCCCTCTTAGAATTGCTTTTTGCTGTATCCCACAAGGATTGCCATTGGTATGTGGTATTTCTTTTTTCGTTTTTTTAAAGATATTTTTTATTTCCCTTTTGACTTATTCTTTGATCCGTTGGTTGTTCAGGTGTGTGTGTGTTTAATTTCCAAATATTTGTGGACTTTTCAGTTTTCCTCCTATTACTGATTTCTAGTTTTATACAATTATGGTAGGAAAAGATACTGGTATTGTTTCATTCTTCTTAAATTTGCTAAGACTTATTTTGTGACCTATCATCGGATCTGTCCTGACGAATGGTCCTTGTGCACTTGAGAAGAATGTGTATTCTGCTGCTGTTAGATAGAATGTTTTGTATACATCTGTTAGGTTCATTTGGTCTAAGGTATGGTTCAAGTCCAATGTTTCCTTATTGATTTTCTGTCTGGATGGTATATCCATTATTGAACGTGGGGTATCGAAGTCTCCTATTATTATTGTATTATCTATTTCCCTCTTCAGATTTGATACTATTTTCTTAATATATTTAGGTTCTCTGATGTCGGGTGCATATATATTTACAGTTATTATATCCTCTTGATGAATTCACCCCTTTATTATTGTACAGTGCCCTTCTTTGTCTGTTGTTACAGTTTTTGACTTAAAGTCTATTTTTGTCTGATATCAGTATAGCTGACCCTGATCTCTTCTGGTTTCCATCTGCATGGAATACCTTTTTTTTTTTTTTTTTTTGGTGAGGAAGATTGGCCCTGAGGTAATATCTTTGCCAATCTTCCTCTATTTTTTATACGGGACACCGCCACAGCATAGCTTGAGGAGCAGTGCGTAGATCTGTGCCCAGGATCCGAACCAGTGAACCCCAGGCCACCAAAGCAGAGTCTGCAAACTTAACCACTATGCCACTGGGCTGGCCCCAGGAATATCTTTTGCTGTCCCTTCATCTTGAGCCTATATGTGTCCTTAAAGCTGAAGTGAGCAGCATATAGTTAGGTCTTTTCTTTTTTTTTTAATTCATCCTGCCACTCTGTCTTTTGACTGGAGAATTTAATCCAGATACATTTATAGTAATTATTGATAGGTAAGGACTTACTAACGCCATCTTATTAATTGTTTTCTGGCTGTCTTATAGTTCCCTTGTTCCTTCTCCCCTCTCTTGCTACCTTCCTTTGTGAATTGATAATTTTCTGTAGTGGTATGCTTTGATTCCCTTCTCTTTATCATGTATGTATCTACTGTAGTTTCTGCTTAGTGGTTACAATAAAGCTGACACAAAATATCTTATAGATATAACAGTCTACTTTTTAAAAATTATTTTATTGAGGTCATATTAGTTTATAACTGAGTAATTTCAGGTGTATATTATTATATATCAGTTTCTGTATAGACTGAATTGTGTTCACCACCAATAGTCTAGTTTTTATCCATCACCATACATATGTGCCCCTTTACCCCTTTCACCCTCCCCCCACCCTCTTCCCCTCTGGTAACCACTAATCTGTTCTCCTTATCCATGTGTTTGTTTATCTTCTGCATATGAGTGAAATCATATGACGTTTGTCTTTCTCTGGCTTATTTCATTTAATATAATACCCTCAGGGTCCAGCCATGTTGTTGCAAACGGGATGATTTTGTCTTTTTTATGGCTGAATGGTATTCAATTATATATATATATATATATATATTTATATATATATATATATATATATATATATATACCACATCTTCTTTATCCATTCATCCGTTAATGAGCACTTGGGTTGCTTCCATGTCTTGGCTATAGTGAATAATGCTGCAATGAACATAGGGGTGCAAAAATCTCTTTGTATTGTTGGTTTCATATACTTTCAGTAAATACCCACAGGTGGGATAGCTGGATCATATGGTATTTCTATTTTTAATTTTTTGAGAAATCTCCGTACTGTTTTCCATAGTGGCTGCACCAGTTTGCATACCCACCAGCAGTGTATGAAGGTGCCCTTTTCTCCATATCTTCTCCAGTATTTGCTATTTTTTGTTTTGTTAATTATAGCCATTCTGACAGGTGTAAGGTGATACCTCATTGTAGTTTTGATTTGCATTTCCCTAATAATTAGTGGTGTTGAACATCTTTTCATATGCCTGTTGTCCATTTGTGTATCTTCTTTGGAAAAATGTCTGTTCATATCCTCTGCCCATTTTTTTGATCAGATTTTTCATTATTTTGTTGTTGAGTTGTATGAATTCTCTATATATTTTGGAAATTAACCCCTTGTCAGATATAGGATTTGCAGATATTTTCTCCCAGTTGGTGGGTTGTCTTTTCATTTTGTTCAGTGTTTCCTTTGCCTTGCAGAAACTTTTTAGTCTGATGTAGTCCCATTCGTTTATTTTTTTCTTTTGTTTCCCTTGCCTGACTAGATATGGTATTTTATTTTATTTATTTATTTATTTTTCCCCCAAAGTTGCACATCCCTCTAGTTGCTGTATGTGGGATGCGGCCTCGGCATGGCCGGAGAAGCAGTACATCGGTGCGCGCCCGGGATCCAAACCCGGGCCACCAGCAGCGGAGCGCGTGCACTTAACCGCTAAGCCACGGGGTCAGCCCCATAGATATGGTATTTGAAAGGATGCTGTTAAGACCTATGTCAAAGAGTGTACTGCCTATATTTTCTTCTAAGAGTTTTATGGTTTCAGGTCTTACATTCAAGTCTTTAATCCGTTTTGAGTTAATTTTTGTATATGGTGCAAGATAATGGTCTACTTTCATTCTTTTGCATGTGGCTGTCCAGTTTTCCCAACACCATTTGTTGAAGAGACTTTCCTTTCTCTGTTATATGTTCTTGGCTCCTTTGTCAAAGAATAGCTGTCCACAGGTGTGTGGTTTTATTTCTGGGCTTTCAATTCTGTTCCATTGGTCTGTGTGTCTGTTTTTGTGCCAGTACCATGTCTTTTGATTACTATTGCTTTACAGTATATTTTGAAATCAAGGATTGTGATGCCTCCAGCTTTGTTCTTTTTTCTCAGGATTGCTTAGGCTACTTGAGGTCTTTTGTTGTTCCATATAAATTTTAGGATTCTTTGTTCTGTTTCCATGAAGAATGTCATTGGGGCTCTGATTGGAATTGCATTGAATCTGTAAATTGCTTTAGGTAATATGGACATTTTAACTATGTTTATTCTTCCAATCCATGAGCATGGAATATCTTTCCAATTCTTTTTGTCTTCTTTGATTTCTTTCAATAATGTCTTTTAGTTTTCAGTGTATAGGTCTTTCACCTCCTTGGTTAAATTTATTCCTAGATATTTTATTCTTTTTGTTGCAATTGTAAATGGGATTGTATTCTTGACTTCTCTTACTGCTAGTGTAACAGTCTATTTTATGCTGATAACTTAACTTCGATCCCATGCAAGTAGTTTACCCTTTACTCCCCCCTCATATATGTTTTTGCTGTCATAATTTACGTCATAACGATTTCATAATTTACCTCTTTTTACATTATGTATTCATTAACAAATTATTGTAGCTATAGTTATTTTTAATACTCTTGTCCTTTAACCTTTATCCTAAAGTTAAGTTGTTAACAAACCACCATATTACAGTATTAGAGTATTCTGAATTTGACTATATACTTACCTTTACCAGTATGTTGTATATTTTTATATGTTCTTATGTTACTAATTAGTGTCCTTTCATTTCAGCTTGAAGAACTCATTTAAGCAATTTTTGTAAGGCAGGTCTAGTGGTGATGAACTCCCTCAGCTTTTGTTTGTCTAGGAACATCTTTATCTCTCCTTCTTTATCCTGAAGGATAATTTTGCCAAACAGAATATTCTTGGTTGGCAGTTTTTTTTCTTTCAGCACTTTGAATATATCATTCCACTCTCTCCTGTCCTATAAGGTTTCTGCTGAGAAATCCACTTAAAATCTTATGGGGGTTCTCTTGTTGGTTATAAGCTTCTTTTCTCTTGTTGCTTTTTAAGATTCTCTCTTTGTCTTTTATTTTTGACAGTTGCATTATAATGTGTCTTGAAGAAGATCTCTTTAAGTTGAGTTTGTTTGGTGACCTATGAGTTTCATGAACTTGGATATCTAAATCTCTCCCCAGATTTGGGAAGTTCTTTGCCATTATTTCTTTAAATAAGCTTTCTGCCCCTTTCTCCCTCCCTTCTCCTTCTGGCATGCCAATAATTTGTAAATTGTTTCTTTCAGTTGTCTCCCATAGATCATGTAGGCTTTCTTCACTCTTTTTCATTCTTTTTTCTTTCTTCTCTTCTGATGAAGTTCCTGTCTTCTGACTAACAGAGTCTTTCTTCTGCTTGATCTATTCTGGTGTTGATGCTCTCTATTGCATTTTTTTTTTATTCATTGTATTCTTCACCTTCAAAATTTCTGTATAGTTCTTTCTTTATGATTTCTATCTCTGTCAAACTTCTCATTTTGTTCACATATTGTTTTCCTGATTTCGTTGAGTTGTCTGTCTGTGTTTTCTTGTAGCTCATCGAGCTTCTTTAAACAGCTATTTTGAATTCTTTATCCAATAAATCTCAGATCTCCATGTCTTTGGGATCAGTTACTAGAAGATTACTGTGATCATTTGGTGGTGTCATGTGTCTTTGATTTTTCATGTTCCTTGAAGTTTTATGTTGCTATCTTCACATTTGAAATAGCAGTCACCTCCTCCAGTCTTTAGTAACTGTCTTCAGGAGAGAAATTTCTTCCATCAGCCCTGCTAGGGATTCTGAGGCTTTCTCAGATCTTCTGTGGATATGCCTGCTCCATGTTTCTTGCTCCAAATTGTGGCAGAATTCTTAAGCTTGCGTGCTTTTTCTTAATCATGCCAAGGGCTGACAGCCTTCCTTTTGTTTTCCCTAAGTTGGAGCTAAAGCTCTAGTTTGTGGTCTTTTCCTGGCCTGCAAATTCAGGCCAGCTTTCTGCTCATGCTCACTGGCCATCTTCCAAAGTTCAGTCTTGCCGCCAGTTGGGAACATGCACAGGGAGCTGGCCATGGGGGTGAGGGGTGGGGGTGGGATGGCAGATGGAGTGCTGGGGGTGCCCATGGGCCAAGTGGGGGGATCCACTGGCAAAGTGTCCCCAGCAGCTCATGGGCGGGCTTCTCGATGGAGTCCATGACACAGTCACTAGGATCCCCATCCCTTTAATGCCCTCTGAGAGTCCTATCTGCCACTCTTCCAACCTCTTGCCACCCCCAAGTCATGCAGCTCATGATTCAACACTCTGGATGAAGTGAGAGAGAAATGAGCTTCTTTGGCAGCATCCCACACAGCTGGGGAAGCCAACACTCACTCACATGCTTTCACTTTCTCCTGCAGAAGCAATCTCTGGCTGAGAAGACCTCTCTTAACCCCGAGCTTAGGCGCGGGGTAATGTGGGTAAAGTCAAACTGTTCCTTTTTCCCTCTCCAGTGCATCCAAAATCATACTTTTTTGCTCCAGTGGTGTGCTGGAGCTTCTCTGCTGGAGACCTGCACTTCCACAAAGGCTCTCTCATTCATGGGTGACTGTCTAAGACAGTGTTCTCCAGGGGCTCCTGGACTGTGGCTGAGAGGGGCTGGAATTGGTTCACAGGACACTGCAGGGTCCACAGCCTGGACTGAGGTCTGTATGCCTATTACACAAAGCACAGGTGGGCAAGAGTCCTCCCAGGTCCCTTCACATATGGTGGTGGATCCCATAGCTCCTACAGAGTCATTTTTGTCTGTGAATGGATGCCAAATTGTTGTTGTTGGCAGGGACATGAATGAGGGACATCTTATTCAGCTGTGTTGCTGATGTCATCCCCAGAGAAGAACTATACTCCCAAAGGTACTGCAAAAATTATCTAACATGTACCTCTGAGAGCTGGGGGAGTATCCAGGGGACTGGGTTTTGCAGGTGCTTGAACAAGTGGGCTGGAGCGTGAGACTGGATTAGGGAGAGTTTATTGCCTTGAGGACATTCTCTTGGGCTATGGGATTTAACATGATAGCAAGTACCCCATATTATGGTGCAAGTACCCCATATTATGGTGCAAACTCCCTGCTAAGGTGGATCTTAGCCATCTGGAGAAAAATCTGCCCACACTAAGCTAAATTGAAATGTCTGAATTGCTATAGTATATGGTGGAGGAAGAGAATAAAAGGCTCAAAGAATTGGGCATGCTGCGGTGTATATTATGTGAGGTCAGAAGACTCCCCAGAGGATTCTGTTCCACTATATATGCCCAGAGGACAACTGATCACCAAGGCCATCATCTATAAGGTGCTGGCGAGATGGGCACTAGAATCATTAAGAAGTTCAGTGGTGGCTCTCCTCTGCAGGCCAGGCTGGCCATAGGAGAGACTGTCCCAAAACTTGGATCATTGTTAGCAATGAGGGTGATGGAGGCCAAAGCAACATAAACATAAAGGTGGTGGTGCATAACTGCTAGAAGCCAGGGTTTTTAATTATTGTAATAACTTGCTAAATCAGATTTACAGCAGAGAGGGCTTGAATTGCAGAGAGTTCTGGAGAGGATTAGAACACAGAGTCCCAAAGGGGCAAAACAGAAGCAACCAAGGATAGAAGCAATGAGGATAATGCTCAGTATATATAATTAAAAGCAAGAATAGACGTAATGTACAGCATGATGACTATAGTTAATAAAAATGTGTTGTATACTTGAAATTTGCTGAGAGTAGATCTCAAGCATTCTTACTCCCCCCCCCCCACACACACACACAAAATGGTAACTATGGGAGGTGGTGGATATATTAATTAGTTTGGTTTTGGTAATCATTTCACAGTGTATACATATATCAAAACATCATGTTGTACACCTTTTCTTTTTTTTCTTTTGGTGAGGAAGATCAGATCTGAGCTAACATCTGTTGCCAATCCTTCTCTTTTTGCTGAGGAAGATTGGCACTGGGCTAATGTCCGTGCCCATCTTCCTCTGCTTTATATGTGGGATGCTGCCACAGCATGGCTTGATAAGCGGTGCGTAGGTCCAATAAACAGCACGTAGGTCCACGCCATAGATCCGAACCTGTGAACCCCAAGCCTCCAAAGTGGAATGCGTGAACTTAACCGCTACGCCACTGGGCCGGACCCTGTACACCTTAAATATATACAATTTTTATTTGTCAAAAATAAATAAATAAAACAAGAATGGTTAAACAGGAGGCCGAGAGTGGTTATCTCAATAAAATTCCATGATCTTCCATGTTTCCAGACAAGAAAAAGTATTTAGACCAGGGCCCATTGACTGTAGAGGTGCTCCAGTCCCCAGGAAGAAGAACCCTGCAACACCATGGCAAGTATACACTATAATGATTCCTCCAGTTCTTCCCCAAAGGCCCGTGCAGTTATATATTCAGATGATTATACGATGAGGACAGGAGAATACCCAGATATTTCTAGGGCTGCTGAACACAGGAGGCCTGAAATGTCATCATGGCTCCCTTATTAGAGAGGTCACAAGTGGGGGTCCCAGCAATAAATAGAGTCCTTGGCAACTTCCAGCTTACAGTGGGTTCACTGGGTCTGTGGCCTCACTCTGTGGTTATTCCCCCGTGCCTGGATGTATAACTGGGATTGACATATTTGGCAGTTGAAGAAAACCTTACAATGATTCCACCTGGGGAGTCCAAGCCATTATATTAGGTAAGACAAAGTGGAAGCCTCTGATATTGTCCCCCACCACTTTGCCACAGTAGTATATTAAAAAAAAATCAGAAACTTCTATACCTAGCCAAGGTGAAGTAACAAGGACCAATTTAAAGAATTAAAAGAACTGAAAGAACTACAAAGCCAGATAAAATATATGAAGCAACAGTTTCTAAAACATTGGCTATCAGGCAAGGAGGGACAGTGGTCCCTGAAAGAAGGGAAATAAATGTGGTGAACCCTACAATCGTCACAGCTTCCTGACTCAATTGTGTTACCAGGCTGCCATGCAATCAAGGGGAACCAGGTGGAGCCCAACTGTCTACCTGAGTTGAGGAACAAAGTCAAGGGAGGCCCAGGGTGACTAGAGTTCTCAGGTCCAAATACTGGAGAGCAGAGAGCATTGTGGAGAGAGCTCTGTGATCCACAGATGGCAGCCAGCAAGTCTCCAGCATGTGAGGAAACTTCCCAAGGCTGGGGAAGGAACCACCCGAAAGGAGCAATACACAGAGATCTCAAACAGCTGGGAAGAGTTTGTGTTCCCACCAAGAAGAGTAGAAAACCTTGTAATTCATGGGGCATAGGGTGGAATATTCAGAAAAGCATTGCCTCAGTCTTGAGGAATAATTAATCCTAGACTAAATACTGCTCTGCACCCGCCTCAAAAAGCTTAAAAAGGCAAATCTCAAAAGGATCAAACTCTAAGTAACAATTGCATTTCAGAACAAAGCTCTAGAATATTTATAGAAATATATATATATTTCCTCCAGCACCCAACAATCCAACTGGTGGAAAAAAGACTATGTTGGGACCCTTTTGTCCTGGAAGAGTGTTATGGGTTGAATTGTGTCCCCTCCAAATTCATATGTTGAAGTCCTAACCCCCAGTACCTCAGGATGTGACCTGATTTGGAGACAGGGTCTTAACAGAAGTAATCCAGTTAAGATGAGGTCATTAGGGTGGGCTCTAATCCAATATGACTAATGTCCTTATAAAAAGGGGAAATTTGGACACAGATACACAAAGAAGGAAGACGATGTGAAGACACAGGGGAAATGTCATGTGAACATGAAGACAGCCATCTACAAGCCAAAGGGAGATGCCTGGAGCAGATTCTTCCCTCCCAGACCTCAAAGGAACCAACCCTGCCGACACCCTGATTTCAGACTTGGAGTTTCCAGAACTGTGAGATAAATTTCTGTTGTTTAAGCCACCAGTCTGCAGTACTTTGTTATGGCAGCCCTAGCAAGCTAATACAAAGGGCAAGCAATTTGTTCTCACCAGAACAATACTTATTCTGAGTATTGGTCTGCCTTTTCTGCTGGCAAAGTTTATCAGCCAACATCACTATCTGGGGTCTTAGGAGTGCCTCGTCCACAGGCATGGATTCCACACAACATAGTATCTGACCAGGAGACCCACTTCACAGCAAAGGAGGTGTGGGAGTGGGCTCATGACCATGGGATCCACTGGCCACATCACATACGCACCATCCAGAAGTAATTGGCTTGAGAGTGCATTAGAACAGCCTACTGGAGGGACAGCTGATGTGTTGGTTTCAAAGCAATAGTCTGCAGAGATGGATGCCATCTCGAGGATGCTGTATCTGCACTTGAACTCTATATGGGGCTTTGTTTCTAATGGGAAGAATACATGGGTCCTGGAATCATGACCCCCAATCCAAGGGGTTGCATTTTTGTCAGGGGACGTAGCATTAGTCTCATTGTACTCCAAGTTATAGCTACTGCCTTAGCACTTTGGATTCCTTGTGTCCAGGGACAGGCTGGCAAGAATCTTGGCAGGGATATTGACTCTGATATCCATGTCATGCATCCCGAATAGACTCAAGGAAATCTCTCATGGATTTAGAGTAGAAGAATACAATCTAACTGTGCCTTAAGCATATTTTTTTCCCAAGGAATAATATTAAAGTTCTTTAGTGATTATTTCTAGATCTGAGTATAGTTTCTATACCAGAAGAGAATTTTTGGAGAATATCGCCTTCTGTAGTACATAAGAATTGAGGGTCAATACACACAACTGAACAGGAACAAAAATAACAATACCCCTGGAAATTTGAATTAAGTCATTGAAATTTACTTGACTTTGAGCTTGAAGTAAATATTATGTCTTTTTACTTATTTATCCCCAGTTGCTTGTATATTTGCCTGCTGTAAATTAATTCAGTAAATGTTTGTTAAATGAATAATCAACAAAAATTCTGAACTTAAGTTCAAACAGAATTCACTATTATTCTTATTTTGATGTTCCTGAAATTACATCTTTAGCTCAAACTTTTACATGGCCAAAATGTTTCCTCTATGCCCAAAGCTGAAGAGAGACTTTCATGAGCTCACATATGACTTACAGTGACAGAAAGTAAAGAAATAATGTTTCATATCTCTGTCTCTTTAAGAAAAAAATATGACTTTGTTCCATATAGCATTGCTGAGTGTTAAATCAATTCAACTCAATCTCCTTCCAGTAAGGTTTGGAATGGGGCCAGAATTCATACTTTAGGGGAATAAAGCTCCCCCAGATGATTCTGATGCAGAGCCAGGTTTGAGGATGACTGTTTTAACTCACTTCCAAGTCTCTTAGGTTACAAGCAGTGTTATTTCTTGTTCAAACACCAATCTAGGAGGACGAAAGACAAGTAATTTTCAGCTGTAACTCAGTTTCAGGAGTGTAAGTACTTGTCAGGGAGAATACAGCAAGGGAGCAACAGCAAAATGTACAAATTTTAATTTATTCTCTTGCAGAAAGAGGGGAAATGATTTAAACCACTAAGTAAAAATTAAGAGCAAATAGGATTCCGATTCAGAACAAATATGGAATTTTAGTAGAGAGAATTGTTTTGAGATCAGTGACAAATCTCCCTAGTCATCAAAAAGAAATTTCAGATTAGAGCATTTTTAATGGTTGTAAACATCCTTTCTGTTTCTCCACATTTCAAGCTGGACCTGGGCCTTGTATTAGGGCTATTTTTATTTGCAAGTAAAACTAGCTTAAACTAAAGGAGATTAGTTGGTCTATGAAACCGAAGAGTCGAGGGGTGCTACTGGCTTCAGAATAGCTGGAGGCAGGACTCAAAGAGGGTAGCCAGGCCTCTGTCTCCCGCTCCCAGCTCTGCTTGGCTTTATTCTCCAAGCGGATTCTCTCCAAACAGTGGGCAAGAGGGTCACTCACATCTATACATTCCCACCATAGCAACTCCAAGAAAACGAGCATCCCTTTCCCAGTTTGTATAGCCATCTTAGAGCAGACTCTGCTTGGTCTTTTTCTGATCTTATGTCTGCAGCACCTCACCCCTCAATCATCACCGAGGCTGGGGGTGTGGGGAACATTGGCAAGCCTGGGTCTCATGCCTGCGCCTGTGGCCATGAGTTCACAGCCCATCAGGATCATGTGGCATTGGGAGGAGTTTCCCAACACAAGGAGAATGAGGTTGGGGAATTTTAATAAGCAGAGAACATCTATCTACAACCATCCATTGCAGGATTCTTCATATTGACCAAATGGCAGATAACACATCTGAACTTGTGCATGTACTTATCTAAAATATTCCACCCTATGATGTTGTGTATGAATGTAAAATAGCTGGGGAGTAGGGAGGGAGGCAGCCGGGAAGCAGCTGGGGACAGCCCTGCTGTCTGGATTGCAGTGGCTTATGCTAATGCTTTTTTTTAATTGAGATATAATTAACATATAACATTATGCTAGTTTCAGGTGTACAACATATGATTTGATATTTGCATATATTACAAAATGGTCACCACAATAAGTCAACATCCTTCACCACACAGTTATAATTTTTTTCTTGCAATGGAAAACTTTTAAGATTTACTCTCTTAGCAACTTTCGAATATGCAATACGGTGTAATTAATTATCCTTGCCATGCTGTACATTACATCTCCAGGACTTATTTATTTTATGACTGAAAGTTTGTACCTTTTGACCCCCTTCACCCATTTCACGCACCCTCCACAGTCTGCCTCTGGCAACCACCAATCTGTTCTCTGTATCTACGAGCTTGACTTTTTTTTTTTTTTAGATTCCACATATAAGTGAGATCATCTGGTATTTGTCTTTCTCTGTCTGACTTATTTCACTTAGCATAATGCCCTCAAGGGCCATCCATGTTGTTGCAAATGGCAATATTTCCTTTCTTATGGCTTAATAATATTACATTGTCTGTCTATCTAGTGCTCTCTCTATATATCCATCTACCTACCTATCTATCTATACCACATTTTCTTTATCCATTCATCCATTGGTGGACACTTAGGTTGTTTCCATGTCTTGGCTGTTGTAAATAATGCTGCAATGAACATGGGAGTGCATACATCTTTTTGAGTTAGTGTTTTTGTTTTCTTTGGATAAACACCCAGAAATGGAATTGCTGGATCATATGGTATTTTCTATTTTTAATTTTTTGATGAAACGCCATACTGTTTTCCATAGTGGCTGTACCAATTTACGTTACCACATTTCTACTATGCTTTTTATACCTTATAGGTGCATTTTTTTTCACTATTGGAAAGAAAATAAATATTCGCTAAGTGATACTTGAATAGTGAAGGAAAGCTACTGTTTTCCCTCTTATTATGTTTGTTGGGACCTCAACCTACTCACCTTTACAGAGAGTAAAACCTACTCTCTGGCATTTTATTAACAAAGTCACTGTAAACCTATATTTTATCATCAATTGTATTTTGTATTGAGGAGTGTTTGAAAGGTATTGATAATAGACATCATAAGAAGTATTGATAAGAGATGTTTCGTAAAGAAATGTATATTTTACAAGTAAATTATATGTATTAGTCCTCAATTCACTTGAATTCTACTATTGAAAGAATGCATGGGTGTCTAATGCATTTAGATAATTTTAAGATTTCTGTTATGGGATATAATTGATATATTAAGTTGCATAATGATTTAGGCTCCATTCAAGCAGTAGATTTGAAGTTAAAAATGATATGACTTATAAGGTTCCTGTAATATGTTAAAGTATGAAACTAATTATGAGCTTCCAGCATAGGATGAGAATGACATGTCAGTTACAATGAATTCGTTTCCAGGACTTAACAGTTCAAAGACAAAGGGCTGGAGGCGAACTGTTAATTCAACACTTCAATAAAACTATAAAGATGCTACTAAAAGCTAATTCAAGCACATTTTCAAGTTTTTGCTGTTATTTTTAATAAGTCTTAGATGAAATAGTTTAAATATAGGATTCTAACTGAATCTTACAAATTATGAAATGTATGCTAAATATAATAGAGCTTATATGAAATATAGTTGTACTGTAGATACTAGGCTATATATTACTTGAGGACTATTTTATTCTTTGTATCAACCTGTGTTTTATAAGAAATTGAGTAAATAACAGAATTTGTGCTAAAATTAGTAAATGAGAAATAACCTTCAAAATTCTACTTATGATAACTGAGATTATTTAAATTATGCATCATTATCTTCACTTAGCAATGCTTTGTTTAAAATACTACAAGAAAGTGATTCTGTACATATTGGGAAAGTCATAAAAATGGCAGCTCATTGCAGTGAACACCTGTTAATCAAAAGACACTTCTAATCATTTGATTGAGAGATGTGCTCCATTTTAAAAAAGGATAATTCTGGAAATTATAAAACTTTGTGCTCGGCATCCATATTTAGGAAGCTTTATTAATAAATCAAGTGATTTACAATGAATTAAAAGCATAAAATAAATGATTTAGCATATCAACTAGATTTCTATTAATTTTAAAAAAGAAAAAAGGTAACAGACCAGTTAGAAAAATCATAAATCCCAAGTCTTAAAAATAATTTTTCTGGGCCGGCCCTGTGGCTTGGTGGTTAGGTGCGCGCGCTGCGATGCTGGTGGCCCGGGTTCGGATCCCGGGTGTGCATCGAGGCACCACTTCTCCGTCCATCCTGAGGCTGAGTCCCACATACAGCAACTAGAAGGATGTGCAGCTATGACATACAACTATCTACTGGGGCTTTGGGGGGAAAAAAATAAATAAAATCTTTAAAAAATAATAATAATAATAATAATTTTTCTTCTTATAATTTTTTAATCAAGTTGGCAAGCTGCTCCATATACAGGAAAGTGCATATAATTATAAGGATAATAAAAACCACCCATAATTTCACTTCTCAGAGATAACTTTAGAGCTTAATATTTGGACACTTATTTATATACGACTGTACACAGAAATTTAGTATTGGATTGAAATCAAGCATAAAAAAGCATTGTGATTCAGCCTCATTCATCATTAGGAAATTGCAAATTAAGACAATGAGATACCACTATGCACTTATTAGAATTTGCTAAAATCCAAAACACTGACAACACCAAATGCTGGTGAGGATGTGGAGCAGGAGGAATTCTCATTCATTGCTGATAGGAATGCAAAATGGTACAGACACTTTGGAAGGCAGTTTGGCAGTTTCTTACAAAACTAAACAATGTCTTACCATATGATCCAGCAATCACTCTCCTTGGTATTTACCCAAGTAAGTTGAAAACTTATGTCCACACAAAAACCTGCAGTTCAATGTTTAGAGCAGCTTTCTTCATAATTGCCAAAACTCGGAAGCAACCAGGAGGTCCTTCAGCAGGTGAGTGGATAAATAAACTATGGTACATTTATCTAGACAATGGAATATTATTCAGTGTTCAAAAGAAATGAGCTACCAAACCACAAAAAGACATGGAGGAAACTAAATGCACATTGCTAAGTGAAAGATGCCAATCTGAAAAGGCTACATACTGTATGATTCCAACTATATGACATTCTAGGAAAGGCAAAACTATGGAGACCATAAAAAGATCAATGGTTGCCAGGGGTTGGTGTGGGAAGGGATAAACATGTGGAGCATAGAGGATTTTAGGGCACTGAAAATATTCGGGATGGTACCATAATGATGGATAAATGTCATTATACATTTGTCCAAACCCATAGAATATATAACACCAAGAGTGAACCCCAAGGTAAACTATGGACTTTATTTTTTCTTTTAATTTTATTGAGATATAATTGACATATAGCAGTGTATAACTTTAAGGTGTACAGCATAATGACTTAACTTACATATATTGTGAAAAGATTACCACAAGTTTAGTTAACACCCACCACCTTATATAGATACAAAAGAAAAAAGAAAAAAATAATTTTTCCTGGTGATGAGAACTTTCTAGCATCTACTCTCTTAACAACTTTCAAATGTACCGTACAGCAGCGGTAACTATAGTCATCATGCTGTACATTACATCCCCAGCACTTATTTGTCTTAGAACTGGAAGTTTGTACATTTTTACCACCTTCATCCAATTCTCCCACTCCCTACCCCATACTATGGATTTTAAATAATGATAATGTATCGATATTGGCATATCAATTATATCAAATGTACCACACTAACACAGGATGTTAATAATAGGAGAAACTGGGAGGAGGGAGGAGAGGGTCTATGGGAACTCTCTGTACTTTCTCCTGAACAATGATTTTTTTCTATAAACCTAAAACTACTCTAAAAAAATAAAGGCTAATAATTTTTTTCTCTAAAAAAGTGCTATTAACTCTAAAACCCCTCAGAGTGTCCAGAAGTAAAATATTCTCCCCAGGCAATAGTAGAGAGTGAAGGGCTCTGGGGTCAGGCTGCCTGGGTTTAGATCTTGGCCCTTTCACTTCACAGCTGTGTGTGACTTTAGTCAAGTTACTTTACCTCTGCACCTTGGTTTTTGTGTTTCCAAATGCCAAAAAAAGATAGTAACTACTTACTTCTTATAGCCTTTTTTTGTGTGTGTGAGGAAGATCAGCCCTGAGCTAACATCCCATGCCAATCATTCTCTCTTTTGCTGAGGAAGATTGGCCCTGGGCTAACATCTGTGCCTATCTTCCTCCACTTTATATGGGATGCTGCCACAGCATGGCTTTACAAGTGGTGCATCAGTGCGTGCCCGGGATCTGAACCTATGCACCCCAGGCCACCGCAGCGGAGCGCATGCACTTAACTGCTACTCCACTGGGCCGGCCCTCTTATAGCCTTTTATAAGACTTAAATGAGCTAACACAATGAAGTACTTATAGTAAATTGTCTATAAATGTCAGCCATTTTTAATGAAACCTGCTGCCCTCAACAATCAAGATGAACTAAAAATTTCTCATTCAATTCTATAGTTTTCTTTTTTAAGTTTTAGTATTTTAATTTCACTGTAATTGTAGTGTATTAATTTCCTGTGGCTGCTGTAACAAATTACCACAAATTTGGCGGCTTAAAACGACAGAAATTTATTCTCTCACAGTTCTGGAGGCCAGAGGTCCAAAATCAAGGTGTTGGCAAGACTGTTCTCCCTCTGGAGGCTCTAGGGGAGAACGCTTCCTTGCCTCTTCCACCTTGTGGTGGTCCCGGGTGTGCCTTCACTTCAGTATATCTTCTCTGTGTCTCCAAACGTCCCCTCCTTCCTTCTTATCCTTGTGATTGCATTTAGGGCTCACTTTGGTAATCCAGGACAAGCTCCTCCTTTCGAGATCCTTAAAGCTCAGTCACCTCTATTGCTACATAAGATAATGTTCACTATTTACCATATACGGTAATATTCATAGGTTCTAGGGATTAGGACATGGACATATCTTTTTAGCAGCACCATCAGTCCACTACACATAGCATTTCAGGATTAAATAGCCTTCTGCAGAGGAGTGACGTCAGCATCGTGGTGGAGTGAGTTGTTCCCCTTGTCTCTCCCCTCTAAATTACGACCAAACAGACATCCATGAACCAACAGAGTATTCCCTATACCCCTATACAACACAACAAGATGCCTAAGAGATCCAGGCAGCTATACATCTGCAAGTGGGTGGACTGGACCCCCAGGAAGCAGTGGAACTAGGGGAACAGCCACCTCCTCCTCCCCACCAGCAGGGGTACAGGGCACGGATCCTCAAGCAGCTGCCTGTGTGACTGTGAGTGGAGGTGAGGGCGGCCTTGCCCAGTGCATGTGAACACCTGAGGAGGGGCACTGGCGGCAGCTGGTGGTGGCCCTTCCTTGTGATGGGTGGTGAAGCAGTGGCAGTGGCAGAGGCCCAACTCACACAAGCAGACTTGTGTGTGAGCAGACAAGGCAGAAGCACCCAGCCCCTGGTGGTGGCACCCCCGCCACCAGCTCCACCAGCATCAGGGAATGCATACAAGTCCCTGGGTCCCCAAGCCCCTGCCAGTGACAGTGACACCCCTGGCAGCGGTGCAACTAGCACGGCAGACAACTTTGGAACAGCAGTGCAGGTGGTGCACAGACCAAAGCATCCAGCCTGTGGAAATCCAGTGGAGGTACACACACAGTGGAGGACACGGGAGACCAGAATCAAAGTAACCAAAGCCATATCCAAATGAGAAAACGTGATTACTACCAGAAATGTGCTGCAGAAGATCAACTCATCAAACACCATGAAGAATTACAGTAACATTGCAGAACAGGAGGAAAATGACAACTCTCCAGAAATCAAGCCTGAAGTCACAGAAGATTACAATCTAAGTGTCAGAGAATTCAAAATAGCTGTCATAAGAAATGCAATGAGGATGAGAAGTCAAGATGACGGCGTAGGCAGACTCTCAACTCACCTCCTCCCGCAGACACAGCCAATTTACAACTACCCATGGAAAAATTATCCCTGAGACAGACTGAAAACTGGATAAGAGGAACTCCTGAAACAAAGGACTAATCCTAATTGAGGTGGAAGAGGCAGAAACTCCCTTCTGGAGAGAAAAAACGCCACCTTCACAAGCCACCAGCTTCACGGCCACCGGGAGCAGCCCAAAGGTCCGCAGCCCTCCTTGGAGGAGTGGGGCTCTGAGCCGGGGAGTGGCCCCACTGGGGGCATTTTGTGGACCCAGCACAATCGAGACCAGCGGCATAATATCTGACTTTCCTGCTACTAAAACATTGGGGAGTACCCCCAGAAAAGCTGGTTCACAAAGAAATTAAAACCAGCTCTTAAATGGCCCACACACAAGCTCACCTGTTTCAGAAAGCAACCTAAAATCACCAGAAAGAAAAGTGCACAGCGCTTTGGTGAAAAGAGACTCACCTGACAGGCTCTGAGTGCATTGCAGTGAGAGGTGAGACCTCTCCAGGGACTGGGACATTGGCAGCGGCCATTGTTGTGGCCTGGTGTGGGCGTGCTGACACAGATGCCATTGGAGTTCTCCCTGGGGCCTTCTAGTCCAGGGTCTGCCCCACCCACTAGAGCACGGATTTAATCCGTGCTCAGCCAGGGCAGGCAGCCCACCCTAGGGACTGGCCCCACCCAACAACAAGCCTTCAGGCAACTTGTGGGCCTGCATAGATTGGTGACTGGATTCTCTGCAGCCTGGCAACTGAACCCACTTCAGTGGGGCAGGGCATGCACAAGGAGAGGGTGGAGAGTGTGGGGTGGTGGTGGAGTGTGTGGGGCTCCCACTGTGGAGAGACTGGGTCCACTTCAGGAGGTCAGGGTGTGCACACGGGGAAAGACTGTGTTGACTGTGTGTGTGGACCTGTGGGTGGCAGGGCTTGTCAGCTGCAGAAGACTTGTGCTTCTCAAAGACCCACAGAGGGGGTTTGCCCCACCTTTCAAAGCCTGAAACAATTGGGTGCTCCCATGCCTGAGGCCAGCCCCACCCAGCTGCAATCCTCAGAGAGCTGACAAGAGACCTAGAGGCTGGAGGCTTATGGCATTTGTAAGGCCCTGAGCCTAACAACCTGCCACGCTGGGGGCCTACTCACTTAAAAGAAATACTGAAACACACGTGTGGTATTAGAACTTGAAGCCAATGGTGCTGGGGCTCTCCCCACCCAATAAAGAGACTGAAGGGGCCCACAACAACTACAAGCAGCTGAGCATTACAACAGCTGTCCAGGAGCATAACTCAACCTCTTTGGGTGCCTACAGGGAGAGCAAACAGGCCACAACAGAAGGACACACATAGCCCACATAGGGGTCACCCCTGGAACATTGAGAACTGAAGGAAGCACACCGCAAGCCTCCTAAGGCATCACTTATATAAGGTCACCTATCCAAGAGCAGGAGACATAGCTGACCTATCTAATACGTAGACACTAGCACAGGGAAAGAGGCAAAATGAGGAGGCAAAGGAATACATTCCAAGTAAGGGAACAGGACAAAACCCCAGAAAAGGAACTAAGTGAAACAGAAATGAGCAACCTACCTGACAGAGAGTTCAGACAAAGAGTGTTAAGGATGCTCACTGATCTGGGGAGAAGAATAGATGACCTCAGTGAGACTGTCAATAAAGAAATGGAAGATACAAAAAAGAACCAATCAGAAATGAAGAATACAATACTGGAAATGAAAAATTCACTAGAGGGACTCAAAAGCAGTGTAGAGGATACAGAAGAACCAATCTGCGAGCTGGACGAAAGACTAGAAGAAATTACCCAAGCTGAACAGGTAAAAGAGAAAAGAATTAAAAAGAGTGAGGACAGTCTAAGGAACCTCTGGGACAACAGCAAGCACACTAACATCCGTGTTATAGGTGTCCCGGAAGGAGAAGAGTGAGACAAAGGGGCAGAGAATCTATTTCAAGAAATAATAGATGAAAACTTCCCTAACCTAAGGAAGGAAACAGACATCCAGGTACAGGAAGCACAGAGAGCCCCAAACAAGATAAACCCAAAGAGGCCCACACCAAGACACATCATAATCAAAATGTCCAGAATTAAAGATAAAGAGAGAATCCTAAAAGCCGCAAGAGAAAGATAAGTTACATACAAAGGAAACCCATAAGGCTATCAGCTGACTTGTTGCAGAAACCTTACAGACTAGAAGAGAATGGCATGATATATTTAAAGTGCTAAAAGGAAAAAACTTACAGCCAAGAATACTCTACCCAGCAAGGTTATCATTCAAAATGGAAGGAGAGATCAAAAGTTTTCCAGACAAGCAAAAATTAAAGGAGTTTGTCACCAAGAAACCAGTGCTACAAGAAATGTTAAAGGGACTGATTTAAGGGGAAAAGAGAAGACCACAAATAGGAAAAATTATCTATTTCCATGATAAGAACGTAATGGATACAAATGCACAAAAAAGAGGTTAGATATGATATAAAAAACATAAAATGAGGGAGGAGGGGAGTTAAAGAGTAGAGCTTTCAGACAGAGGTCAAACTAAAGAGACCATCAATTCTATATAGAGGGAGAAAGGAACAGAGAACGACTACTAAAACTACTAAACTACTAAAACACTGAGAAAAAAAGAAGTTAAAAAATGGCAGTAAGTACATACTTGTCAATAGCTACTTTAAACATCAATGGACTAAATGCTCCAAGTGAAAGGCATAGGGTGGCTGACTGGATAAAACAACAAGACCCATATATATGAAGCATACAAGAGACACACTTCAGACCTAAAGACACTCACAAACTGAATGTGAAGGGGTGGAAAAAGATACTCCATGCAAATGGGAATGAAAAGAAAGCTGGGGTAGCAGTACTCACATCAGACAAAATAGACTTTAAAACAAAAACTATAAAAAGAGACAAAGAAGGGCATTACACAATGATCAAGGGAACAATCCAACAAGAGGATATAACACTTGTAAATATCTACACACCCAATGTAGGAGCACCCAAATATATAAAGCAATTGTTAACAGGCATAAAAAGAAAAATAGACAGTAACACAATAATAGTAGGGGACTTTAACACTCCACTTACACCAACAGATAGATCATCCAAACAGAAGATCAATAAGGAAACATTGGCCTTAAACGACACACTAGAACAGATGGACCTAGGAGATATATACAGAGCATTCCATCCAAAAACCAAAGAATACACGTTCTTTTCAAATGCACATGGAACATTCTCCAGGATTCATCACATATTGGGCCACAAAACAAGTCTCCATAAATTTGAGAAGATTGAAATAATACCAAGCATCTTTTCTGACCACAACGGTATGAAACTAGAAATCAACCATAGGAAGAAAATCAGAGAAGCCACAAATACGTGGAGATTAAACAAAATGCTACTGAACAATGATTGGATCAACAAAGAAATCAAAGGAGAAATAAAAAAATACCTGGAGACAAATGAAAATGAAAATACGACATGCCAGAATTTATGGGATACAGCAAAAGCGGTTCTAAGAGGGAAGTTTAGAGCAATACAGGCCTATCTCAACAAACAAGAAAAATCTCAAATAAACAATCTAACAAAGCACCTAAATGAACTGGAAAAAGAAGAACAAAGAAAGACCAAAATCAGTAGAAGAAGGGAGATAATAAAAATCAGAGCAGAAATAAATGAAATAGAGACTAAAAAAAAAAAAATAGAAAAAATTAATAAAACCAAGAGCTAGTTCTTTGAAAAGATCAACAAAATTGACAAACCTTTAGCTAGACTCACCAAGAAAAAAAGAGAGAAGGCACAAATAAGTAAAATCAGAAATGAAAGAGGAGAAATTACAACGGACACCTCAGAAATACAAAAGATTATAAGAGAATACTACAAAAAGCTATATGCCAACAAATTTGACAATCTGAAAGAAATGGATAAATTCTTAGAATCATACAACCTTCCAAAACTGGATCAAGAAGAAGTAGAGAATTTGAATAGACCAATCACCAGTAAGGAGATCGAAACAGTAATCAAAAACCTCCCAAAAAATAAAAGTCCAGGACCAGACGGCTTCCCTGGTGAATTCTACGAAACATTCAAAGAAGACTTAATATCTATCCTTCTCAAACTCTTCCAAAAAATTGAGGAGGGGGGGAAGCTCCCTAACTCATTCTAAGAAGCCGACATTACCCTGGTACCAAAACCAGACAAGGACAACACAAAAAAGGAAAACTACAGGCCAATATCACTGATGAACATCGATGCAAAAATCCTCAGCAAAATACTAGGAAATCGCATACAACAATACATTAAAAAGATTATGCACCATGATCAAGTGGGATTTATTCCAGGTATGCAGGGATGGTTCAACATTTGCAAATCAATCAACGTAATACACCACATTAATAAAATGAAGAATAAAAATCACATGGTCATCTCAATAGATGCAGAGAAAGCATTTGACAAGGTACAGCATCCATTTATGATAAAAACTCTGAATAAAATGGGTATAGAAGGAAAGTACCTCTACATAATAAAGGCCATATATGACAAACCCACAGCTAATATCATCCTCAATGGTGAAAAACTGAAATCTATCCCTCTAAGAACAGGAACCAGACAAGGATTCCCACTGTCACCACTCCTATTTAACATAGTACTGGAAGTCCTAGCCAGAGCAATCAGGCAAGAGAAAGAAATAAAAGGGATCCAAATTGGAAAGGAAGAAGTGAAATTCTCACTATTTGAAGGTGACATGATTTTATACAGAAAACCCTAAAGAATCCACCAAAAAACTTTTAGAAGTAATAAATGAATATGGTAAAGTTACAGGATACATAATCATCATACAAAAATCAGTTGCATTTCTATACACTAACAACGAAGTAGCAGAAAGAGAAATTGAGAATGCAATCCCACTTACAATTGCAAACAAAAGAATAAAATACCTAGGAATAAACTTAACCAAAGAGGTGAAAGATCTGTACACCGAAAACTATAAAACATTGCTGAAAGAAATTGAAGAAGACACAAAGAAATGGAAAGATATTCCGTGCTCTTGGATTGGAAGAGTTAACATAGTTAAGATGTCCATACTTCCTAAAGCCATCTATAGATTCAGTGCAATCCCTATGAAAGTTCCAACAACATTTTTCACAGAAATAGAACAAAGATTCCTAAAATTTATATGGAACAACAAAAGACCCTGAATAGCTAAAGGAATCCTGAGAAAAAAGAACAAAGCTGGAGGTATCACACTCCCTCATTTCAAAATATACCACAAAGCTATAGTAACCAAAACAGCATGCTACTGGCACAAAAACAGACACATAGATCAATGGAATAGAATCAAAAACCCAGAAATAAACCCACACATCTATGGACAGCTAATCTTTGACAAAGGAGCCAAGAACACACAATGGAGAAAAGAAAGTCTCTTCAACAAATGGTGTTGGGAAAACTGGATAGCCACATGCAAAAAAATGAAAGTAGACCCTTACCTTACACCATACACAAAAATTAACTCCAAATGGATTAAAGACTTGAATGTAAGACCTGAAACTATGAAACTTCTAGAAGAAGACATAGGCCATATGCTCTTTGACATCAGTCTTAGCAACATATTTTCAAGTACCATGTCTGACCGGGCAAGAGAAACAATAGAAAAAATAAACAAATGGGACTACATCAAACTAAAAAGCTTCTGTACAGTAAAGGAAACCATCACCAAACGAAAAGACAACCTAACTATTGGGAGAAGATATTTGCAAACCATACATCTGATAAGGGGTTAATCTCCAAAATATATAACGAACTCATGCATCTCAACAACAAAAAAAACTAAAAACCCAATTAAAAAATGGGCAAAAGACCTGAACAGACATTTCTCCAAAGAAGATATACAGATGGCCAACAGACACATGAAAAGATGTTCAACATCATTAACTATCAGGGAAATGCAAATCAAAACTACAATGAGAGATATCACCTCACGCCCGTCAGAATGGCTATAATTAACAAGACAGGAAACAACATGTGTTGGAGAGGATGTGGAGAGAAGGGACCTCTCATAGACTGCTGGTGGGAGTGCAAACTGGTGCAGCCACTATGGAAAACAGTATGGAGACTCCTCAAAAAATTAAGGATAGAACTACCATATGATCCAGCTATTCTACTGCTGGGTATTTATCCAAAGAACATGAAAACACCAATGCGTAAAGATACATGCACCCCTGTGTTCATTGCAGTGTTATTCACAATAGCCAAGGGTTGGAAACAACCTAAGTGCCCATCAAGGGACGAATGGATAAAGAACATGTGGTATATATACAAAATGGAATACTACTCTGCCATAAGAAAGGATGAGGGCCGGCCTGGTGGCTTAGTGGTTAAGTGTGCACGCTCCACTTTTGGCAGCCTGGGTTGGATCCCGGGCACACACCGATGCACCACTTCTCTGGCCATGCTGAGGCCATGTCCCACACACAGCACCTAGAAGGATGTGCAGCTATGACATACAACTATCTACTGAGGCTTTGGGGGAAAAAATTAATAAATTAAAAAAAAAAAGAAACGATGAAATCCAGCCATCTGTGACAACATGGATGGACATTGAGGGTATTATGCAAAGTGAAATAAGTCAGAGGGAGAAGGTCAAATACCGTATGATTTCCTTCATTAAGTAGTAGATAATAACAACAATAAACAAACACATAGAGACAGAGATTGGATTGGTGGTTAACAGTGGGAAAGGGGGGAGGGAGGAGGGCAAAAGGGATAATTCGGCACATGTGTGTGGTGATGGGTTGTAATTAGTATCTGAGTGGTGAACATGATGTAATCTGTGAAGAAATAGAAGTATAATGATGTACACCTGAAATTTATACAATGTTATAAACCAATGTTACTCCAATAAACAAACAAACAAAAAAGAAATGCAACGAGTCACAAGAAAACTCAGAAAGCCAGTTCAGTGAGCTTAGTAATAAAATTAATGAACAGAAGGAATACTTGACCAAAGAGATTGAAGCTCTAAAAATAACCAATCAGAAATTCTGGATATGAATTACACAATTAAAGCAAAAAATAATGTAGAAAGCCTTAAAAATAGAGTAGACCTTATGGAAGAGAGAATTAGTGAGCTCAAAGATAGAATCACAGAAATGATTCACGTGGAGGAGGAAAGAGAACTAAGATTCTTAAAAAGTGAAGAAATTCTTCAAGTAATATCTTGCTCAATTAGGAAAAGTAATAAAAGGATTATAGGTATCCCAGAGGTAAAGGAGAGGGAGAAAGGAGCAGAGAGCTTATTCAAAGAAATAATAGCTGAGAGCATCCGTAACTTGGGGTATGAACTGGGCATGCAATTACAGGAAGCCAATAGAACTCCTAATGACATTAATACAAAAAGACCTTTTCCAAGGCATAATCGTAAAACTGGCAAAAGTCAATGACAAAGAAAAAATATGAAGGGCACCCAGAGAGAAGAAAATAACCTACAAAGGACCCCCCATCAGGCTTTCAGCAGATTTTTTGGCAGAAACCTTACAATCTAAGAGAGAGTGGAATGATATATTCAAAATACTGAAAGACAAAATCTATCAGCCAAGAATACTCTGTCCAGTGAAATTATCCTTCAGATATGATGGAGAAATAAAAGCTTCCCAAGACAAACAAAAGCTGAAGGAGTTCATTGCCACTAGACCTGCCCTACAAGAAATGTTGAAGAGAGCCCTCCCACCTGAAAGAAAAATGCAAAGGTTTACAAAGAATTGAGTAAGGAGATAAATAGACAAAATCAGAAAATGGAAGCTCTGTATCAGAATAGGTTAGCAATCACTTAATTATAACATAAAAGATAAAGAGAAATAAAGCATCAAAAATAAGTATATTATTATTATTTTTTTTTTTGGGAGGAGATCAGCCCTGAGCTAACATCCGCCAATTCTCCTCTTTTTTTGCTGAGGAAGACGGCCCTGGGCTAACATCTGTGCCTATCTTCCTCCACTTTATATGGGACGCCGCCACAGCATGGCTTACCAAGCAGTGCGTCGGTGCGCGCCCGGGATCCGAACCAGCGAACCCCGGGCCGCCGCAGCGGAGCGCGCGCACCTAACCGCCTGCGCCACCGGGCCGGCCCCCAAAAATAAGTATAAATACTTCAATTTGGTCGCAAACTCACAACACAAAAAAGAATAATTTGTGACCAAAAAAACATAGAAGAGGAAGAGGAAAAGGATGGAAACTGATTAGGCTAATAGAGATAAGAGGATATCATAAAAAGGACTATGAGATCTTTTATACAAACCTCATGGTAACCACAAAACTAAAATTCAAAGCAGAGTCAGAAATCATAAATAAAGAGAAAACTATGAAAACTATCACAGAAAACCACCAAACTGAAATGACACTCAGAAATACAAGGAAAAAGAAACAGTGGAAATATAGAACAACCAGAAAACAAGGGATAAAATGGCAGTATTAGGCCCTCATATATCAATAATCACTCTAAATGTAAATGGATCGAATTCACCAATCAAAAGACACACAGTGGCTGGGTGCATTAAAAAACAAGACCCAACAATATGCTGCCTGCAGGAAACATATCTCCGCTCTAAAGACAAAGATAGGCTCAGAGTGAAAGGATGGAAGATGATACTCCAGTGAATGGCAAGGTAAAGAAAGTGAATGTAGCTATACTTATATCACACAAAGAAGACTTCAAGATAAAAAAGATAATGAGAGAAAAATGGGCATTATATAATGAAAAAAGGGACATTTCACCAAGAAGACGTAATGCTTATTAGTATATGTACGCCTAACACAGGAACACCAAAGTATGTAAAGCAACTATTAACAGACCTAAAGACAGAAATTAACAAAAACATAATAATAGCAAGAGATCTTAACACCCCACTTAAATCAATGGATAGATCATTCAGACAGAAAGTCAACAAGGAAACAGTGACCTTAAATGAAACACTAGACCAGATGGACTTAATGGATATATAGAGAACATTGCATCCAAAAACAGCAGAATACACAGTCTTCTCAAGTGCATATGGAACATTCTCAAAGATATACCATATGTTGGGAAACAAGGCAAGCCTCAATAAATTTAAGAAGATTGAAATCATACCAAGTATCTTTTCTGACCACAATGCTATAAAACTAGAAATCAACTACAGTAAAAAATCTGGGAAAGTCACACATATGTGGAGACTAAACAACATGCTACTGAACAACTATTGGATCAATGAAGAAATCAAAGGAGAAATCAAAAAAATCCTGGAGACAAATGAAAATGAAAATATACCAAAACCTATGGGATGCAGTGGTCCTAAGTTGGGAATTTATAGCAATACAGGCCTACCTCAAGAGACAAGAAAAATATCAAATAAAGAAGCTTACACTATATCTAAAAGAATTAGAAAAGGAATAACAAACAAAGCTCATAGTCAGTACAAGGAAGGAAATAATAAAAATCAGAGCAAAAATAAATAAGAGACTAAGAAAACAATAGAAAGGATCAATGAAAGTAAAACCTGGTTCTTTGAGAAGATAAACAAAATTGACAAACTCTTAGCCAGACTTACTAAGAAAAAAACAGAGAAGACTCACTTAAATAAAATCAGAAATGAAAGAGAAGAAATTACAATGGACACCACAAAAATACAGAGGATTATAAGAGAATACTATGAAACCTATATGCCAACAAACTTGATAACCTAGAAGAAATACATAAATTCTTAGAATCATACAACCTTCCAAAACTGAGTCAGAAAAAATAGAGAATCTGAATAGAACAATCACAAGAAAAGAGATTGAAAAAGTAATCAAAAACCTCCCAAAAAACAAAGTCCAGGACCAGATGGCTTCTCTGGTGAATTCTACCAAATATTCAAAGAAGATTTAATTCCTATCCTTCTCAAATTATTCCAAAAAATTGAAAAGGATGGGATGCTTCCTAACTCATTTTACAAGGCCAATATTGCTGATGAATATAGATGCAAAAATCCTCAACAAAATATTTGCAAATTGAATACAACACTACATTAAAAGGATCATACATCACGATCACATGGGATTTATTCCAGGGATGCTGGGATGGTTCAACGTCCACATATCAATCAATGTGATACACCACATTAACAAAATGAGGAATAAAAAAATCACATGATCAAATAGCCTTTTGCAGTCTTATGTAGGAACCCAATATCCACTTAAGGTATTGTTTCCACGAGAAAATGAGATTGAAGTTCCAAATGCCAGAGAATTTCTACAACCAACCATTTTCTTAGTTTTTAAAAAAGTATTTGAGATGTTTTATTGGTTTAAAAAAAATTTTCAAGAGTAGTAGGTGCTTGCTGAAGATATGAAACAGATGTATATGTTTTGGTACACAAACCACACTTCTGGTGGCTCTTTGCATACCTCTTCTCATTATTCATTGTCTTAGCTCCAACTTCATTTCTCCGATGGTGTTGTCTACACTAGCACCACCACCTGGCGCCAGTCTCATTTCCTGTCACGTCTTTACTCCTTTCATTGCTTTTGTTTCTAGTCCTCTGAACTTCATCCTCCTCCTCCCCTCCCCTCTTCTCCTCTCTCCTCCTTCCGATTCCTCCCCTCCTTTCTTCCCCTCTGCAAATATATACTTGTAGCCTGGGTGCACCCTCTAATGTATGGAACAAAATACTACCCACTGTGCTGCAGCTTGCTTTTATTTCCCTTCCTTCTCTTCCCTCTTCCTCTATTCCTCCTCTCTTTCTATTTTTCTATATTCCTTCCTTTGTTTTCTTTTTTTGTGTGTGTGAGGAAGATCAGCCCTGAGCTAACATCTGTGCTAATCCTCTTTTTGCTGAGGAAGACCAGCTCTGAGCTAACATCTATTGCCAATCCTCCTCCTTTTTTTCCCCAAAGCCCCAGTAGATAGTTGTATGTCATAGTTGCACATCCTTCTAGTTGCTGTATGTGGGACGTGGCCTCAGCATGGCCGGAGAAGCGGTGCGTCGGTGCGCCCCCAGGATCCGAACCTGGTCCGCCAGTAGTGGAGTGCGTGCACTTAACCGCTAAGCCACCGGGCCGGCCCTTCCTTTCTTTGTTTTCAAGTTCTTTGTCTGCTTGTTTATTGTCTGTTATCATTGTTTTCCTTCCACCTAGAACCTAGTTGGGCTCAGTCCATCTTTGTCAAATGAATGAATGAGTGAATGAAGGTAAAATTTTCTCCCTTTCTGTCCCTTTTCTCCCGTCCCCTAATGGTAGACAGTCTGAGGCATATCTTTTCAGATATTTTTCTACACTTTTCCTATGTAAATATGTACATACAGCCTGGGCCCACTCTCTAATGTATGGGGCTACATTCTATGTACAGTGCTGTGGAACTTTTTTTTCTCCATTCAATAACATAAGATGGACATCTTTCCATGCCAATACATACACATATATCTCATTATCTTAAATGGCTACATTACATTCCATAGTCTGGGTGTACTACAATTTTTAACCATCTTCTATTGATGTCCATTTAGTTTGCCACCTGTTTTTTGCTGTCATGAAATAATCGCAGCCCTTTCTATAAATGAATGATGCTTATTCAATGCTCTAATATAGGAATATCAGACTCTTATTTTCTTGGGATGATTGCTATTTTGAAATTTCTATTCCAATAGCCTCTTGACTCTGAAACTGTTTTAAGATTTAATAAAAAATTTCAAAGTTCTGGTCCACAGTTTCTAGAGCTGTGCCTTTCAAAGTTGGTCCACGGCCCCATGTCAGCATATAAACTATTAAACAGTTTATGAAGAAATGAGTAGAGAAATCGAGAATACACATTTAGAAAGTTTGACAGAGTAATGTTATATCTGTTTTATCTAATAATGAAAATTTGGCCTGGTAGTTTGTGTTTGTTTTCTAATTTCATTTTTCTCGTAATTCATTTTTATTGTACTTTACACTAGTATCAGTCCCTGGTTGAAAAAAGAAATCCTTCAACCAATAGTTTGAGACATGCTGTTCTAGAGTGCTTGGTAAGTACTTTATTTATTTCTGATTGCTTTATTTATATCTTCATTTGGGAAGTGAGGATATTTTGCAGTTTAATAGCTCCTTTTTTTCAACTTTATTTTCAAGCATAAGTGTTTAAACCAATTTTATAAATAAGAAGCTTTTGGCTCATTTAAGCTTTCCCCTGATTTTAGATTTTCATTGGCTTCAAGTTAACCAATGCCACCTCTATTTCTGTGCTTCCTTTTCCCAAGCATCTGCCTACATCTTAATTCAAGAAAACATAGTGCAGGCAAGAAAATAGATTCCATTCCTATCCAAAAGTAAAAAGTCATGTTTTTTGAAAAGGGTTGCATAATTTGCTAACATTGTCTTAATTCCGCTCTTGGACCTCCATTGAGGTCTTGAAAGGGCTTGAGACACAGTGATTTTTAAAAGTGACTTTTATTTTGTATCAAAGTAATTTATACATACAGCTTCAAATGTCAAACATACTAACAGACATTAGAAGCAGCAGAGTTATCAGGTCCATCTCTTCGTAGGTGCCAGGACAGCTCTCCAGAGGCTACCTCTCTTACTTCTTATAGCTGTGTCTGCTGATTTTTATCTCCACATATTTAAAAAATTGAGCTATAATTCACATACCACAAAATTCACCCCTTTAAAGTGTACAGTTCAGTGGGTTTTAGTGTGTGGTGCAGGCATCACCACTATCTAATTCCAGAATATTTTCATCACCTCAAAAAGAAACTCCATACCCATTAGCAGTCACTCTCCATTTCCCAATGTTTTAATTGGGTTGTTTGTTGTGCTGTTGTTGTTGTAAGAGTTTTTTAGATATATTCTGGATACTAGACCCCTATCACATATATGACTTGCAAATATTTTCTCCCATTTTGTGTGTTGTATTTTCTTTTTTTTTTTTCATTGAGGTAACATTGGTTTATAACATTATATAAATTTCAGGTGTACATCATTATATTTTGAATTCCATGTAGGCTACATCATGTTCACCACCCAAAGACTAATCACCATCCATCACCATACACATGTGCTCTGTCACCTCTTTCACTCTCCTTCCTCCCCACTGCCTCTCTGGTAACCACCAATCTAATCTCTGTCTCTATGTGATTGTTTCTTGTTGTTTTTATCTTTTACTTATGAGTGAGATTATGCAGTATTTCACTTTCTCCCTCTGACTTATTTCACCTAGCATAATACCCTCAAGGTCCATCCATGTTGTTGTAAATGGCAATATTTTGTCTGTTTTTATAGCTGAGTAGTATTCCATTGTGTACATATACCACGTCTTCTTTATCCGTTCATCCCTTGTTGGGCACTTACGTTGTTTCCAAGTCTTGGTTATTGTGAGTAATGCTGCAATGAACATAGGGGTGCATGTATCTTTATGCCTTCGTGTTTTCATGTTCTTTGGATAAATTCCCAGCAGTGGAATAGCTGGATCATATGGTAGTTCTATTAATTTTTTGAGGACTCTCCATACTGTTTTCCATAGTGGCTGCACCAGTTTGCACTCCCACCAGCAGTGTTGGAGAGTTCCCTTCTCTCCACATCCTCTCCAACACTTGTTATTTCTTGTCTTGTTAATTATAGCCATTCTGATGGGTGTAAGGTGATATCTCATTGTAGTTTTGATTTGCATTTCCCTAATAAGTAGTAATGTTAAACATCTTTTCATGTTCCTGTTGCCCATCTGTATATCTTCTTTGGAAAAATATCTGTTCAGATCTTTTGCCCATTTTTTTTTTTTAAGATTTTATTTATTTATTTATTTTCCCCCCAAAGCCCCAGTAGATAGTTGTATGTCATAGCTGCACATCCTTCTAGTTGCTGTACGTGGGACATGGCCTCAGCATGGCCGGAGAAGCGGTGCGTCAGTGCGCGCCCGGGATCCGAACCCGGGCCGCCAGCAGGAGAGCGCGCGCACTTAACCGCTAAGCCATGGGGCCAGCCCTCTTTTGCCCATTTTTTAATTGGGTTGTTTGTTTTCACTTTCTTGATAGTATCCTTTGATACGCAAAAGTTTTTAATTTCGTTGAAGTTCTATTTATTTTTTCTTTTGTTGCTTCTGTTTTTGGTGTTATGTTTAAAAAATAATTGGCTGATCCAAGGTCACAAAGATTTACACCTATGTTTTCTTCTAGCAGTTTTATACTTTTAGCTCTTACATTTAGGTCTTTGATCTGTTTTGAATTAATTTTTGTATATGGTGTGAGGTAGGCATCCAAATTCATTCTTTTGCATGTGCATATCCAAATGGTCCCAACGCCATTTGTTGAAGAGACTAATCTTTCCCCATTGAATGGTCTTGACACCCTTGTTGAAAATCAATTGACCATACAAATATAGGTTTATTTCTGGACTCTCACTTTGAATCCATTGATCTGTATAGCTCTCCTTACTGCAGTAACACTATTTTGACACTGTAGCTTTGTAGTGAGTTTTCAAATCAGTAAATATGTGTCCTCCTACTTTGTTCTCCTTTTTTGAAGATTGTTTTGACTATTTGGGGTCGCTTGAATTTCCACGTGAATTTTAAGATCAGTTTGTCAATTCCTGCAAAGAAGCCAGCTTGGATTTTGATAGGGATTATGTTGAATCTGTAGATCGATTTGGGGAGTATTGCCATCTTAACAATATTAGGTCTCCCAGTTCTGAACATGGAACGTCTTTCCATTCACTTAGACCTTCTTAATTTCTTTCAACAATGTTTTGCAATTTTCTTTCTTTTTTTTTTTTTTTTTTGTGAGGAGATCAGCCCTGAGCTAACATCTGCCAATCCTCCTCTTTTTTGCTGAGGAAGGCTGGCCCTGGGCTAACATCCATGCTCATCTTTCTCCACTTTATATGGGATGCCGCCACAGCATGGCTTGCCAAGCAGTGCATCGATGCATGCCCAGGATCTGAATTGGCGAACCCCAGGCCGCCGCAGCGGAGCACGCACTTAACCACTTGCGCCACCGGGCCAACCCCTGCAATTTTCATTTTTTTAAGTCTTACATTTCCTTTATCAAATTTGTTCCTGAATATTTTATTCTTTTTGATACTATTTTGTATATAATTTTTTTCTGACTTTCAATTTCAGATTGCTTATTGTTGTCTGTATATAAATACAATTGATTTTTATGTATTGATCTTGTATCCTGCAACCTTGCTGAACTCATTATTAGCTCTAATAGTTTGTGTATATTCCATAAAATTTTACATAATATGTTTATATCTTATTTTTTGATTTATCAATTTTAGATATTATGCTAATATGATGTACAAGGATTTAAATAGTTTAACTACTTCCCTGGCCCACTGCTTCCCCCCGCTTCATCCTCATCATTGCTTATATGATAACTATGTGAATATTATTCCCAAAGGGACCAAGTGGTAATAACTTTTCTCCTTTTTTTTTTTTGTTGAGGGATAATTGACATATACATTATTTTAGTTTCAGGTGTACAACATAATGATTCAATATTTGTATGTATTGTGAAATGATCACCACAATAAGTCTAGTTAACATCTGTCGCCATACACAGTTACAACTTTTTTTTCTTGTGATGAGAACTTTTAAGATCTACTCTCTTAGCAACTTTCAAATATGCAATACAGTATTATTAACTATAGTCACCATACCGTACATTACATATCCATGACTTATTAGTTTATAGCTGGAAGTTTGTACCTTTTGATCCCCTTCACTCATTTTGCCCACCTCCCACCCTCTGCCTCTGGCAACCACCAATCTGTTCTTTGTATCTATGAGCTTGATTTTTTTTTAGATTCCACATATAAGTGAGATCATCTGGTATCTATCTTTCTCTGTCTGACTTATTTCACTTAGCATAATGCCCTCAAGGTCCATCCACGTTGTCACAAATGGCAAGATTTCCTTCTTTTTTGTGGCTGATTGATATTCCATTGCGCATATATACCAAATGTTTTTATTAATTTGTCCGTTATGTACACTTAGGTTGTTTCCATATCTTGGCTATTGTGAATAATGCTGCAATAAACATGGGGGTCCATATATCTTTTTGAGCTAATGTTTTCATTTCCTTCAGATAAATACCCAGAAGTGAAATTGTTGGATAATATGGCAGTTCTATTTTTAATTTTTTCAGAACCTCTGTACTGTTTTCCATAGTGGCTGTACCAATTTACATTGGTGCACAAGGGTTCCCTTTTCTCTACATCCTTGCCAACACTTGTTATTTCTTGTCTTTTTGGTAATTGCCATTCTGACAGGTGTGAGGTGTCATCTCATTGTGGTTTTGATTTGCTTTCCCCTGATGATTAGTGACGTTGAGCACCTTTTCATGTATGTGTTGGCCATCTGTCTGTCTTCTTTGGAAAATTGTCTATTCAAATCTTCTGCCCATTTTTTGATTGGATTGTTTAGTTTTTTGCTATTGAGTTGTATGGGTTTTCTATATATTTTAGATGTTACCTCCTCATCAGACATGTAATATGCAGATATTTTCTCCCATTCAGTAGGTTGCCTTTTCATTTTGTTGATGGTTTCCTTTGCTGTGCTTCTCCTTTCTAATTAGCATTTTATGACATTAATATTTGCCTCTTTGACCTTTTTACGTATTATATTATAGTGCCTAGGAAAAATTCCTGACATATGACAGGATTTCAATAAGTATTTATTGAATGAATGAATATAATTGCTTAGTTTTCCAGGTACCTAGCACTAATTTTTCCCACACTCTCACAATACAGTTTTCTACATGGTCAAAAGTATCAGATAATGTATCAGTCAGAACATACTGGGTCATGCTGTGGTAACAAATTACCCCCAAATTCCAGTGACTTACAAGAGCAAAGTTGTTGTCTTTCTCATGACATAAATCTGTCACAGTTTGGCTGCATGCTACCTTCACTCCGGGACCCAGTGAGGAGAGGAGCAGCCTCTTTTTGGAACTTGGCTGGTCTGTGGCAAACAGAAAAGGGCATGTGCCTGGGTAGCTCTTAAAGTTTCCCTTCTGAATTTACTCATCATTTTACTCGCAATGTATTGAACCAAACAGATCCTTTGGCCAAGCTTGACATCAATGGGGCAGGGATCTATAATCTCAGGAAGGGGCACTGAAAGGAGAGGCATCATGGAAAGAACCAAAATATTTGGCAGAGGAGTAATACAACCTTCCACAGATGATGTATCAGATCCATTTTCTCTAGTAGTCACCCCACCCACGCCCTCCATTCTTCTGTTTTGATGTGGATTTTTTGCTGTGTGGGCCTGTCCCACAGCTGTCTTTCAGAGACTTCCCTTTACCATCATCTTGGGAAATCCCTTTGTGTATCACATATATTGGATCCCTGTTTACTGAGTCTCATGTCTTTTTCTTTGTTTACTTTCTCATTTGCTTTCATTCTCCTAGTAGAAAAAAAAAGCAGACACCAGAAGTTCAGGTTTAAAAATGTATTTCCCCTCATACATGATTAATAGTTTCACTGAGTATAGAATTTTATCATTATTATTTTTTTGTGTGTGAGAATACCAGCCCTGTGCTAACATCTGCCAATCTTCCTCTTTTTTTGCTGAGGAAGACTGGCCCTGGGCTAACATCCGTGGCCATCTTCCTCCACTTTATATGGGACACCGCCACAGCATGGCTTGCCAAGCAGTGCGTTGGTGCACGACCGGGATCCAAACCGGCGAACCCTGGGCCGCCGCAGCAGGGTGCGCACACTTAACCGCTTGCACCACTGGGCCAGCCCCAAGTATAGAATTTTAAATTGGAGATAATTTTTCCTCAGAATTTTTTGAAGATATTTCTTCATTAATTTCTAGATTTAATTTTTCTTTTGAGAAGCCAACACCATTTTTTCTCATTCTTTTGTTTGTGATATGTTTTCTTTCTGGAAATGAAAGCTCTGGAAGCTTTGGATTTTTTTTTTTTTTTTTTTTTTGTGAGGAGATCAGCCCTGAGCTAACATCCGCCAATCCTCCTCTTTTTTTGCTGAGGAAGACGGCCCTGAGCTAACATCGGTGCCTATCTTCCTCCACTTTATATGGGACGCCGCCACAGCATGGCTTACCAAGCAGTACTTCGGTGCGCGCCCGGGATCCGAACCAGCGAACCCCGGGCCGCCTCAGCGGAGCGCGCGCACTTAACCGCTTGCGCCACCGGGCCGGCCCCTGGATTTTTTTTTTTAATCATTGAAGTACGAAATTTCATGATGATGTGTCTTTAAGAGTCTCATGCTCTATCGACTGAGCTAGCCAGGCTCACGATGATGTGTCTTTAAATGGGTCTTTGTTCATTCATTGTGTGGGGTGCCTGATGGCCTCTTTCAATCTGGAAATTCATGTCCTTCAGTTTGGGGAAATTTTCTTTTAATGTTCTTTGGTAATTTCCACACTTTCATCTTCTGTTTTCAGAAGTCTCAATAGAGAAATGTTGCACCTCTTTGACTGATTTTCTAAACTTTTTTTCCTTTTTAAAAAAACAATTGTCTACCTCTTTGCTTATGTGTTTTTTTTTCTGATTCTTCTACTTTAATGTTTACTCCAGTTATCATTTTAATTTCTAAGAACTTATTTTTTTCAGATTATAACTTTTTTTATAGCATCCAGTTCTTTTTTCAAGGATACAATTATTCTCTCAACTCTGATTAATGATATATTTTTTTAAAGCAAACTTCTGTTCCTTGTATTGTCTCTGTTTCATCTTAGTCTCATTTCTTTTCTCTTTCATTTCTGGTCTTTGTCTTTCATGTTAGATGCTTTCTTCCCGTGTCTAGGAAGCGCTAAAGCTGACTAGTCTCTGTGCGTGGGCATGGCTTATTGACAGGATTTACTGTAGTGTGGTGAAACTAAGCCTGCTTGTCGTTGCTGTTGTTATTGGGTAACTCCAACAGTATCCATAAATTGTTTCTCTGCAGGCAACCAGGTTCTCCAGAGAAATCGTTGGTCTCTTGCCAGCAGTGTGTCAGCTTGCCGCTTCCAGGAGCTGCGCGAGGCCATTAATTAGAATAGAAAGCATCTGCTGAAGAGATCCAAAAGTGCAGTAGCTTGAAGAACAACATTGTCTTTTGCATAACTGTCAAGGTTGGGTAAATGGACTGCTCGTCTCCACCTGGTCATTCAGGGAGCCAGTTCCTTTCTATTTAGGTACTTACCTAGGGCAGTGTTTCTCAAACAATGGTCCCTGGACCAACAGCATCAGCATCACCTTGAGTATTGTCAGAAATGCACGTTTTCAGGCCTACCTCAGACTTACTAAGTCTGAATCTTTGGGGGTGGGGCTTAGTGTTTGCATAAACACTCAGGTGATTTTGATCCATGTCAAGGTTTAAGGACCACTGCCTTAGGGCATTGTCCTTCTCTATACAGTTGAAACAGGGTCTCAGACTAATTCATGTTTCACCCCAGGAAAGAGGAAAAACCAGGAGCAGATCAGGTGCAGGAACGTGTCGCTTATGTTCCACAGGTGAGAGCTTAGTCCTTTGGTCACATTTAGCTGCAATGGGGCTGGGAAGTGTGCTCCCTCCCTGGCATCCCACTCTCCCAGCTACAACTCAGTTATCATGGAAGAAGAGAGAGTGAATTTTGCTGGATAACTAGCAGTCGGACAGAGAGAGGGAAGGGTTTGGTGCATGTGTCAGGCACAGTCACTTTCCCAGAAACCCCTGTGCTCAACCCTTTACCCTATGCCTGTGTTCCTGAGCCCTGGGCCTTTGTGGGTGTTTCTCCAGAGAATAAACCTCCCATCTCATTGGCGGGCTGAACAAAACAGAGTTGCTTAGCTATTTGCTGCAGGGGTAGAAACTAATTTAATGGCTCCTTATATAGATTTTTCAATCAGTTCTTATGTTGTAAGCCTAATGCCTTATCCCTTCTAAGCACTATCTGGTGCCTCTGTTTCTGGGCTGTGCCAGGATTCATCTCGTTAACTCAGTTTCATTTTTCACTGGGCACTTAGGTTCAGCTTCCTCGGCTCATTAAATTAGTTATCACTTCACCATCCACTACGCATATTTTCAACTTTCTTAAATATTTTTTTATTTTAATATTTTTTATTAAGGGCTATAAAAGTATCTAGAAAGATAAATAAATGTGATGCAATGATATATGTCCTAATATGAAGAACTTTCTTTCAGTGCATTGTTTTCTTTCACAGTGGCCTTCAAATCACAGGAGGCAGATTTTTTTCACCAGGATGGTTTTTGACTTGCCCTTGGCAAAGGAGACCAGGGACAGGAACATGGTAATGGGATCCTCACAGTCTCCATAACCTCAAATTTTTTTTTTTTTTTGGTGAGGAAAGTTAGCCCTGAGCTAACATCTGTTGCCAATCCTCCTCTTTTTGCTGAGGAAGACTGGCCCTGGGCTAACATCCTTGCCCATCTTCCTCTACTTTATATGTGGGATGCCTGCCACAGCATGGCTTGACAAGCAGTGCGCAAGTCCACACCCAGGATCTGAACCTGCAAACCCCTGGGCCGCCGAAACAGAGCATGCAAATGCAGCCACTATGCCACCGGGCTGGGTTCTTAAATATTTTTTATTCATTATTGTGTTTTCTATTTGTCTTCATGATCTTATACCTTTTAAATTCTTTGACTTCATTATAATAGGATTTTGGAAGGACAAGAGATGGATGTGTTCAATCTGCCATTTTTAACCAGAAGCACCAATCTAAAAAAATGGTTTCCGTGTACTTTTCATATTTAGGAGAGAGAAGTTTATTATTGAAGAGTAGAAGACTCTCTGAGAAAAGAGGAAGGAAAATTTTCAGATTACACGGAGATGGTTAAAGGGTACAAAATATAATGAATTGTATTATTTCAAGCTTAAGTTAGCAAAATCTGTTGAAATATGACTTTGAAAAAGACATATATATTGAGCATGGAACTAATACCACCTTTCATGTTCTCTTTTAAGTAGGGGCCAGCAAACTTATCCTATAAATAGCCAGCTAGTAAATATTTTCTATTTTGGGGGGGCCTATAGTCTCTATTGCAACTGCTCAACTCTGCAGATGCATCAAAGCAGCCATAGATAACTTGTATATGAAAGGATGTGGCTGTATTTTTAAAAAGAGCTTTATTTACAAAAAACAGGCAGCAGGTCATTTTTGACCCATAGGCCGTAGTTTGCTAACCTTGCTTTAAGGCATTGAAACCTGTCTTTTTAGACATTGGCCATCAATGATACTTTCAAGATGACATTTTAAATTGTAAATCTAAGAAAATAGAGCTACTAGAGAATGGAGATAAACATCTATGAAAATATGATCAGTTGGTGGCTATATGTCATTATACATTCGGCCAAACCAACAAAAAGTACCACCAAATGGTGAAACCTAATTTAAACTGTGGACTTGGGTGATAATGATGTGTCAGTGTCACATTTGTCACAAATGTACGACTCTGGTAGGGGATGTTGATAATGGGGGGAGCCTGTGCATTTGTGGGGGCAGGGAGTATATGGGAAATCTCTATACCTCCCTCTCAATTTTGCTGTGAACCTAAAATTGCTCTAAAAAATGAAGTCTATTTAAAATAATGAACAGTTGATGATTAAAGATATAGGGGGAAATTAGCAATGTAATGAACTATCTTATTTTACCAGAAATCTTCCAATTCCTAGTTGGGAATGGGAGCCTTTAGCTCCATCTATAGGCTGAGTCCCTCTGCTTGTCTCCGACTGTGCCTCAATGTTTCTCAAACAGTGCTCCATGAATGTGCTCCCTGCCAAAAAGTTCCTACGGCCAAACGAGTTTGGGAAACAGAGAGCATATCGTATCCCTTCTTGGAGACTCCATCTATACTGGCAGAAGAAAGGCTCTGAGAAGTTCTGCAGTAAAGAAGCGTCTTTAACTTTATTGAATTCACAGCATCTTAGACATATTTAATCAATTAATCCTTTCCTCACATAACATCTATTAATGTCTGTTGAAATGATTCCATGGAATTACAGTACATGATATTCTGGGTAAGTCCTAATTATGGTCTGGAATTTGGGAATCCAGAGGTCAAAAGTTTCCATATTTGGTATTGTTAATCTTGTTTTAGACTGGTTCTGACTTCGTATTCTGGATTTAGGGGATCCAAGGCTGATTCTGACAGTATTCATTTAGTCTGCTTCTAAAAGAAGTGCTGGGGAAACTGCAACTTGATAGGATCCAGTGATGAGTGTTTTAATTCCTTTTGTTCTATAAAGAAGGGACAGACACTTATTCACTGGATGGAAGTGGAAAAGTGGTACTAACCTGGGAGTGGGCTGGGAGTGGTTAGGCCATTTCTGACCTAAGGGTATTAACTAAGCCACCAGCTAGTTTAAGGGAATTGACTGAGCCCCTCAGCCCAGAGACAATGTGCTCACTGTTTTGCTCTGCCTCTTCACAAAAGCCCCAGCTGAGGGGCTAATAAGGCTGGAAATCTAGGGTGTCTTCTGCTCACTTCTTTTTCCTTAGCACAAAGGTGACATGTACTCTGTAACGTTTGTGCTTATGGAGCTGTGTCCACCCAGAGGGGTCCATTTAAAAAATTCCCACAGAGGCTGGCGTGACTTCCCACACAGCTGGTCCTTAGAGTCTTGAAAGCCAGTAAGACTGTTTCTTTGCAGAAGTACTGCCTGAGATCCAAGTGACATAGGTGACGTCAGCATCATGGCAGAGTGAGTTGTTCCCTCAGTCTCTCCCCTTTAAGTTACAACTAATTGGTATTCATTAACCAGCAGAGGATTGCCTGCACAGAATAACAGGATTCTGAGAGATCTACGCCCCTATACATCTCAAGGTGGGTGGACTGGATCCCCAAGAGGCAGTGGAACTAAGTAAGCGCAACCCAGCCCCTCCCTGGCGGCAGCAAGCCAGTTCAAGGATCCTCACACAGCAGCCACCAGTGACTGTAAGAAGAGGTGGGGAAAGTCTGGCCTGGGTGAACACTTTCAGACTTGCAGCTCAGCCCACAGGAATGCACAACATGCCATGGTGGCCCCGGCCATTGAAATGCTCTATGCAGAGTGGCATCAGCTCAGCCACCACATGGGCACCCCTCCCTACTAGCATAGCGCAGGTGAGAAGGCACCGTACCTGCTCAGAAGGTGCCCCCAGCCATGGAGCACAGCAGCCAGAGGGATCCATTGAGTGGTGGCTCAGCCCCTGCATGGGTGCCCCCCAGCCTTAGCACAGTGCAGGCGAGAAGGTGCCATGCCTGCCCAGAAGGCGCCCTAGCCTACGGAGCACAGCAGCCCACAGGACCCACCAAGTGGTGGGTCCTCACATGGGTGACCCCACCCTTAGCATAGCACAGGTGGGAAGATGCCCTGCCTACTCAGAAGGCACCCCCACCCAGGTAGCACAGCAGCCCAGGGGGCCCACCAAGTGGTGGCTCAGCCCCCACCTAGGTGACCCTCCTGCCTAGTGCACAGCAGCTCAGCCAGTCCCCTGCTGAGCACAGAGGCCCTGCCTAGGGTGCCCAACCTGCCTGCCCAGCATAGAGGCCATGGCATGTGAGTGCAACCTGCAGAACAGCTATGAACAGCTGGGGTGAACACAGAGTAGCCCTACCTGTATAACTTCCAGCAGATGGAGCAGGATCAGAAAACACAGCTCCTGTCCACCCCCTAGTGGTGGCAGGTGGAATCTGCAACCTGATACTAACACAAATGTACTGGCAAAGGATCACTTCATCAAACACCATGAAGAACTACATTAACACTTCAGAGCAGAAGGAAAATGACAAGTCTCCAGAAACCAACACAGAGCTCACAGAAATTTACAATCTAAATGACAGAATTCAAAATAGTTATCATAAAGAAACTCAATGAGTTACAAGACTTCTCAGAAAGACATTTCAATGAGCTCAGGAATAAAATTAATGAACAGAAGGAATACTTCACCAAAGAGATTGAAACTCTAAAAGAAAGAAACAGAAATTCTGGATATGAAGAACACAATTAATGAGATAAAAAATAATCTAGAATCCATAAAAAATAGAGCTGACATTATGGAGGGCAGAATTAGTGATTTAGAGTATATGATTTAGAGTATAGAAATATAGAAATGCTTCAGGTGGACAAGGAGAGAGAACTAAGATTTTTCAAAAAGTGAAGAAATTCTTTGAGAAATATCTGACTCAATTAGGAAAAGCAACATAAGGATTATAGGTATTCCAGAGAGAGAAGAGAGGGAGAAAGGAGCAGAGAGCTTATTCAAAGAAATAATAGCTGAGAACTTCCCAAACCTGGGGAAGGAGCTGGAAATACCAGTGAATGAAATCAACAGATCTCCTAAATATATTGACATGAAAAGACCCTCTCCAAGGCATATAGAAGTAAAGCTGGCAAAAGTCAATGACAAAAAAAAAAACATTAAGGACAGCATGGCAGAAAGAATAACCTATGAGGGAACCCCTATCAGGCTTTCAATGGATTTCTTAGCAGAAACCTTATAGGCTGGAAGAGAATAGAATGATATAGTCAAAATACTGAAAGACAAAAACTTTGAGCCAAAAATACTCTATCCAGCAAAACTATCCTTCAGATACTATGGAGAAATAAAAGCTTTTCCAGATAAACAAAAGCTGAGGGAGTTCACCACCACTAGTCCTGCCCTACAAGAATCATTGAAAGGAGCCCTCCTATCTGAAACTAAAAAGCAAAGATTTACAAAACCTTGAGCAAGGAGATAAATAGACAGATAGAATCAGAAAATTGCAGCTATATATTGGAATAGGTCAGTAAACACTTAATTCAACACAAAAGACAAAGAGAAGGAAAGCATCAAAAATAAATATAAAGACTTCAATTTAGTCACAAACTCATAACAGAGAAAAGAACAATTCATGACAATTACTCAGAAGGGGAAGAGGAAAGGGATGGAACCTGCTTAGGCTAATGGAGATAAAAGACTATCAGAAAATGGACTATCTCATCTATGAGATCTTTTATACAAGCCTCCTGGTAACCACTAAACAAAAAATCAAAGCAGAGCCACAACTCATAAATAAAGAGAAAACAGAAAACCACCAAACTGAAATGGCAGTCAGAAATACAAGGGAAGAAAAGCAAGGGAAATATAGAACAACTGGAAAACAAGAGATAAAATGGCAGTCTTCAGCCCCCATATATCAATAATCACTCTAAATGTAACTGGATTGAATTCTCCAATCAAAAGACACAGAGTGTCTGGATAGATTAAAAAACAAGACCCAACAATATACTGCCTCTAGGAAACATATCTCAACTCTAAAGACAAACACAGGCTCAGAGTGAGGGGATGGAAGAGGATACTCCAAGCAAACGGCAAACAAAATAAAGCAAGTGTTGCCTACTTAGATCAGACGAAGCAGACTTAAAGATAAAAAAGACAATGAGAGACAAAGAGGGGCAGCATATAACAATAAAAAGGACAATCCACCAAGAGGACATAACACTTATGAATATACATGCACATTACACAGGAGCACCAAAGTATATAAAGCAACTATTGACAGATCTAAAGAGAGAAATAGACAGCAACACAATAATAGTAGGGGACCTCAACACCCCACTTATGTCAATGGATATATCATCCAGACAGAAAGTCAACAAGAAAACAGTGGTCTTAAGTGAAATACTAGACCAGATGGACTTAATAGATATATATAGAATCTTCCTTCCAAAAACAGCAGAATACACATTCTTCTTAAGTGCACATGGAACATTCTCAAAGATAGACCATATGTTGGGAAACAAGGCAAGCCTCAATAAATTTAAGAAGACTGAAATCATGTCAAGCATCTTTTCCAACCACAATGGTATGAAACTGGAAATCAACTACAAGAAAAAGGCTGGGAAAGTCACAAATATGTGCAGACTAAACAACATGCTACTGAACAGCTGTTGGATCAATGAAGAAATCAAAGGAGAAATTAAAAAATACTTGGAGACAAATGAAAATGAAAACAACTCTTATGGGATGCAGCAAAAGCAGTGCTAAGAGGGAAATTTATAGCAATCCAGGCCTACCTCAACAAAGAAGAAAAATTTCAAATAAATAATCTTAAACTACACCTAACAGAACTAGAAAAAGAAGAACAAACAAAGCCCAAAGTCTGCAGAAGGAGGGAAATAATCAAAATTAGAGCAGAAATAAATGAAATAGAGACTAAAAAAAATGGAAAGGACAAATGAAACTAAGAGCTGGTTCTTTGAGAAGATAAACTAAATTGACAAACCCTTAGCCAGACTCACTAGGAAAAACAGAAAGAAGGCTCAAATAAATAAAATTAGAAATGAAAGAGGAGAAATTACAATGGATACCATAGAAATACAAAGGATTATAAGAGAATACTGTGAAAAACTATATGCCAACAAACTTGATAACCTAAAAGAAATGGACAAATTCTTAGACTCATATAACCTCCCAAAATGGAATCAAGAAGAAATAGAGAATCTGAATAGACCAATCACAAGTAAAGAGATTGAAATAGAATTAAAAACCTCCCAGAAAACAAAAGTCCAGGACCAGATGGCTTCTCTGGAGAATACTACCAAACATTCAAAGAAGATTTAATACCTATCCATCTCAAACTATTCCAAAAAATTACAGAAGATAGAACACTTCATAACTCACTCTATGAGGCAAACATTACCCTGATACCAAAACCAGACAAGGACAACATATACACGGAAAATTACAGGCCGATATCACTGATGAACATAGATGCAAAAATCCCCAAACAAAATATTGGCAAATCCAATACAGCAATACATTAAAATGATCATACACCATGATCAAGTGGGATTTATACAAGGGACATAGGGATGGTTCAACGTCTGCAAATCAATCAATGTGATACAGCGCATTAACAAAACGAGGAATAAAACTCACAAGATTATCTTAATAGATGCAGAGAAAGCATTTGACAAGATCCAACATCCATTTATGATAAAAACTCTCAATAAAACAGATATAGAAGGAAAGGACCTCAACATAATAAAGGCCATATACGACAAACGCACAACCAACATCATACTTAATAGGGAAAAACTGAAAGCCGTTCCTCTGAAAACAGGAACAAGGCAAGGGTGCCCACTCTTGCCACTCCTATTCAACATAATACTGGAGGTTTTGGCCAGATCAATTAGGCAAGAAAAAGAAATAAATCCAAATTGGAAAGTAAGAAGTGACACAAGCGTTTGCGGATGACATGATTCTATATGTAGAAAACCCTAAAGAATCCACCAGAAAACTATTAGAAATAATCAACAACTTGGCAAAGTTGCAGGGTACAAAATCAACTTATGAAAATCAGTTACTTTTCTATACACTAACAATGAAATAGCAGAAAGAGAATTCAAAACTATAATCCCACATACAATTGCAACAAAAAGAATAAAATATCTAGGAATAAGTTTAACTAAGGAGGTAAAAGACCTATACACTGAAAACTATAAGACATTATTCAAAGAAATTGAAGAAGACATAAAGAATTGGAAAGATATTCCATGCTCATGGATTGGAAGAATAAACATAGTTAAAATGTCCATATTACCAAAAGCAATTTACAGATTCAATGCAATCCCAATCATAATCCCAAGGACATTCTTCACAGCAACAGAACAAAGAATCCTAAAATTTATATGGAACAACAAAAGACCCTAAATAGCAAAAGCAATCCTGAGAAAAAAGAACAAAGCTGGAGGCATCACAATTCCTGACTTCAAAATATACTACAAAGCAATAGTAATCAAAACATAAGTGTTTCCCTGAGTTCTGTGAGCTGTCCTAGCAAATTATCAAACCCGGGTGGAGAAGGAGTCAGGAACCCCTGATTTGTAGCCAAGTTGTTCAGAAATGCCAAAGGCCTGGGGCTTGTGATTGGAGCCTGAAGTGGGAAAAGTCTTGTGGGACTGAGCCCTTAACCTGTGGGGTCTGCATTCACTCTGGGTAGTTAGTGTCAAAATTGGACTGAACTGTAGGACATCCAGTTAGTGTCCAGGGAGTTGGAAAATTGGTTGGTGTGGGAAAAACTCGCAAATTTGGTGTCAGAAATGTGAATAGAGAAATGTTTACCTTTAGTTGGTGTCAGAAAAGTGGGATTTACTAGAACAGCCCACCTCAAGGAAACATGTGGTTTGGGACGTGAGAGGATGAAAGGGTTTGAATGAGCAGCCTTTGACTCCTGGAAGACCTCACGGTCGCATGCACGCGGTGCTGCAATCAGTTACTAAAGCTAAAAGTTACCAACGGAATTTAGAGATTAATACAACTCCCAGGGAGTTGGTTTCCTGGATGCATAAGGAAATACAAACCGATAAGTAAAGGTGAAATATACAATCCCTTGGTTATTGTTATCCGTAATAACTAAAATGAAATTAAAAGACAGTGCTGGGTTGGACCTTGCTGCTAGACCAAGCTCAGATTTCGGTTGGTCTGAGCTTAGGCCACTAGCTTCAAAGCCTGCCACAAAGGGAAAAATTGTGTGGGGACAACGGAGAGTATCTCTAAGACCTCTGGTCACCAAGAAGATAGTCCATATGTCGGGGGGAGAAACCAAAAACCTGCTGAAAGCAGGGAGTACTGTGTGACAGAGTCTCGTTTGTGGCTTGGTGTGATCCGCTTCTTGAAGAACTTTTACGAAAATGGATTGTGAGAGTAATTTAGGGAGAGTGTCTGTGGTTTTGAATGCTGCATGTGGAAGATCACGTTTGGGTTCACACAGGACCCACGGCTCACTATTGTGAACAATCGCAGGTGGCTATACGTGATCCAGACACGTATAGCAGGTTGTTCCTAAGGGAATAGCCAGCCTGGTGGATGGGGTAAAAGCCGCTATGAGATCTGTTTACCCTGAGAAGGGAGACTGCCCCACTCCCTCTGTAAATGCAGGTGGAACACCCCAGATGAAGCAGCTGATATGCTTGATATGCATGTGGAACTGGCCTCATAGTAATCAGGGTATGCACTTGCTGAATACGCTGGTTACCTGAGTCATGGTAAATGCTGTGGTTAAGGGGCCCCCTTGTGCGTGAGCACCCCGTATAGCCTTAGTGCTACATAATGGAGCAACAGTCTGGGAGCCTTATCAAATTCGCTCTTTTATCTTCCCTTCATGAGTCTTACGGATGCTTATAAAAACATTAGGTTAATTTACAAGAGAATGGGAAGAGGCCGAGGGAAGAGTCAAGGGACTAGTCTTAGGTGGATGAAAATTTTTAAAAGATTATTAAGAAATAAGGTAAATAAAGGAACTATTGATAGGGGTGAAACAAAGAGACAAAAGAAAGAGGAGAGTCATGGGACGCATCCCAGTAGAGTGGAAATCTTTAGATAGTTATTTAAAAATGAGTTGAATAAAACTGACATTGATGAGGTTAAAACAGTCTTAATACTACACTATCAAAAGTTGGGCAGGCCAATGGGACACCCTGCTGGTCCCCTGATATTAAAGGGCCCCAAACAAGTCAGCTCTATTTACCCCAGTTTGGAGAAATTTTAAAAGTCCGAAAGCAAAGATTACAATGAGAAACCCAACCTGCAATCACTTGGGCCAAGAGTCAGGCAGATTAGTCAAGATAAAGATTGACAAAAGGGCCAGGGTCCCTAGGCTCGACCCCCTTACTGGGGACTGTTGGGGCTCAGGGCAGGCTGCCCTAAAATATCCCCCAATGGCATATTGATTATTTTGAATTAAAGTTATTTGAGAAGCAGCTAGTACAAAAAGGACATTTGCACCTCCTCTCTCTGTTCCCTCTGAAAGCAGGAAATAAATCACCCATGTGAAAGGTACCCTTCCCACACCAGGAGATAAACATCCTTATCACCAGATCTGGGGAATTCAGGGCTGAGAAGGCTGTATAAAAATCTTATTACTTTTACTAATTTACTACCTCAAGTCTAAACTCTGCTCAAATTCCTCACTAATTATGTGTCCCAAACCTAAGTTTCTGTGTCTTGTCAATTCCTCACAAATTTATGGTTTCTTTGTGTAAAAAAAGATATATAAACTACCTGCTTTGTTCACTCTCTGAGCATCATTAATATGATCTCCCATAAGTATGTATTAAATTGGTTTTTCTCCTGTTAATCTGGTCTTGTGTCAATTTTATTATTGGTCCAACCATAAGAACTCAAGAGGGGAATAGGGGGGAATTTCTCCCTCCCCAGCAGGACCCAAAGCCTTACACACAAGAATGGGTAAGATGGTCAGGGGATGGAGAAGAGAAATTTCTGAGAGTCCTTGATATGGGACCCTCATTCACTGTGTACCAACCATATTGGTGAAGCCCTGCCACAGGCTACAGTTAGATTGGGAGAACGTAGAAATGTAAGTTTTGATAGGATTGTGAAGATTGAAACATTTAAGTGGACTTATGTAAAGAATTTGTGTCTCCTTTACCTTCTGCACTCACTGTTTTAGCCTAGTGGTGGTCCTGCCAGTGTGACGCTTAGAAAAGTCAAGGGTGCACTCCTCAGTGCAGTTGCAAGCAAATTAGGTAGTTAGGAGTATACATTTCCAAAAGGTTGGAATAGGTCTGAGTAGGTGTGGTAAACTTAATTCAAACTCAGTAAAGGTTGGTGGTCATAGTTGGGGTGGGAAGAAGAAGAGAGAGTCAAGAGCCAAGCTTTGAGGCAGCGGTGGTTTATTATCCGTGGACATCTGGGCAGCCCTTGGGGAAGCTATCTTAAGAGGTGAAGAAGACTTGGTGGCTGCAGCCCTAGGCATAGAGGGCAGCAGGTACTAGACAAGAGAAGTTGTATATCAGGTCTTAAGAAATGGTGGGTGTGTGTGTATGTGTGCCTGAGCGTGCGCACACGCGTGTGTGTGTGGGAGGGCAGTTGGCAAGATGGAGAGAACAACAATACCAGGACCTTGAGCTGAGGGAGCAGACAGGTCAGCTGGCCCCACACAGCAGCAGGAATATAGAGAGGCACCAGATGATTTCTTAATACACCAGTAGGCCTCACTGTCATTGGCAGGTATAGGGGAGGAAAAAAATCTTTTTCCTTGACCCGTCTAAGTTCTTAACTGGAACCTCTGTAACAAAAGACAGATTAAGAAGAGAAAACATACAAATTTATTTAATGTAAGTTTTACGTGCCATGGGAGCCTTCATGAAGAAATGAAGACGTGAAGACACAATTAAACCTGCGTGCTTTTATGCCAGGTGTGATGAAGAGTGGAAAGTCATGGCAAGATATGATGGGACAAAGATAATAAGGTAAACGTAGTGAACTGGCAGAAACTTAGCAAGGCCTGTCCATGCAGATTCCTTTCTGTGTCCCTTCATCTTTCGAGATGAGGATGCTCCTTTCCTCCAGGTGTAGAGGGATAACCTCTCACATGAGGGTTTTATGACCTCTTCCACAGGAAGGTCAGAAAGTCCTTCCTGCACATGCCATTTCTCAAATTTCTTCAGCTTAAAATTTTCAATATGCCCAGGTGCCATATTTTGGGGTAGTATGTTCTGGACCCTGTCACGGGCATATATGTTGAATGACTAAATGAACAAATGGCTTGCGCCTGCAGGTGATGCTGGGGTGGGGCTAGGAGAGGAAGAACAACCCCTGCTCTGGGTGATGAGCGCTCTTGACACTGCCCGTCGGCCTGTCCTTGTCTGGCTGCCTTCTGGTCCCTTCCTAGGTCACATCTCACCTCCTCACTGGCATCATGATCATGGCCCACTTGCCACTGCAGCGTGTCCCAGAAACGCAGCATGATTAAATGTTACAATTGTACGTTACTGCCCGGGAGTTTCCTCCAGCCTCCAGCTTACCCCTCATGTCTCTGCTGCTGCAACTGCTAACTGCCTGAACCTGCCCAAAGCCTCCCCCTTGACCTGGGGAGGAGAGTGGACTAGAAAAGCTTATTAAGCCCTGTTCCTCGTGAACCTGGTTTTGTAATCTCCACAATTCAGGTGTGTAACGGCCTCCAGTGGGCAAGGAGGGTGTTAGACAAGGGAGGTCGGCTGCCGTGATTCATGCAGAGCCAGGTATCCATAGAAGGAAATTTCCAATGTCACGTTTATTTTAATACAGGAGCAATACAGTGAAAAGACAAGGGAGATATTTCAGAGAATGCGTGGGGTTTTAAATGTGACCCTAAAATTCTTTGACATGCCTCCCACGGAGAGCTGGGGTCAGGTCCTCTGCTTCTTGAATCTGGGCCCTATGACTACTTGGCCAATAGAATGTGGCAGAATTCACAGCATATCTGTGCCAGTTTCTGGGCCCAGGCCTTGAAAAACTGGTGTCTTTGATTTCCTGTTTCTTGGAACCCAGCCACCATGCTGAGACGAAGCCAAGCAGCTGCACAGAGAGGCCACAGGTAGGTGTTCTGGCCGAGAGCCCCAGCCAAGGTCCCAGCTGGCAGCCAGCATCAAACGTGGACAGGAGTGAGTGCACCCGTACGTGATTCGGGCTCCCAGCCTGTGAGCTGCCTTCGCGGATACTGCACGGAGCAGGGACAAGCTGTTGGTCTTGCCCAAACTGCCTGAACTAAAGAAACTGCTGTTGTTTTTAAACCACTAAATTTTGGGTTGGTTTATTACACTGAAATATATTACTAATTCAGAATGCCATTGACAATTACCAAAGAGAGGAAAGAACGAGAAGGTGTAAACAGCTGGAAAGTTCAGTTTTTTCCTTCCTTTATAAATGGGAAGGGAGAAGGATGTTTTGTGAACAATGAAGTCTTTTGAAAAGGGGGGGACAATAGGGAAAGATGGAGAGGTGATTGCTAAGATGATGCCTCTCAAAATAGTCACAATTAAAAAGGGTTTGAAGTCATCGAACTTACTTAAGAAGCAACACTTGCCATCCTCCCTCCCCACCCCCACCATGTTCAAAGATTTTACAAATTTATTTCCATTGCAAGGAAACTTAATTATAAACAAGGCACATTTGTAGGCTTTGTTAGATATATATGATTCAAAGAAAAGTATAGGAAATTTAGGGTAAAAATGGTGGAATAAAGCCAAATTATAGATTCTCTTTCTGGATTGTTTTCCCACACTACTATCCAATTCTCTGATTCTCCAGACACCAACTAAATGGGAAAAAACACAGTTTTTATTTACTCTACTACTCACACCAACACTTCGGACACCAGATGTATGGATTTCCCCAAACAATTCTGACACTAACAGCCTGGGGTTAGTGCAGACCCCACAGGTTAAGGGCTCAGTCCCACAAGACACAGTCCCCCCTCTGCCCACTTCAGATGTCAATCGCAAGTCCAGGTTGTCACCTGTGCTTCTGACTGACCAGCTATATAATCTAGGTGTTCCGCCATGCGCCTAGTTGGGTGAGCAGTGTGGGACAGGTTGCTAAGAGACAGAAGAAAAGACCCAGAGATGGTGAATGAGACATATAGGTTTATTGGGAGTTACTTACAGGAAATGTCCAATGGTGGCCAGCTTGACAGAAGTGTGCACCTGCTACCAGACCCTGAGAGGAGCTTGCTTAAGTAGGCAGAGGAACAAAGGCTGTGTGCTTGCCAAGGGGGACTGTCCCTGTATGACCTGCATTCCAAGGACCACAGGTCCCCCTAGAGGGCCTCCATGTTCCCTCAGACCGCGACGTTCTTTGCACTAACTCTCTCATGAGAAACAGCTGGGTTGGCCAAGCTATTGGCTGTGTTACCACCACGGGTGCTGGTGCGTAGCCCAGACAAGGGGCTTCAAGGATGCACGGCTTAAGGGGCATGTAGGCTAGTGACCCTACACTAGGGTTCCCACGACCCTTTCCTCAGGTTCAACAATTTGCTAGAGTGGCTCACAAAACTCAGGAAAATGGTTTACTGACTAGAGTACATGTTTATTATAAAAGGATACAACTCAGGTACAGCCAAATTGAAGAGATGCATAGGACAAGGTATGGGAAAAGGGTCATGGAACTTCCATGCCCTCTCCAGGCATTCCACACCCCCAGCACCTCGATATGTTCAGCAACTTGGAAGCTCTCGCCTTCAGTGAGTGTTTTTTATGGAGGTTTCATTATGTAGGCATGATTAATTAAATCAGTCATTGGTGATCTCCAGCCGTCTCCCCTCCCTGGAGGTCAAAGTGTCAGGTTAAAAGTTTCAACCCTCTAATCACATGGTTGGTTCTCCTGGCAACCAGAGCTCCCATCCTTAGGTGCTTTCCAAAAGTCACTTTATTAACATAAACTCAGGTGTGGTTGAAAGGGGCTTGTTATGAATAACAAAAGACACTCCTTTCTCCTTTAATACTCTGAGCTATTTCAGGAGCTGGAAACAAAAATCAAATATAATAACAAATTATAGTCCTATCACTCTTGTCACTTAGGAAATTACAGGAGTTTTAGGAGCTCTGTAACAGGAACCCTGAATGAACACCAAAATAAATATTTCTTATTATATCACAATATCACACTCTCCCATTCCTAAAAACTAATGCAATGAATGAAACTAAACATAATTTTATTTTTCCCAGAAGCTCTACTGGGCAAAGCTAAACTAATAGAAGATCTAGAGATAGCTTCCTAGATTAGGCTTGAGCAAAATGAAAATAAATTATGTTAAAATTATGTAAATCATTACAGCAAAAATGATACTAATAAAAAAAATGCAACATTGCATTCAAAAGACAGAGGAAGAACCCAGGCTAGAAGAAAAATAACCCATGGAACAGAAGAATACTTTCAATGAGTGCTTTGCACTATAGACAAATGTCATACAGGTGAGTACACATTCAACAAAAGAACTCAATTTACAGATGATAAAACACAGATTGAGATGCAAAAGCAGACTATAAAGCTATCTCATCTTGCATTTTAGCAAAGTAAGATTGAAATTGAGACTTAATGCCATTACAAATTTAACAACTGAATTAGAATCAAAATATTAGACCGAATATAGCTGAATCAAATTTCTGGCACAGTGGACAGTGTACATATACCCAAGGAAAACAATTGAGATTTTTAGAGAGAAAATGATAGATATGAAGGAGAAAGAAAAGTCAATATAAATATAATTGGTTTGCTATTATTTTTATTCAAAAATATTTCTTGAACATTATGTTTCATAAGACTTAAAAGGACCTCTGGGGCCAGCCCTGGTGAGCTAGTGGTTAAGTTCGTCATGCTCCGTTTGGTTCCTAGATGTGGACCTACACCACTTGTCTGTCAGTGGCCATGCTGTGGCAGCGGCTCACATACAAAAAGAGGAATATTGGAACAGATGTTAGCTCAGAGTGAATCTTCCTTAGCAAAAAAATAAATAAAAAATAAAAGGACCTCTCTATCCTTTATTAAATAAAATTTTGTTTCTTTACTCTTAATGATTATATCTGTAATGTAATTTATTTCTACTGTTTTTTACTACAGAGTTTAGGCATCTGATACCTTAATAACTATTTTGACATCATTATTATGGAAAAAAATATTGAGTCCCAAGCAATCAATTATTAGTGAACACACCAAGACATCGGGAATTTCCAGAATGATATTCTAATAGAGGTAAAGGATTTGGAGGTGTTTATTTTATGAATTTATCTATTCATTCATTCTTCTGTAAGTTCCATGAGGGCAAAGACTTTTAAGATTTTTTTCATTGCTATGTATCCCTGGGCCACAAATAGTACTTGGCACATACAGTTATACATCACTTAACAATGGGATAAGTTCCGAGAAATGCATTGTTAAGTGATTTCGTCGTTGTGTGAATATCATAGAGTGTACTGAAGGGGAATAAAATTTGCCATCCCAAAATGTGTCTCTTTGACATGAGGATTATTTTAGGTTGATTATTTTTTAGAAACAAAAGACTCAGAAAGTTTTTTTTGTTACCTTCCCCTTAACTGCCTAAAAGAATTCAGATTAAAAAACCTGTCTCAGGAAGCGAGCTATCACCTTGGCGTAACATGTACTAGGTGGTAGACAGGGAAGAACCTAGAAAAGAATGTTTGTTGGGCTCCCTTCTGTGTTCTTCTGTTTCTGTGTGGCCAAACACTTGTTTTCCAAACGTTCGCTCTTTTTCACATACTTGTGAATTGCCTTCCTTCCTGTTGAAGTCCCTGACTCTCCCCACCCCCAACATCTTCTTCTGTCTTTAGCTGAGGATGGTATTTAAGGTGAGGGCTTCAGCCATTTTGGCAAGTTTCTTGGTTTTCCTGGGTTTCTCCCATGTATACATGTTATTAAATTTTTGTTTGTTTTTCTCCTGTTAATCTGTCTTGTCAATTTATTCTTAGACCAGCCAGGAGAACCTAGAAGGGTAGAGGAAAATTTCTTCCTCCCATGCAGTACTTACACAAACTTACATGGTATAGCCTACTACACACCTAGGCTACATGGTACAAACCTTATGGGACCATCGTTGTGTATGCAGTCTGTTGTTGATCGAACTGTCATTATGCAGAGCACGACTGTAGTAGCTACTCAGTAAATGTCTGTCAAATTCACTAATCCATTCATTCAACCAACATTTACTGATCACCATAGGCACTGTGCTAGATGCTGGAGAAGCAGAGATGAGGAAGTCATTGTTCTCGTCTTCAAGGGGCTGAAGGTATAGTAGAAGAAACAAATACTGTGTAATGATAAAAATATGTTCAGATATCAGCACATAAAGGAGAGTAACCTGTATGGTGGGGGCTGGGGGCTAGATGAATTTTACAGGGAAAGAGATGTCAAGAAAAGGATGTTATAAGAGAGGACATGGATGGAAGAGAAATCTTGGTTTGTGATTCTGGAATCTGTCCCATTCAGGTTGCTCAAACCTGACCACAGTGAATTTGAAAGCATTATCTTTTTCTGATTGTTGTATATTTGACTTCAGTGGTACTTGGTAAAGATGCATTGATAAATCAGCTACTTTGTTTTAATTAGCTACCAATAGGACCACTCCTCTTTAAATATCTATTATTTTCAACTCCTACACAAATATTTTATCTTAAAGTAAAATCCTAAGGAGATCATAAATGTATGTGTGGCTGTCCACATCACTCAGGTGATTTCATGTACTGATGATACCTTCGGCAATTCAAAGTGCTGATTCAAGCTTAAAAACAATTTGTCTCGGATAATTATTGGCTTTTAAAAATTCATTCTATTTGAGGTTTAAATGTAATATGCCCATGGCCTCCTAGGTAGCAAGTGGATAACCAACGACTTAAAATCATTTATAAGAAAAAGTTACAGTGGAAATAAAGTTCTCAATGAACTTTAATGATCTGAATCAAAGGGAATAAAATTTCCGACCACTTCAGAGTCATTTTCAAAATCCATAAACTCATTCATTTATTCCAAAAGCATTTACTTCCACCCATTTGCTATTGGCTGCTGGGACTACAAAGATGAATGAGACACAGAGCCTGCCGGTAAACAATGCACTGTTTGGAGGGTGGAGACAGGCTCAAAAACAATCTAATATAACTACAATGTCAGAGAATAGAGGGTCAGGAGAACAGCGCTGGCCCACTCAGAGGAGGCAGAGAACGACCGTCAAGGAAGGTGATGCTGGAATGATCTGAAGGATGATTTGCTCATCTGCTGAGGGGATGATGGACGCAGGGAGAGGAAATAGGCCATGGAAAGGCACAGAGGTGGGGCCTGGTCCTTGGTACTGCTGGTGTGAAGGGCATGTATTCATTCACCACATTCAGTAAGTGCGTATTTGAATGTTGACTACATGCTAGGCTTGAGCAGCTAGAAGTCATTAATCAAGGACTAGTGCAGATTTAGGGAGGATGTAACATATCGGAGGGAATCAGCAGAGGTGAAGAAGGGAAGGAGCAGAGGAAAGGGTCCCAGGAGGAAAATGTGGCAATAGCTAACTTCCCACCTCATGAGACCTACCACATGTCAGGCCCTGTGTAACCAGCTTTGTGTATATTATCACATTTACATACATATTATCACATGTAATCTCCTCGAACAAAAGAATAAACTGACTGATCGGGTAAGTAACATGCGCATGGTCTCCTAGTTAGCAAGTGGATAACCAGTTCTGGTTATCTAATTCTGGTGCCCTTGCCTTTAACCACCACCCTACACCGTCTCCCCAGTTGTAGACAGAACTATCGGTTTTAGGTGATGACTGAAATCACAGGCCTTGTTCATGCTGGGAAGAAACCCTGGGAATAACAATGCCAATGGCTAAGTTTGTGAAAACACAGTAATAATTCTATTTCTAGACTTACTTTGTCGTCGGATTATTTTTGGTGTCGTTTACTAAATGAAGTGTTGAATTTCATCGGGCCTAACTGGGTTGAAGCTATCTGGACATCAGTAACCCACATCAAAACCAGGATGAGTCAAGAAGTAATTCGAGTTTTCTGGCACTCTTGCCTCAACAATCTAGGATCTAGGGCACTGTTCGAAGATGGTCCTCATTTTCGGTTCCAAGGATTTCTCTTTCATGTGACCGAATGCGATTTTTTTGGTCGAGGAGGCTGTCTGGCCACGCTGCCGATCTTGGAGAACAGGTGATTACCGATCACCAGCGTGCTCTGGGCGAGACGGCTGCACTAACCCCCTCCCCGCTCCCCCGCCCCCCTCCTCCCCCCAGGCTGGAAAGGTGCAGGATCCGCTAAACCGTGCATCGCACAGCGGCGGCCGGAGCAGACGCGGGATGGTCGCGCGTCCCCAGCAGAGCAGAGGCGGGCAGCCGGAGAGCCTGGGGAAGGTACGGGCAGGGAAGCGGGGCGCGGCCCGCCGTCTAGAAAGAGCAGAGGGTCAGTGGGGCGGGGAGGCAGCTGCCGAGGGCAGGTGTGGAAGGGGCTGCTGCCCCGGGCCCACCCTTTGCAGCCGAGGGGGCGGGGAGCCGGGCCGGGGACCCGGAGACTGCGGACGGGGCGCGCTCCCCGGGCACTCGCTCGCCCTCGTGCCCAAGGCCAGGGGGACGGCCCTGGCCCCGGGGCCCCGCCGGCCGGCGCCAGCACCGCAGTGCCCGCGGCCGCCGCTGCTGCGGGGGGCCGGCCGGCCGCCAGGGGGCGGGAGCGGCGCCGCGAACAATGGCCGCGCTGGGCCGCGGGCCGGCGCGAGGCGGAACGGAGGTAGGGCCGGCGCCGCGCGCGCGGCGCGGCTCCGCGGAGGGCCGGGGGCGCGCGCGCGCCGGCGGGCTGGGGCGCGGGAGCGGCGGCGCGGGCGGGGGCGCGCGGCGCGGGCGCGGGAGGGCGCGGCGGGAGCGCCGGGAGGCGGGCGGAGGCGGGGGGCGGGGAGCCCGAGGGCTGGAAGCCGGCGGCGGCGGCGGCCGAGCGGGGTCAGTTCTCTGTAGTGTTTGCCAATGTGGGAGCCGTCTGCAAAGTGTCGCGGGCCAGAAGGTAAATACCGCCGTTCGGGGCGTCCGGGAGGCCCCGACTTCCGCCCCGCTGGCGGAGGAGCCAGAGGGCGCCGGAGCCCTGCGGGGCCGCGGCGCGCGGCGCCCCCCGCGAAGAGCGGCTGGTCCGCGGCCTCCCCGCCCTCCGCGGGCTCGCCCCTGCCGGCAGGGGGAGGGGGAGGGGGAGGAGGTGCAGGAATGGGGGGCGTGTGTGGGGCGGGTGGGACGACACAGGTGTCCGGAGGGGAGGAGCCGGGAGGCAGGCTGGGAGGCCCGCACAGATGGAGGGGCGGGGGGGCGGCAGGGACCCGATGGGGGGCGCGGAAGGTGGGGGCGCGGGGCCCGGGTGGGACCCGCCGGAAGAGGGGCCGCGGGTGCAGCGGCGCCGTGGGAGAGGGATGGGGGGCCGCGGGGGGGTCCCCGGGAGGGGGGGGATGGAGGGAGGCCCTCGGAGGGTCTGCGGGGACTGGGCCTGGGGGCGCCGGGGGGCGGCTGTTTCTGTATAATGGGCAAGTGGTGAAGACGTACCGCACCGAAATGGGAGGGTAGGTGGGGCCGAGGGGACAAAATAGACCCTGTGACAGGCAAGTTCTGCTGTGGCTCCTGCGAACTCCTGCCGTGATGGCTCGGTTTAAAGGGGTGGTTGGGAGCTAGTGACCTTGCCGGGGTGAAGGGAGTTGGGCGCGGAGACAAAGCTCGGTTACAGAATCCACTGTGTGAGCGCAGAGCCTCCCGTCCCTCCCGGGGAGCGCCGGGGACTGGGCGAGGGGGGTGTTCTGCAGAGGCAATCGAGGAGACGCTAAGCTGGGATTCTTAGGGAGGGGGGCGGGGATAATGGCCTCGGGGTTCTGGAAGTCCCTGGAAATATGGGCAGAATTTTGCACTTGTGAATAATTTTCTTTGGAAAGGGTCCATGTTTGGGTGACCGCCCCCCCCAAGGTTAAGAACTACTTGGGTAGAGAAGGACCATTCAATTAGGGGAATGTACTAAAGGATTTTAAGGTGGGTGGTTCCTGCAGACAAGGTAGAGATAGATTATCCTTTCAAGGTATTTCACTGTTAGCTGAAAACCTTTCTTTTTAATGTATGATTTCACAATTTTGGTGAACTTTTGCTGAGCATTACTTCTCTTCTGATGGATCCTTATGTTTTAAGAAAGCATGGTGAACACTTGAAATCGAAATTGTGATGGGCAGGCAGGATAATAGTAATTTAGTAGGAGAACAGATTGCAACGTTTCTCCAGGAGATTTCTTCTCTGTCCTTGCTTTCTTCAGATGATGATTCAAATATACTGTTGTGAATTGAGCTGCAGTGGAAAAAATTCTTATTTAATAAAACCATCAAAACCAAGACATTCTGCATCTCGATTGTTTTGTAATATGGCAAGTTTTTCATTTTTCATTTTGTCTATATTTTACTGCAAACCAGAGATATCACATATCACTTGAATTGTAGATTTGCTGCATTTTGCAGCAGGCCTGTATTAAATTTGTGAAGCACTTACGCCAAACTATGTGGTGTGTGTGCCTTTTTTTTTTCCTGCTAGGATTTCAACTCAAGTCACCATTGCCATATTTCATTACATGGCAGTGTAGTTTGAAATTTATTCCTAAGTGATCATTAGTTGGTAGGATATGGTGAATATTTCCTCACAGATGACTAAATTTTTCCTTAAGCGGTGTTTTGTATTTGTAAAAATGTTGCTGTATAATCCAAGTATGTGTTGTTAACTTCAGATAGAATGCCGTGTAATTTTTAAGTTTTAACTTTTTATTTGGAAATAATCTCAAGCTTACAGAAAAGTAGCAAGAATGAGAATAATACAGAGGACACTCATGTAACCTTTACTCAGATTCACCTGTTAGCATTTCACCATTTATCACTTGATCTCTCTATCACACACACATACACACATAATGTTTTTTTCCTGGACCATTTGAGAGTAAGTTACATACATCATACCTCTTTACTCCTAACTACTTCAGCATGGAAAACCGTGTAAATTTTACATTTTAGCTTACTTGGCTTGCCTGGGATGAAGTTCTGGGAAAGAATGGCTTGGTCTGGTTTTTAACAAAAAATAATATCAAAAATATCTAAGATGGTCATCAAACTTTTTAGTATATAAACAATACCGAAGGTGAGGCTGTGTGGTTTTCCTGTTTTAAGATCAGGTTCTACAAGATATAATTGGCCAATACATTGGGTTCTTTTTCTTAGTAGCTAACCTTCTCTTTACTCCTATCACTGTGTCTCCTTTTCTTTTGTACACTTTGAGCGCTGGGTTTCTGATCATTTATGTATACACATCGTAATAAAGAGAGGGAAGAATCCAGACATTGGAAAATTGAATTGTGTTCATATTAGACTGAGTAGCTGGAGACATGCACAGTATGATCAAATCATGTATAGATATATTTGTGCCTCTTCTGGATAGATTTTGAAGAAAATATTAGATAAGTGTCTAGAACCCATAATAATTATAATTTCTATATATATTTATAATTTTTTGATTTTTGAGTAAATCCTTGAAGTTCTATATAGGACCCTTGCCATTATGTTGTCCTAGAGGTCAAGCTTTGTGTGACAGGAAAAATTTTAAGAAGTCAAGTCTTTATAATTTAACGTGTAGTGAAGAGAAGAGGACTTTGAACCAGAGGATACTGGGTTTTAATCCTAGCAATGGACTATGGGGAAGTAACCCAACTTCTAGAAAAATGAGGGTAACACCCCACATCCCAAGGTGATGAGGATTAAATGAGTTAATGTAAATGGCAAAATGTGGCTCCTGGCATATAAAATTGGTGTCCGCTAAATGTTAGTTTCCTTTTTTTCTTGGCTGGAGGTATGTGGAGTTTTTCACTGGAATAGTTCATGGATTGAGATTTGTATATACTTAGAATATTTCATAGGCTCTTACCAAATATTAAAATTTATGCTGAATTGTGTTGTTTGTCTTAATAAAAGCAAATTTTTGAGTACCTACTTTGAAAAAGAAATGAAAATGAAAAACATTTTTTTAATGCTTTTGAAGGACCTCATGAATTCTTTAGAGTAAGAAGCTTTTAGTTGATATTTAGTTTTGTAGTAGTTTGGAGTCTAAGAATGGGGATAGTAAATGTTTGTGCTTTTCATATTGTCAAACAAGACATTCAAGTGAGAATTGCCTGTCAGTTGTGGGATGGGTGGTGGTATAAACATTTATAGATATATTAATTTGATAATGCCATTTTATAAAGCAGTATTTAACTGTTGAGGATTTTATAGATTTAATTTTGTACGGCTTTCGGTTTATCAGATGGCAAAATGTGATTCATAATAGAAGCAGTGAGTTATATTAGTAGTACATTTCCGAGACATGTTGGACCCTTCATTCTTCGTGAGCAGCAAGGCTTCTCCAGTTAGTAGGGCCTTCTCTCCATAAACCCCCCTGTTTTCATTTAGTAGCTTGGAATTTGGAACTGCATGTCCTAATGTGCCTGACTGGATATCGCTGTAGAGCATTTTTGGGACATGTGAATAGGTTTCTCTAAAAGTACTTAGCTGTAATTAGGATGAACTCTAGCTGGAAACTTTTTTGAGAGAGGAGGGAGAGGTGGATTTCATGAAACTATAGACAGTATAGAACTGCTCTACATTTTATTGACATGCCTTGATATTTTATCAAATTGTTTTAAATATAGGATAGTAGACCAGGGATGTCTTTAAAGAGAAAATGAAGTGTTAAAGATGTGCTGCTGTGAGCATTCTGAATTATCCGTGGGATGGTTGTGAATTATTTTTATATTGATATAAATCTAATATAACTTGTTTGTGAGAAAGAATAAGTTCAGAATGTTATCCAGGTACCTCACAGAGTGCTGTTATAGGCATATTAGTTTCATGTTTTAATTTATACAGATCTTTATTTTTATAATTATGAAGGAAAGGCTTATAGAATATTTAAAATTGTACGGTCAATTTTAAGTGAATAGATGCTTTCATTTTTGTTTCGTCATAAAATTACCTTTTGTATATCAAAAAATGTACCCCTATATCTATCTTACTGTGCCTACTTCTCGGAATCTGCCACCAATGTTACCAAACTCTTAATGTTGAGGAAATACATACAGGTCTATAGATTAGCATCTGTAACTTTTAGTGGCTTACATTAAGTAAAAACAAAATGGGATTTCTCAAGTTTGGTGAGTGCTTACTAAATAATGTTAAATTCCAGAAAGTAAGAGACACTAAATCACTGAGATGCTGTTAGTGGTTTATTCACATTTTAGCTTCCAAATGAATTATTTTAAATTAAAGAAAATGAAAATTGGTTGGGACCATATTTATGTTATAGCTAGTGTATTTTAATAACATTTGACTGATGCTATACTGTTTAATTTCATCTTTTGAATAAAAGGTAAATGTTTAAGTTCTGTGATTTACTGCTTTCAAATTCTAATATTACTCATTTGCTCATGTTGAACAGGGAATTGATTTTTTTGGCCTACCTAAATATGTTAATTAATACCTAAAGCACTATAGGATTATAAAATTTTAGCATTGAATGGAATTGTCTTATTTGTTCTTGCGTAACAAATTACCTCAGAAATTAAGGGCTTAAAACAACAAACATTATCTCAGTTTCTATGGGTTAGGAATATGGGTGCAGCTTATCTGGGTGCCTGTGGCCCAAGGTCTTTTATGCGGTTGCAGGTAAGCTGTCTTTGGGACTGCAGTCTCATCTGAAAGCTCGACTGGGGGAAGATCTGCTTCCAAGCTCATTGGTGTGGCTCTTGGCAGGATTCAGTTCTTTGGGGGTATTGGACTGAAGGCCTCAGTCTCTTTTGGGCCCTTGGCCAGAGGCCTCCTTCAGTTCTTTGCCCTGTGGACCTGTCCAAAGGCAGCTCACAGTATGGCACCTGTCTTCCCTCACAGCAAATAGGTGAGAGAACAAGAGCAGGTGACACCCAAAATGGAAGGTATAGTCTTTTTATAACCCAATCTTGGAAGTGGCATTTCATTATTTCTGCTGAATTCTATTTGTTAGAGGCTGCCTGCCACAAGGACTTTAGTTTACTTTTTAATAAAGAAAAAGAAAGAAAGCAAAAGAACTCAAAGATGCATGAAGTAATTTACCAAGGCTCAAAAGATAATCTCCTGAAGAGCTTGGACTAAAAGTCAAATTCACTGATACTCAGGCCTTGTGCTATTTGTACAACGTGGGATTCTCTTGGAAAATATAAAAATTGATACAGATGCTGAGGTCACTAGTGTAAGAAATATATTAGAAACTTTCAAAGTCATTTTGAATTGACCCAGTTTATCATCTTGAAAGAATAGTAGCCCAATATATATACATACACATGTAGTCACATATGTATATATACACACATATATATATGGTATCTGTGTGTATATATGTATCTCAAGAACCTTTGCTTCTGAGGGATAGTTCAATATTGAAATTTTACAGCATAAAAATTTCTACAACAGTGGTTGGCTTTAGCTCTTTTGCTGTGTATCAAGACTGTTGTTGCTTTTTAGATAATTTTTTTGGAGGCTCTGTACATAATTTATTTTTTACGTAAATTTTTCCCATTAGAAGATCCCATGATTTATTTGTTTGTTTATAAATTTGGGTTTTCTTGCCCTTCTTTGATATCTTTTTTTAAAATTAAGTATAGAAAAGAACATGAAAAGAAATACAACCATGGTGAGGAGGCCAAACCCAGAAGGAAACAAATCCAAATGTAATGATGGAATGTGTCAGGATGGTGATTTTCTTTTTGAAAATTTTATGTGAAATTTTAATGTGCATGCTATTTTTATGATGATGATAAAACCACAAACAAGAAAATCCAGCTTCTTAATCTTACTGTGTACTCATTTCTATACTACTTGAGAGTATACATGTGTGTGGCGTCTTCTTTAGGCTTAATTTATCTTACAGAGGATGGGAACAAAACTGTTCAAATCCTTACTGGAGCAAGGGGAGTATATGTTAGTATATGTTAGATATGTTAGATATGTTATATGTTAGTATAGAGTATATGTTAGTCTGAAACTTTTAGATTGTTTTTAACAGCTTCACTTTTGCTGGAATTGTCTTAGAGCTCTAGAACCAGAAGGGACTTGGTTCAGCCCAGATCTGCACTGTCCAGTATGGTATCCATTAGCCACATGTGGTCATTTAAGTTGAAATTAACATTGAAGAAAATTAAAAATTTACTTTCTTGGTTGCATTAGCCACGTTTCAAGTGCTCAGTAGCCACATGTGGCTAGTGGCTACTGGATTGGACAGAGCAGATATAGAACATGTTTATCATCATAGAAAATTCTATGCTGATCTAGATCTACTCCATTTTATATTTGATTTTGATCAAGGGCATGTGTTTACAGTGCTAACCATTGCGATCACCAACTGAGTTGAACTTTATTTCTTCATTTTCATTTTCCAGTTTGTGGAGCCGTGAGGGATACAGCAGTTTGGTCAATATTGTTTTAACATGCTTCAAATAAATCAGGTGAGTTTGTGTTAAGGCATGTCATACGTATGTGGTGCTTGGGCCATAAATTGTGAAACATTTTAACTCAGCTTTTCCATAACCATAACCTGACCACCGCTTTATAGAGCAATTACAAACTCTATATTCATCATAGGAGACTGTGCAGGGCAGCTTGTTTAAGGATTATAGTGATAGTCCTGAAGGTTGATAACTTTTGAGCATGTAGAGCAGAAGGTTTGTCTGTTCTTTTTAGTGTCACATCCCTCTGGGACTTGGTGTGTTCAGAATGCTTACAGTTGAGATCTAGCTTCAGTAGGTGGCAGTTCTGCAGACTGGAAGCATTTCTAGTGACAAATCTTGTGAAGCAGTTGTATCTGTGTGTTAAAAAAAGGTTCCTTTTCTAGGGCACTGGAAAGGGCTATAAGGAAGTGCTCTGCTAAATAAACGTTAGCGTATGATGCCTTAGACTCACTGAAAAATATTTTTCTTAGGTCTTGGCATTTCTCCAAGAACTTCATACATTTAATCTTGTCTTTCTGAACAAATAGGGCATTGTATCATAAGTATAACATTAGAAAATACTTTATTTCAAATTTGCAAATCAAGAGGGAAGTAATTAATTTGATTGCAAGATTTGATTGCAAGAAATAATTTTTTTGTGAGTTGAGGAAGTAATACATGCCCTCCTGCCCCTGCCCCATCCAACGCACCTTGCCTAAGGAATCTCCTCTAGTTCCTGTGCATCACACACCATCTCTAAGCCAATGACTTCTAAGTTTGTCCCTGGTCTGCCTCTTTTCTGAGCTCTAGACTCACGTAGCAGTTAGCAGCTTGATCTCTTAACTTGGATGTTTTCATACATCTCAGACTTAACGTGTGCCCAGGAAACGATCTAAATGCTTCAGTTACGCTGGACTGTTTCACTTCCTAGATTGGGCAAGATTGTTCCAGCTGCAGGGGCTTTGCACAGATTGCTCTGCCTGGACCTCTCTTCCCTTCCCCTGTGCTTGGCTCACTTGGCTCGAAGGCCTAGTATTTGCTCTCATAGCACCCTGCCTGCCCTTTTATTTAACGACATCCTGATATTCGCAGTTATATTCAGATTTGTAATTAATTAATGTCTGTCTTCCTTGTTAGATGGTATGCTCCGTGAAGGCAGGTCCTAGGTCTCCGGATCTTAGAATAGGTCTTGTTGTATATGGTTTTCATGTTTTTGCTGAATGAGTGGATGAGTGGTGCTCTGGTTGTCACCAAAGCAAGGAGATCTCCATTCTTTTCAACAATAGCCACGTAATTGTGTTGTCAGTTTTGGTATTATATGATGCTTTTCTTACACAAATGCCATTAATGTAAAATCTCTCCCTTATGCAAAGTTGTTATTTGATTTTCTCCTTGTACTAGAAAATTTTCTTGTGCAACAAATATTGCTTTCATCAAAGACGTTACTAATATAGGTTTAAAGGACTCTTAAAGCTGTGCTGTGCTTAGTGCTTCCTGTACCTTCACAGTTGCTGTCAAGTCCCATTGGATGCGTTGATGGAGCTTTATGAGACATGACTCGCAAACTGTGTTGTGGGTGTGAACTAGCCACTAAATGACTGTATGGATACCTGCTATTGATTATGGGGACAATTAGAATAATTTGTTTCATCTTCTACCATAGACAGATGGAAATGATCATTCATTTTATGCCAGTCAACGTCATTGAAAATTATAGTTTATTGCTTAGTCCTAGTGAGATTTACTAACTGTCTGTGCCACTGGGCATGTTGAATCAGGCATTGCATACAGTTCGTAGGCAGCGTTCGTTTGGCCACAAGTATGGCCTGGGCCTTTGGCTAGAATTTGTACACAGTGCCTGGAGATACACTTGCTTTGCTTGTAAAAGACTCACTTCAGGTCCTTGTCTTGTTATTGACTAAGTTTTATCCCCCAGATATTCAAGTCTGAGATGAAAGGTTAACCTCATTTGGGATAGTAGAAGTTATAGAGAAGACCTTCTCTTCAGCCAAACCTAAAGTCACATTGCATTATTACACTGCTGAGTGATTTTTATGTTGTATCGTTTTCATGGTGACTGCTTTCCCATTAGAGTGAGGGTTCTCAAGATGAATGAGAAAAGGCATGGAAGGGCGATTGAAGCTGACGCTCAGCTTGAAACAGTTGAGATTCTCCTACGTGGTTTTTCAACACTGTCTTTAGGATCAGTACTAAATTTTTCTTGGGGAGGTCTTTTTGTTTGTCGTCTTAAAATGCCTAAATAGTACTAACATTCTTCCATGTGTGTTCCTAGAACTAATTAAAAACTAGGCTGTCAAATAGTAAGTTACTGGATGTTTTATTTGATATTAATTCTGCCTGACATTATTATTATTAGGGAACACGGGAATGTTCCATGTTGTGTTACGATAATGATACCTCTATCTTTAACTTGTGCTCATTTTTACTTTTGCTTTTTAAGAATTTGTGTTATCCATGTGCGACTCATTACAGGGTATAGATAAGGGAAAAAAAATCACAAACAATTCCACTATTCTTTTACAGGGATAATCACTGCCAACATTTGGGGGTATATACTTCTAGATTTTTTTCTATGCAGTTATGTTTTTCTGTGAATACATGTTATTTTAAAAAACTGGGATTATACAGTACATTATATCCTGAAGTGACTTCATAATAATCCATAGTTTGGAAGTACTACAATTTATTTAATCAAACCTTTATTGTTGGACAGATTTTGTATTATAGTTAGTGCCACAGTGAGTATTTTTTTTACATATATCTATGTTCCTTTGTCCGTTATTTTCTTGTTATTATTAGAAATGGAAATATTGGCATGGGGGCACGCAGATTTTAGATGTTTGATGCATAAATACCAAAAATACAAAATAATTTCTATTAGAAGTGTATTAGAATGCCAGTTTTCTTACTTAACACATTTTCAATATTTGCCCATATGTCTGACAAAAAGTGATGTTTTAATTTGTATCTCTATAATTTGCTTATATTTGTTGTTCTTTTATGTTTTGTCTTTTGTGAATTGCTTATATGTGTTCACTGGTATCTTTTCCTTTTTATTTGTACATAGAATTCTTTGGATTATACCCCATTGAGAATTTCTGAGCTAGTATTTATAATCATTACTCTATATCTTTCCATTCATTGTTCAACAAATAACCAATGGGAACCTGTGTTTCCAGGTACCATACTAAGCAGGAGGTTGGTATATTTTAGACCTTTCTCCCTGGTGATAAATTATAAGCCCCTAGGGAAAGGAAACCCATTTTAACATCAAGCTGTAGTAAATATAAATTAAGAAGGCACATTTACTGTGAAATAATATTTTAAAATGAGTGGCTGAAACAGGGCAAAATTTTTGGAGTGAGTTGGTGAGGCAAACTTGACAGGGCAGTGTGTCCTGAGGGATTGGAAAGTCTATATTAGGCGGCTGTAGCACTGGGCGAGCCCAGCAGCAGGAGATTAACAGAGGTCTGAGTAGTCTGGTGGTTCCTTTTAAAGAGGTTTGGTAGTAGATGTTGGGAACGTGAACGCTAACAGGAAGCTTTAGGTCTTGGCTCAAGTGGAATGGGAGGCAAGCAGGACAAAACACAATTTCAGTGCAGGAAGAGTGGGAGAACCTGATAGGACAAGAGAGAGCCAGGTGTTATATAGGAAGAATAAAGTTGTACCAAGATATACTGTGAAGTGTAAAGCCAGGGTATAATCATCAAGAAACAAAGGCCTAAAGTTTAAGGGATGATGACACCTGTCTCACAGATTTGTTCTGAGGAGTAATTGAGATAAAAAAGGCCAAAATGCTTAGCGTTGGTCCTGGTACTGTTGCTACTGCTATTAATATTACTGTAGGCATACCTTGGAGGTATTGCGGGTTTGGTTCCAGACCACCGCGATAAAGTGAATATCACAATAAAGTGAGTCACATGAATTTTTTGGTTTCCCAGTCCCTATAAAAGTTGTTTATTAAGTGTGCAATAGCATTATGTCTAAAATAACAATGTACATACCTTAGTTAAAAACACTTTATTGCTAAAAAATGCTAACCGTCATCTGAGCCTTCAGGGAGTTGTAATCTTTTTGCTGGTGGAGGGTCTTGCCTTGATGTTGATGGCTGCTGACTGATCGGCATGGTGGTTGCTGAAGGTTGGGCTTGGCTGGGCAATTTCTTAAAATAAGACAACAGTGAAGTTTGCTGCATGGATTGATCCTTCCTTTCATGAATGATTTCTCTGTAGCACGTGATGCTGTTTAATAGCTTTCCCACAGTAGAACTGCTTTCAAAATTGGAGTCAGTTCTCTCAATTCCTGCTGCTGCTTTATCAACTAAGTTTATGTAATATTCTAAATCCTTTGTTGTCATTTCGACAGTCTTCATAGTATCTTTACCAGGAGTAGGTTCCATCTCAAGAAACCACTTTCTTTGCTCCTCCATAAGAAGCAACTCCTCATCCATTAAAGTTTTATCATGAGATTGCAGCTATTCAGTCACATCTTCAGGCTCCACTTCTAATTCTAGTTCTCTTGCTATTTCCACCACATCTACAGTTACTTCTTCCGCTGAAGTCTTGAACCCCTCAAGTCATCCATGGGGCTGGAGTCAACTTCTTCCAAACTCTTGTTAATGCTGACATTTGGACCTCTTCCCATGAATCATGAATGTTCTTAATGGCATCTAAAATGGTGAACCTTTTCCAGAAAGTCTTCCATTGACTTTGCCCAGATCCATCAGAGGAATCACTTTCTATGGCAGCTGTAGCCTTACAAAATGTATTTCTTAAATAATAAGACGTGAAAGTCAAAGGTATTTCATGATCCAGGGGCTGCAGAATGGATGTTGTGTTAGCAGGCATGAAAACAACATTACTTTCATTGTACATCTCCATCAGAGCTCTTGGGTGACCAGGTGCATTGTCAATGAGCAGCCATATTTTGAATGGAATCTTTTTTTTCCTGAGCAGTAGGTCTCAACAGTGGGCTTAATATATTCAGTAAACCATATTGTAAACAGATATGCTGTCGTCTAGGTTTTGTTGTTCTATTTATAGAGCACAGGCAGAGTAGATTAAGCATCATTCTTAAGGGCCCTAGGACTTTCAGAATGGTAAATGAGCATTGGCTTCAACTTAAAGTCACCAGCTGCATAAGCTTCCAACAAGAGAGTCAGCCTGTCCTTTGAAGCTTTAAAGCCAGACATTGACTTCTCCTCTCTAGCTATGAAAGCCCTAAATGGTGTCATCTTCCAATACAGGGCTATTTTGTCTACATAGAAAATCTACTGTTTAATGTAGCCTCCTTCGTTAATGATCTTAGCTAGATCTTATGGATAACTTACTACAGCTTCTGCATAGCACTTGCTGCTTCACCTCGCACTTTTCTCTTATGGAGACGGCTTCTTTCCTTAAACCTCATGAACCAACCTCTGCCAGCTTCAGGCTTTTCTTCTGCAGCTTCCTCACCTCTCTCAGTCTTTATAGACTTGAAGAGAGGTAGGGCCTTGCTCTGCATTAGGCTTTGTCTTAGGGGAGTGTTGTGGCTGGTTTGATCTTCTATCCAGACCACTAAAACTTTCTTCATATCAGAAATAAGGCTGTTTTGCTTTCTTATCATTCGTGTGTTGACTGAAGTAGCACTTTAATTTCCTTCAAGAACTTTTCCTTCACATTCACAACTCGGCTAATTCTTTGGCACAAGAGGCCTAGCTTTCAGCATATCTCGGCTTTTGACATGCCTTCCTCACTAAACTTAATCATTTCTAGCTTTTGATTTAAAGTGAGGAACTTACTACTCTTCCTTTCACTTGAATGCTTAGAGGTCATTGTAGGGTTATTAGTTGGCCTAATTCCAGTATTGTTGTGTCTCAGGGAATAGGGAGGCCTGAGGAGAGGGAGAGAGATGGGGGAATGACTGGTTGGTGAAGCAGTCAGAACACACACATGTATCGATTAAGTTTGCTGTCTTATATGGGTGTAATTTGTGGTGCCTCAAAACAGTTACAATAGTGCCATCAAGATCACTGTTCACAGATCACCATAACAAATACAACAATAATGGAAAAGTTTGAACTATTGCAGGAATTACCAAAATGTGACAGAGACTCGAAGCGAGCAAATGCTGTTGGAAAATGGGACTGATAGACTTGCTTGAAGCTGGGGTGGCACAAACCTTCAATTTGTAAAAAAATGCAATATCCGTGAAGTGTAAGAAAGCGAAGCGCAATAAAATGAGGTATGCCTGTATTAAGGTTGCTGTTGCTATTGCTGCCTGGCTCTGGAGATTGATGAGCAAGGAGGGTAGACATTTAGGTTTGTTGTTAGAGTAGTAGTTTGAATATGGTAGAAGTGATGGATCATTTCCAAGGATAGATTATAAAAGACATTGTGGTCTTTGCCTTCTCCTTTCTCTTCTTCCCCCTCCTTAGTTTCTTACTCTGAGAGTAGTTAGCTGCCATGTTGTGAATAGCCCTGTGGAGAGGTCCACATGGTGAGAAATTGAGGTCCCCTGCCAACACCTAACAAGGAACTGAGGCCTTTAGTCAACAGTGTGTGACTGAGCCTTCTTGGAAGCAGATCTTCCAGCCCTTGTCAAGCTTCCAGCCCGAGACTACTGACCCACTGACGTCTTGACTGCAGCCTCGTGAGAGATCCTGAGCCAGAACCACCCAGCTAAGATGCTCCTTGATTGCTGGACCTCAGAAACTCTGTGAAAAAAAATAAATCCTTGTTTTTTAAGCCACTAAGTTGGGGGTAATTTGTTATGCACCAATAATACGTGCTTCCTCCTTAAACAACTTGAGAACATATAAATATGTAAACAAGGTTTTTAGACATTAGATGACAGGTGGCACCAGACTGTGATCCCTGGGGGAATGGAAACAAATGAAGTAAGCCCTTCTATTGCACCAGTTTATGGTGTAGCCTAGAGGTTGTTTACAGGCTGCAGAGCAAGGAGGAGGAACCAAAATAGAGTCCAGTCTTGTTGAGATTAGGAAACAAAGATAAGAGTATGGGAATGCCAAGGTAGTTAGAATTGCAGGGCAGAGTACCAGAGAGAATGGAGCTGTCGGAGTGTGGGGTGAGTATATATATGTTAAAGTAAAAGAGTGCACTGAAGCATGTGTGCATTCAGGAGGTCTCCTTGAGTCTTTGGCTGAGTTCTGATCTCTAGATGCATGACAGGACCTACTCAAAGCAGGGAAAGAACTGCTGGAAAGCAGTAAGAAAACAATTTCCAGAGCCGCACAAGGCTGGGAATAGTTTGTGTCTCCATTATCCGGAGTGTAAAGACCTTGTAATACATGGGGCATTGGGAAGAATCCTCAGAAGGCTCCAAGTGATCCCAGTAACTTAACTGTGCACAGAAACAAAATCCAACACTGTTTAGAGGAATATGACACAATTCAAAGCCCAACAATGTAAAATTCAGTTTTTGTTATCCAATCAAAAATTAAAATGCTCGCCTCACTTTGAATAAGCGATGGAACATCTAGACAGAAGATGAGTAAGGAAACAGAGGACTTGAACAACACTGTAAACCAGTTAGACCTAAGAGGCATGTACAAAACACCCAGCAAGAGCCGAATACCCATTCTTCTGAAGTTCATATGGAGCATTCTCCAGGGACAGACCATATTTAGGCCACAAAACAAGTCTCAATATATTTTAAAAGACTGAAATCATACACAGTGTCTTCTCCAGTCACAATGGAATAAAGCTAGAAATCAGTAACAGAAAGAATACTGGAAAACTCACAAATATGTGGAAATTAAACAACACACTCTTTAATAACCAATAGGGCAAAGAAGAAATCATGGGGGAAATTAGAAAATAGAGAGAAAAAAAAGAAAAGAATTAGAGACAAATGAAAATGAAAACACAGTAATGCCATAACTTATGGGATACAGTGGAAGCAGTGCTCAGGGTGAAATTTATAGCAATGAATATCTACACTTAAAAAGAAGAAAGATCTAAAACGATCTAAAACAAATGACCTAACTTTTTATCTTAAGGAAACTAGAAAAAGAGAAGCAAATTAAACCCAAAGCTAACTGAAGAAAGGAAATAAAAATTAAATTGGAGATAAATGAAACAGAGAATAGGAAACATTATAGAGAATCAGCAAAACCAAAAGTTGGTTCTTTGAAAAGATCGACAAAATTAACAAACCTCCTTTAGCTAGACTGACAGAGAGAAAAAAGAGCAAAGATGCGTATAACTAAAATGAGAAAAAGTGGGGAAGTTACCACTGACCTTAAAAAAATAAAGATTATAAGAGAATACTATGAACAGTTGTGTGCCAACAAATTGGATAACCTACTTGAAATGGACCAATTCCTAGAAACACAGGTTATCAAAACTGACACAAGAAGAAATAGAAAATATGGACAGGCCTATAACAAGTAAACAGATTGAATGAGATAACAAAAAAAATTCCTTCCCAAACAAAGAAAAGTACAGGACCAGATGGCTTCACTGATGAATTCTACAAAACATTTAAAGAAGAATTAACACCAGTCTTTCTCAAACTTTTCCAGAAAATAGGAGAGGAGAGAGTACTTCCTAACTCATTCTATGAGACCAGCATTACTCTGATACCGAAGCCAAACAAAGATACCATGATGAAAAAAACCCAAAAACTACAGATCAGTATTCATTATGAATATAGATGTAAAAATCCTCAAGAAAGTACTAACAAACTGAATCCAACAGTATATTTCAAGGATTTTACACCATGACTGAGTAGGATTTATCCCAGGAATGCAAGGGTGGTTCAACATAGGAAAATCAATCAATATAATACATTAATAGAATGAAGGGGAAAAAAACCACATGGTCATCTCAGTTGATACATAAAGCCTTTGACAAGATCCAACTCCTGACCATAATAGAAACACTCAAAAAGTAGGACTAGAAGGGAAGTTCTTTAACACAATAATGGGTATTTATGAAAAGCCACAGCTAACATCCAACTGAATGGTGAAAGACTGAAAACTTTCTCCCTATGATCAGGAACAAGACAAGGATGCCTATTCTCAACCACTGCTGTTCAACATTATACTGAAAGTTATAGCCAGAGCACTTCAACAAGAAAAAGAAAAGACATCCAAATTGGGAAGGAAGAAGTAAAACTAGTTCTTTTTGCAGATGACATGATCCCATATATAGAAAAATCCCAAAGAATCTACAAAAAGTCCACTAAAGCTAATAAATGAATTCAGAAAAGTTGTAGGTATAAGATTAACACACAAAATGCAGTTGTGTTTCTGTATACCAGCAGTGAACAATCCAACAAAGAAATTAAGAAAGCAGTTCCATTTACAGTAGCATTCAAAAGCATACAGGAGTTGAAAGGCTTGTACACTAAAAACTACAAAACGTTGACAGAAGTTAAAGAAGACCTAAATAAATGGAAAGACATTCTGTGTTTATGGATTGGAATACTTGATATTGTTAAGATGGCAATACTATGCAAAACAGTGTACAGATTCAGTGCAATCTCTATCAAAATTCCAGGGACCTTTTTTGCGGAACTGGAAAAGCTGATCCTCAAAATCGTATGGAATTGCAATGGGCCCAAATAGTCAAAACAATCTTGAAAAAGAAGAGTTAGAGGAGTCATATTTCCCTATTTGAAAACATACTACACAGCTACAGTCATCAAAACTGTGTGGTGCTGGCATAAGGATACACATACAGACCTATGGAATTGAATTGAGAGGGCAGAAAAAAACTAATACATATATAGCCAATTGATTTTTGACAAAAGTGCCAAGATTGTTTAATGCAGGAAAGAATAATCTCTTCAACGTATAGTTCTGGGACAACTATATCCACATGCAAAAGAATAAATTTGGACCCCTACCTCACACTGCATACAAAAGTTAACTCAAAATGGATCAATGACCTAAATGTAAGAACTAAAACTCTTACAACTCAACAACAAAAAGACAAACAACCCAACTAAAAAAAATGGGCAAAGGACTTGAATAGACTCTTCTCCAGAGAAGATATACAAATAGTCAACCTGCACATGAACACATGCTCAACCTTACTAGTGATTAGGGAAGTGCAAATGAAAACCACAGTGAGATACTGCTTCATGCCGAGTGGGATGGCTAGAATCAAAAACACCAACAATAACAAATGTGGATGAGGATGTGGAGACATTGGAACCCTGGTGGGAATGTAAAATGGTTCAGCCTCTGTGGAAAATAGTTTGACAGTTTTTTAAAAAGTTAAACATAGAATTATAGTATGACTCAGCAATTCCACTTCTATGTGTATTCCCAAAAGAATTGAAAACACGTACACAAGTATGCCTACACACATGCATACTAACACTATTTACAATAGTCAAACGATGGAAGCAGCCAGATGTCTCCGTAGATGGATGAATGAGTAAACAAATTGTAGTATATACATACCATAGAATATTATTCAGCTGTAAAAAAAAAAAAAAAAAGTGAAGTACTGATGTATGCTACAGTGTGGTAAACTTTGAAAATATTTTGCTAAGTGAATGAAGTTAGACACAAAAGGTTACATATGATTCCATTTACATGAAATATCCAGAATAAGTAAATCTGTGGAGACAGAACACATCTTTGTGGTTGTCAGGGTCCTAGGGCGTAGGGGGATGAGGAGCAGCTGCCTGATAGGTACAGTTTCTTTTTGGGGGTGATAAAAATGTTTTGGAACTAGATAGACGTGGTGGTTGCACAACACTGTGAATGTGCTTTTTGCCACTGATTTTCACTTTAAAATGGTTAATTTGATGTTATGTCAATTTTACCTTAATAAAACTAAAATGCTTGCAAAGAAGCATAAAAATGTGACCCATAACCAGGGTAAAAAAGTCAATCAGTAGAAAGAGACCCAGAAATGACAAAGACGATTGATTTAGCACACAAAGATGTAAAAAGAGCTACTATCAGTATGCTCCAAGTGTTCAAGAAGGTAGAGGAAAACAGGAAAATGATGAGGAATGAAATGAAAGGTATAAAAAAGTGCTTAAATGGCACTTCTAGAGATGAAGAACACAATATCTGAAATAAAAAAATATATCCTGGATGGGATTAATAGCAGATAAGATACTGTAGAAGAAGAGATCAGTGAGCTTGAATATGTAGGAATAGCAACTATCCAAAATGAAGCACAGAGTGAACAAGATTGGAAAAAAATGAGCAGAGCCTCTGTGAGCCATTGGACAGTATTAAGTAGACTAAGATGTGTGTAGGTAGATTCTCAGGAGAAGGGAGGGGGACAGGAAAATGCTGGAACAAATAATGGCTGAAAATTTTCATGTTTAATGAACACTGTAAACCCATAGATCTGTAAAGCTCAATGAATCTAACTTGGAAGAAACATTTTAAAACCACACAAGGCACATTGTATTCAAATGACTGAAAAACAGTGATGGTGGAAGAAAATCTTCAAAGCATCCAGAGGAAAAAAGATACATTATGAACAGAGAAATAGGGATAAGAATGACAGAGTTTTTGTTAGAAACCGACAGCCAGAAGAGTGTGGAGTGACATCTTTAAAATACTGAGAGAAAAATACTTGTCGACCTAGGATTCTATTCCCACTGAAAACACTTTTCAAAAAGAAGTGACCTTTTGTTGTTGTGTTTTCTTTTATTTTTAAATTTTTAGTTGTGGTAAAATATATATAACATAAAATTTACCATTTTAACCATTTTTACATGTATAGTTCTGTGGCAAGAAGTACATGCACAGTTTCTGCAACCATCACCATCATCCATCTCCAGAACTTTTTTTTTTTTTTTTTGGTGAGGAAGATCGGCCCTGAGCTAACATCTGTTGCCAATCTTCCTCTTTTTGCTTGAGGAAGATTGTCGTTGAGCTGACGTCCTTGCCAGTCTTCCTCTATTTTGTATGTGGGCCGCCGCCGCAGCATGGCCTGAGGAGTGGTGCGTAGGTCTGTGCCTGGGATCTGAACCCAAGAACCCCGGGTCGCCAAAGCAGAGTGCATGAACTTAACCACTGTGCCACTGGGCTGGCCCTTCATTATGGTTTTGATTTGCATTTCTTTGATGATTAGTAATGTTGAGTGTCTTTTCATATGTTTCTTGGTCATTTGTATATCATCTTTGTAGAAATGTCTAGTCAAATTCTTTGCCCATTTTTTGATTTATTTTTTTGAGATGTAAGAGTTCTTTATATATTTTGGATATTAATCCTTTATCAGATATATGATTTGCAAAGGCAGTTACATTTTTTTTTTCTTTTTGGGGAAGACTAGCCCTGAGCTAACATCCGTTGCCAGTCCTCCTCTTTTTTGCTGAGGAAGATTGGCCCTGGGCTAACACCCATGCCCATCTTCCTCTACTTTATATGGGATGCCGCCATAGCATGGCTTGATAAGTGGTGCATAAATCTGCACCCGGGATCCGAACCCTTAAACCGCGGGCTGCCAAAGCGGAGTGCGTGAACCGAAGCATTACGCTACTGGGCCTGCCCCAGGAAGTTACTTTTGAGAGAAGCAAAATCTGAGAGAATTCATTTTCAGCAGACTTGCACTGCAAGAAGTCTTAAAGGAAGCTCTTTAGGCAGAAGGAAAACATTAACAGATGGAAATTTGGATCTTTGAAAAGGAATGAAGAGTGCAAGAAATGATAAAATATAGGGTAAACATAAAATACATTTTCTTCATTTTAACCTTTCAAAAGATAATTGACTATTTAAAGCAAAGATAATAACAATGAATTGGAGGCTTAGAACACACATAGAAATAACTGACTGATGACAGTGTCATAAAGAATGAAGCAGAGGAAAGGGAAGTATAGTATTGTTAGGTGCTTATGCCATACACGAAATGGTATAATATTTATTTGAAGGTAGGCTGTGTATATTTTAGAGCAATTGCTATAAAAGAAAATAAAGAATAATAAGTCCATAGGGGAGATGAAATTGAATACTAAAAAATAATCAGTCCAAAAGAAGGTAGGTAAAGATGAAAAGGGGAACAAACAACAGATGAGACAAAAAATAGTAAAACTGTAGATTTAAATCTAACCATATCGGTAGTCACATTAAATATAAAGGATCTAAACACTCCAGTTAAAAGGCAGAGGTTGTCAGATTGGCTAGAAAAGTAATGCCTAACTATGTGATGTCTATAAGAAACTCACTTTAAATGTAAAGATGAGGATAGATTAAAAGTACAAGGATGGCCTGCATCTGGCTCATGTGAAATAACAGGGACAATAATTATCCTCCTCCTGAAACACTCCCCCCTCCCCCACAAAAAGAGACAAAATACACAGAAACAACAGTTCTCAAGACACTGGACATGAGGCAGTGATGGTCAGTGATCGCTGAGTGATGAGAAACAAGTGAGGTAAGCCCTACAGCTGCCCCAGCCTCCTACATTGAGAGGCTTTCCAGGTTGTGGCATGAGGAGTGAGAACTGAAGTGTGGAGCTGTGCACTTTTCAGGTTGTGGCATGAGGAGTGAGAACTGAAGTGTGGAGCTGTGCACATTCCATGGGTTGAGCAGATGTTGCTGCTCTGGAACAGACTAGCAAATTATAAATGCAAGACTTAAGGAACAAACTATTTCCAAGTCACTTAACTGCATCCCAGAACACAGTACAAGAAGATTTATAGGAATGGAAAATATCTAGCTGACAAGAAGTTGAAATTCACAGTGTGTGTCATTCAGTTCATGATTCCATTTTATGCTCAGGAGCATAAAAACATGACCTATAGTGAGGAGAATAATCAATGACTGAAAACGGACACAGATGATAGCATTAGCAGGGGATATTAAAACCAGTTGTTATACCTGTATTCCATATGTTCAGAAAGTTAGAAACATGGAAGATTCAGAAACACCCATAAAGAACTTGTAAAGATGAAGACTACATGTGAGATGTAAAATACACTGGATAAGATTAATGGCAGATTAGATATTGCAGAAAATAGATTAATGAACTTGAAGGCATAGGAATAGAAACCATCCAGGATGAAACATACAGAGAAAAAAGAATAATAAAAATGTAGAAAGCATCAGTGAGCTGTGAGATACCTTCAAGCAGCCAGATATACGAGTGACTACAGTTCCTGAAGGAGGCAGGGTACAGAAAAATATATTTCAAGAAATAATGGCCAAAAACTTTTCAAGTAAGTTTTATTAAGATTAAACCCTAAACCTGCAGATCAAAGAAGTTCACTGAATTCTGAGTATAAGAAACATAAAGGAAACTACACCAAGGCTCATCAAAATCAAATTGCCGAGTGCAAGTGATATAAAGAGAAAATCTTAAATGCAGTCAGAGAAAAAAAAGACATGGTCACATTATATGCATAGGAACAAAGATAAAGATGGTATTAGATTTCTTGTCAGAAACAGTATAAACAAGAAAACAGTGGAGTAGCATCTTTAAAGTACTGAAAGGTGAAAAGTATTGACCTAGAATTCTATATCTGGCAAAAATATGTTTCAGAAACAAAAAGGAAATAAAGAGATTTTCTTTTTTTTTTTGGTGAGGAACATTGGCCCTGAGCTAAAATCTGTTGCCAGTCTTCCTCTTTTTGCTTGAGGAAGGTTGTCCCTGAGCTAACATCTGTGCCAGTCTTCTTCTATTTTGTATGTGGGTCGCTGCCACAGCATGGCTCGATGAGTGGTATAGGTCCGTGCCCCGGATCCAAACCCGTGAACTCCAGGCCGCCTAAGCAGAACATGCCAAACTTAACCACTATGCCACCAGGCTGGTCCAAAGGATGTTTTCAGACGCAGAAAAGGTGAAGGAATCCATCACTAACACTCCCCCACTTCAAGAAAATTTTAAAGTATGTCCTTCAGATAGCAGGAAAATGATACTAGATAAAAAAAGAAAAAAGAACACTAGAAGTGGTAGCTACTTGGGTAAATATATATGTTTTTTTATTTAATCTCTCTGAAAGGTAACTGTTTAAAGCAGAAATATTAACAAGATATTTTGTGGTTTGTAACATACACAGAAGTAAAGTGCATGATAACAGTAGCTTAAAGGCTGAGGGAGAAATGGAAGTATATTAAGATTCTTAGGCTCTGCATTAGGTGCTATCTACCTAAAGGTAGACTGTGATAAGTTAAAGATATAATATAAACTCTAAAGCAGCCACTGAAATAACCAAAAAGAGTTATAACTAATAAGCCAAAAAAAGTAGTCATGCATTGCATAGCGAGGTTTTGGTCAATGACGGACTGCGTATGTGATGGTGGTCCCATAAGATTAGTACCACATAATTTAGGTTTGTGTAAGTATACTCTCTGATGTTCATGCAATGTCAAAATCGCCTAATGACACATTTCTCAGAACGTATCTGTTGATGCATGATGTGGATAGAATTGAATCATACAAAATAATTAATCCAGCGGAAGCCATGAACAGATGAAAAAGGGAACAAAGACCAGATAGGACAAATATAAAACAATAAGATGATAGAGTCAAACCTAATGATATGAATAATCACGTTATGTGTAAGTAGTCTAAAACCCCGATTTAAAGGCTGAGATTGCATAAAAAAGTAAAATCCAACTGTATGCTTGCCTATAAGAAATAACTGTAAACACAAATAGGTTAAAAGTTAAAGAATGGAAAGCTATAACATGCTGACCTAGTTGAAAGAAACTTGGGGGCCAGCCCCGCGGCTTAGCGGTTAGGTGCGTGCGCTCCTCTACTGGCGGCCCGGGTTCAGATCCCGGGTGCGCACCTATGCACTGCTTCTTTGGCCATGCTGAGGCCGCGTCCCACATACAACAACTAGAAGGATGTGCAGCTATGACCTACAAGTGTCTACTGGGGCTTTGGGGGAAAAATAAATAAACAAAATTAAAAAAAAAAAATTAAAAAAAAAGAAACTTGGAGTGATTTTGTTAATATCAGACAAAGTAGATTTCAGAGCAAGGAATATTACTTGGGATAGAGGTCATTTCATAGCAAGAAAAAGATCAGTTATTTAAGAGCACATGACAATGCTAAATGTTTATGCACCTAATAACAGAGCTTCAAAACACACAAAGCAAAAACTAATAGAAATGCAAGGAGAAATTCACAATTATAGTTAGAGATTTCAGTAACTCCTCTCCATAATTGATATAACAAGTGGACAGAAATGACCAAAGATATACAGTCATGCACTGCATAACGACATTTTGGTTAACGATGGACCGCATATACGACAGTGGTCCTATAAGATTAGTACCGTATGGCCTAGGTGTGTAGTAGGCCGTACCATCTAAGTTTGTGTAAGTACACGCTATAACGTTTGCAAAATGACAAAATCACCCAACAATGCATTTCTCAGAAGGTATCCCTGTTACATGATGCATAACTGTTTACAAGAATTAATTGTGTTTCTGTACACTAGCAAGGAACAATCAGAAACTGAAATAAAAGATGCCTTTTACAACAGTATCAAAAACATGAAATACTTATGGATAAATCTAACAAAATACGTTAAAGAAAACAACTACAAAATGATGCTGAGAAATTAAAGGATGCTTACATAAATTGAGAGGTACAGTTGATCTTCATTATTCATGGATTCTTATCTGCGAGTTGGCCTATTTGCTAAAATTTATTTGTAAGCCCAAAATCATTACTTGCAGCGCCTTTGTGTTCATTTGCTAACACATGCAGAGTGGTGAAAAATTTGAGTCGCCCAACTTGCACAGTTTGAACTGAGGTTGAGCAAAGTGACACTCTGCTTTCTTGTTTCAATTTTCCTACTGTGGGCAAGTGTCCTTATCTTGGTCTCTTTAGTGCCACATTTTTTGCGTTTTTGTGGGTGGTTTAGCTGTTTAAAATGGCCCCTAAGCATAGTGCTGAAGTGCTGTGTAGTGTTCCTAAGCACAAGAATGCTGCAACATGCCTTACGGAGAAGATGCATCTCTTTAGATAAGCTTCCTTCAGGCAGGAGTTACTGTTGGTGGCGAGTTCAATTTTAATGAATCAGCAACATATGTTAAGTAGTGGGTTTTGAACCAGAAACCCACATAAAACAAGGTCGTGTATTGATCGGCTGACAAAAATGTTATGACCAGAGGTTTGCAGGAACCTAACCCTGTTATTTTCCTTAGAAGCAGTGATTCAGTAATTGCTGATTCACCATTTGTGGATTTGTGATAGAACATAACTGTCATTGAGATATCATTGTTTCAGTAATGAGAATTGACTATATATCCTGTACGTGGGTTGGAAGACTCAACTTTGTTAAAATGTTGGTTTTTACCAAATTAATCTGTAGAATTCTAGGGAATTCTACTCTCATCCTTCCAGGCATTTTTGCCTAAAATAAAATTCATATGGAAATGCAAGAAGCTAGAATAGCCAAACAGCTGTGAAGAACAATGTGGGGGGCCCAGCGCTACCTAATTTCAAGAATTATAAAGCTACAGTAAAAACAGCATTGGCATAAAAATAGGCAGATCAATGAAACAGAATAGGTAGTCCGGAAATGAACCTACTATATGTAGATAACTGATTTTTAACAAAGCCGTAAAAGCCATACAGTGGAAAAAATATAGCCTTTTCCACAAATAGGGTTTGAACATTGGATATTGAAAAACAAAAAACAAATTGAATTCATACCTTGTACCATATACAATAATTAATTCAAAGTGGTTCAGAGACCTAAATGTGCAACCTAAAACTATAAAGTTTATAGAAGAAAACATAGGAAAAAATCTTTGAGACCGCAACTAGGTGATGATTTCTTAGAGACAACACAGTCTATAGAACAACAAATTGATAAATTAGACATTATTAAAATTAAAGTCTGGTGTTCAAAAGACACTGGTAAGAGGATGAAAAGAGACAACATACACTGGGAGAAAATCTTTGCCAAGCATATACCTGATTAATGACTTGTATTTAGAATATATAAAGAACTCTTCAAATAAAACAACAAGAAAAATAACCCAATTAAAAATGGGTAAAATATTCAGATAGACACTTCACTACAGTGTATATAAAGATAGCGTATAAACAAAAGGATGCTCAACATCATTAGTCATTAGGGAAATGCAACTAAAACTACAATGAGGGCCGGCCCCATGGCCTAGTGGTTAAGTTCAGCGTGCTCTGCTTTGGCAGCCTGGGGTCGATTTCCGGGTGCGGACCTACACTGGTTGTTGGCGGCCGTGCTGTAGCAGTGACCCACATACGAAATGGAGGATTGACGCAGATGTTAGAGTGAATCTTCCTCAGCAAAAAAAAAAAAAAAAAAAAAAAACCCAGAAAAAGAAAACAAAAACCCCAAAAAACAGCAACAAGATACCGTTACGCACCTGTTAGAATGGCTAAAGTTAAGAAGACCAGCCATACCAACAACAGACAACAAACCCGTTGGCTAAGGCCACACTCCGTTTTAGCAGTGTGTGAGTCCCAAAGTGGCTTTATATGGAAAAGTCAGAGATTGTAGGCATGACACATGGGCTGCTTTGAACCAGGTCCTTGAACATCTTTCTGTTTTGTAGAACCCTGGTGGCACTGTGAAGACTAGATAGGACAATAGCAATTCGAGTTGAAGACTTTTACACTGGAAGGCATTCCCTACTTTTCATGGCTTTGTAAAATAATTTTTTAATAAAAGATATACATATTAATTGTGAAAAACTAAAACAATGTAGTACTTAAAAGTAGGAAGTGAGGACCCCCCGCCACCAGTCTCTCTTCCCCTTTAATACATGCACGTTTGATTTAAAGAAAATAAAAATAAGATCAGACCATAAGCTGTTAGAACCTTTTTCATTCAACATTTTGTAATGTTTTTCCCATGTCGGTACGTAAGCACTGTACCTCATACTCTTTTTCAAAGGTGCGTAGTCCATTGTAGTTTGTTTCACCAGTCAATTACTGGTGGATAAATATTTAGCTTGTTTATAGTTCTTGCTATGTGGATTGTCATTGTGTATGCGCTATGCAAGTCTTCCTGCAGTATGAATACTAGATGTGTAATTGTTGTTTTAAAGATAGATACCATTGAAACTTTAATCAGTATTGCCAGATTCCCCACCAAAAAGTTTGTACTAATTTGTTTGCACCAATAGAGTTTGCACTCATTTCCCCACATCCTTGCCAATACTTACATGATCATTTTTTCATCTTTATCAGTTTAGTGGGGTAAATTCTCTCTCACTGGAATTTGAATTTTTATTTCTTTAAACAGTTTTTTGAACAGATGTGTTTACTCAATAAATTATATTATGTGAATTGATTGTGCATACGTTTGCCCTTTTGCTATCGGATTTTTTTTAAAAAAATTGATTTATATCACCTTTGTATTTTATGGATGTTAACAGTTTTTCTTCGCATGTTGTATTTCTTTCCCAGTTTGTAGACTGTTTTTTAGTGTCATTTATGGTGTGTTTTGCTCTACAGAAGTTTTACATTTTTGTCTTGTTAAATCTGTCAGTTTATCCCATTATGGCTTTAGGTTTCTCTTCTTATCTAGAAAAACCTTCTATGTTACAGGATTATGACAAATATATGACAAATATCAAGTTTTCTTGTGCTTTTGTTGTATTTTTATATTTTGCATTTTAATACTTCTGGAATTTATTTTTGTGTTTGTGAGATAGGAACTTTAATTTTTTCTTAATTAATAGGCAATTATAAGACAGCGGTTTGATCCTTGGGTAGTGATTTTGCTTGGACAACCTTAGGTTATGGTCTAATCTGAAGTTATAGGGTTTCTTTTAGTTATAACCATGGACAGTCACATTTCTCCTAGAAGGCAAGAGCCTGTGGAAGTTATGTCAAATTCCTTTGCTCTTTTGACTCTATTTTCTTTCTTTTTATTTTACTTGGGAATTAGGATGAGTCCCTTCCAGTAGCAGGTAATAGGGAAAGGGGAGCCAGCAAAGAGACATAGAAACTGTGTCCAAGTCATTTCTGGGACCAGAGATGGAAACGGATTCTTCTGTGGAGAGACTTGCCTTGGCAGGTGAGGTGGACTGTGGCTTTGCTAGCAACAGCTCTGGCTGTAATTTAACTACCTTAAAAATGTTGCTGCTCTAAATTCTGGCTTAGGGAACGTTTGGTGTTTTGGTGGATTCTGGTCACATAGTTTTTTCTGCTGTTCTCTCCTGTGCATTCTGTGTTGTGCTGATGATCTACTTGCGTCTGCCAGAATGTGATGTGTTTTCTGTGCTTTCTCCTGCATGTGCGCTCTGGAAAAGCTTAGACTGTCTTTCTCTCTCCCTCCCTTGCTAACTCGGTGAATTCCTACTTTCCTTAACTAATCTAATCACCACATCTTGAAACGCACCTTTCAACGCCCCCTTGACCTAAGGAGTCCCTGTAACAGCCCTATCATAGCACTTCTCCTCTTGTAGTTTATTGTGTTTGTTTCTTGTTTGTATCTCTTTCTTCTTCCAGACTGTGAGCTCCTTTGGGACAGGGATTTGCCTGTTGATTAAAAACTGTGAGCTACCTTATTTTGGTATAGTTTGAAGATTTAAGTCCCTTTATAAAGATATGAAAATAGAGTATATTTCAAAAAATAGAGTTTATCTATGTTTCATTGAGTGTGCAGATGCCATAGCTGTTTTACCAGTGTTACTTATCAAAGTTATGGAGAGTTACATGTAAACAAGTTTCGTATGACAAAGGTAGAATATTTCCTAACACAAATATGAGAAATCTTAAATATAATTTATATCATACTTGGGGATTTTTCAGTTGAAACAGACTTATGATGTTATAATAAGTTGGTGGAAAAAATAATAACAAATATGTGCTTTTTACAGAATATTGAAGTAGTATATTTGTATGAATAAAATAAACTTAATCTAATGGAACATTTTAACTCAGAATATTTTAGCTTAGAAAGCTATGGGAAAAAAGTTTATAAAACTTACTGTTTTCATATTTGATGATAATGTGTTTTAACAAATTGTTTGTAATCAGAATAATAATGCATTCTTATCATTGTTAACAGTGTCTTGTATCATCTCATTCAACCAATGCCATCATCCAGTAATATAAAAACAACTATTATTTCTATTTTACTGCCTAGGAAAGTGAGATTTAAGTGCTTTCTCAAGGTCACATAGATGTGAATTAGTGGCAGAGAGATCCAAAACAGGCTCTTAACCATTATATGGCATTTGCTCTCTCAAAAACAAAGGCTTAGATTGTGAAATCTGTTATCATTAATTTTGTTTACTTCTAAGTAAATGTCTACTATTCTAGCCACCAGATTGACTTGAAGCCTATTTCAAAATATCTTCGTTGAGGACATTCTTAGGTCTCTTGAAAATGTATACCTATGCAACAGTGTATATGTAATTCTCACTTTTTGTGCTGTTGACTTTTATAAAAAGTTATATATAAATTGAGTTTATAGATCTCAGTTTTAATAGACCAGTTTGTTTTATAATTTTGTAGATGTTTTACCAAAATTTGGTTTAAAGTTTTAAATTATTGCTGTAACGGTGAGCTCTGTCAAGTCATTAATACCAATAAAATTTCTGATTAAATAGAGGAACAGCTGTTTAAAATAAAATTTTAATCATTTCATAAAATAAAAAATTTCAACTAGGACTAATTATTTTTAAATTTACCAACTTTGAACGTTTAGATTTTAGTTGTAAAGTTTTATCAAAGTGAGATCTTGCATGTATTTTGCACACCTTTCGCACCAAACTTCAGTCACACGTTAAATCCATTATTGGATTCCATTAATGGATCCCATGAATCAGTTATTGGTTTCATGTTATTTTTATGAAGCAGAAAGTCAAAATTAATGAAATATAAGTTTATCACCATGTTATTAGCACTTTCTTTAAAGGATTTAGATCAGATTTTCGTACTAAAGTTTACAGAGCTATAAACTTACTATTTTAATCACATTTTAATATATTTAAAACCTATGCTATTAAAATGTTTCGTACTATAAAATTGTCACATTATGCTTGCTATGCTTCTAATATTTTTTGCATCATAACAGATGAATATGCAGCATTGCTGAGTTATGAGAATTGTGCGGTAGCAGTATAAATGCTATTTCAGTGTTATGCAAAATTGACTGGTTTTTACCAGACTTTAGTATTTTCTCTCTCTTAACAAATTGTCATTCCTATTTTGCTTTTTGATATTCAGCTAGCTGTGTTATCTATAGTACTTGAGTATTTAATGCCATGGTATGCAAGGATGTCAGCTGTGTTGGTCCTACAGTTGGTTGCTTAGATTCTCTTTTGTTTTATTTATGCCTTACTAGGTATTTATGTAGTTTTCTTATGAAATAATTTCTTAATCATAACGATTGTGATCAAGTCATTGTACCAAACTGTTGGTCCTGTAAAAAGTATTAAAAGGTTAAAAGAATAGTATCTTCTGCATTAAACCTTGCCATAGAAAGTTTGTAGATGAAATTCCTAAACTCTTTCCGTGCATTTAATGTCTTCTCCGTACATTGTGACTACAGTTTAACTGAGCAGGAAGTAATGCCACTTGCATGTTTTAAGCTTAGGTTTTTAAGTGTTTTTTGGCACTGATTAATGGGACATGAAAGAAAAACTAAAAAGCAGTTGAATATCTATAAATGAGATGAAGAAAAAATAGGATAAAATAGTTTAATATAGTATTAGGAAAATATTCTGAGACTGTAATAATAATTACAGTAGAATTTAGAATACCATACATTTAAAAACCTTAATTTCATAACAACCTGTGAGTGAAGTAGGATAGATTTTTTACCCTTATTTTGCAGATAAAGAATAGACGGTTTAGTAAATTTAACTAAAAATAATGAAGACCTTGTAGGTTAGGGAAGAATTCCTTAAACAAGGCATAAAAAGCACAGATTATAAAAAAAAATTTGATAAATATAATACATAAAATAATTAATAGAAAAAAGGACAGAAGCAGGTTGCAGAAGAGGAAACCCAAGTGATCAATAACATATAAGAAGATGATTAGACTCACCAGTAATCTGGGAATGCAAATTAAAATTATAGTGGGGAAAACAAAAAACAATAGTGGGATACAAGTTGTCAAACATCAGATTTTCAGAAATGAAACTACCTGACCTTACTGCATTTTTCACTGTTGAGGGGAAATGGTGCTTGTCATGCTGCCAGGGGACGGAGATATGGTACAATCATCCTGAGTGCCATTTGGCAGCGTGTTTTTACTTGTAAGGTGAAGAATGGGAAACAACCTAAGTGTCTATCAGTAGAGGAGTAGATTAAAAAACTGATACGATATTGTGATGAAAATTATACAGCAGTTAGAAGTAATGCACTGGATCTATCTAAGTTACAATCTCAAAAACATAATGAGTGAAGAAAGACAGTTTTGAAAATCATGTGTTTATTATATTACTACTTATGTGACTACAAAACCACATATATCAAGACTATGTATTTCTTCGTGGATATAGGTGCATATGTATAAGTGTATTTTAAAATATCCCAGAGGGATATATTCTAAATTCATATAGTGGTGGTTTCTGGAAAAAATAAAGGGAACTTAACTGGAATGTCATACTGTTGTTTTTTTTTTAAATAAGACTTAAAGCAAACATGGAAAATGTTAACTGTAGTTCTGTGTGGTAAGAATATGGGCATTTGTTAAATTATTCTTTGTACTTCTCTTAAAATTTCGTAAGAAAAGGAAGTTTCTAAAAAATAGTTGGAAGCGCTAGTATTTAAACTTAGGACTTTGATTTCCAAGTCTAGAACTTTTTCAACTAATATGCTGTCTCAAAATGAGAAGTTAAAAAAGTAAGATCAAATGATAAAAAAGGTATACAAAATTTAGTTTTACAGTAATAAGAATCAGAATTCTCTGTTTATGCTAAAATTTTCTGAGAGGAAAGGAAAGTTACAAGATAGATTAAAAATTATTGTAATCTTACTTTAAAATCTTTAAGCATGCTGTTGTCATATATATGTATAGAGAGCAACTTAGGTACTTATGAAAAAAGTTACCTTAATTTACTGTTTAAAGTGTGATAATTATTTGTGTTGCATGTAATGAAAGACATTTAACATTTAGATGGTTTGAATTTTTTGTATAAAATTAATGAAAATAATTTAATCCAGATTTACAGTATAATCTGACTTCAATCTAAAAAAGTCAAAACTAGCTTTTCTTCCATTTTGTAAAGTCATTCTTCACAAAAACTTTACAGCGTTTTTATTTACAGCTTCTCTCCAAGATAAAATGGCAAATCCCAAAGAGAAAACTGCAGTGTGTCTGGTAAATGAGTTAGCCCGTTTCAATAGAGTCCAGCCCCAGTATAGACTTCTGAGAGAAAGAGGGCCTGCTCATGCGAAGGTAAGGTCATGCAGAGAGGCGGTGAGACATGCTTACCCAAGTCTGTTGGGCGTGTCAGCTCAGGGTGTAATTGTGCTTCATTTCTGGGGGCGGGGGCAGTGGATGGCCCGAGAGCTCTTAGTTCTATATTAAAAATATTTTTAAGTCTGTAAAGAAACAGTTTTATAGCTCATTTTGGTTTATAAAACTCTTTTAGGTACAGTGCTTCACAAAAATCTTAACAAAACACATGAGATACAGATTTCTGATTTCCATTTTGTAAATTAAGAAACTCAGGCACAGAAGAGTTAAGTGACTTGCTTAATCGTTCATAAGTGCCAATGCCAGCACTCAAGTGTGTGTTCTTTGGCTCCCAAGGACAGTGCTCGTTCCATTATGTCATAACTACTAAAGTAAAAATGGAGACAGAGCATATACAGCGATGGTTACCTAGTGACACAGCTTTTCCATTGTGGTGTGTGTGTAATTCTAAGGTTAATCATTTATAAAAGTTGTATATACCAGTATTATTATTTATGCATTCACTTATAATATTGTTCTTTTACGTGCAAAAGCAGTTTATATATATATACAGGCACACCTCATTTTATTGCTCTTCACTTTAATGTGCTTCGCAGATATTGCATTTTTTACAAGACCCTCCACCAGCAAAAAGATTACAACCTGCTGAAGGCTCAGATTATGATTAGCATTTTTTAGCAGTAAAGTATTTTTTAATTAAGGTATGTACATTGTTTTTTTGAGACATAATGCTATTGCACACCAAATAGACTACAGTATAGTGTAGACATAACTTTTATATGCACTGGGAAACCAAAAAAATTGTGACTTGCTTTATTGTGATATTCGCTTTATTGCAATGATCTGGAACCGAACCCGCAATATCTCTGAAGTATGCCTGTATAATCTCATACGTATATATTTACATATATACATGTTACAGAGAAATCTATAACTAATGCATGTATGTTTGAGCTCTATTCATCTGTTTTTAAAAATATCAGTTGTGCACAAAATTCCTTGGTAGATTTTTAATCTTGTATGTTGGAGATTATGATAATGATCAGAAATTTTTGTATACAGCATGGAAGCAATTGAGTCTCTAAAAGCTGGTTAATCTTCGTAAAGCAACTGGCTATTGGATTATTTAATTGTTTTCTAGCATCTCCTTCAAAGAAGGAAAGTAATATGAAACAAATCCGTCAATTTTGTTCCCTGTTAGAGACTTTTATGAAGGATTTCTGGGTAACAGTTTAATTTGTTCGTAACATCTTTTGTGCAGAGCAAAAAGTTGTGGTCTTGGTTTACCTGTCTAGTCATATGTCCTGACTCTCTTTCATACACATTAATTCAGACCCATTTCATACTCATTCTCTTTATGCCTTTAATCATGTTGAACTGTTTGCATTTCTTAGAATATTTCGTGGTTTTTTCACATCTGTCTGCCTTTGCGTATGTTATATTGTCTCTCTGCCTTGAAGGTCGTTTTGCCCTGATTCATTTTTCAACACTCAGCTCACATATCACATCTTCCAGTCCTCTGTGAAACTTCTCTGATCCCTCCATTGGGTCTCCAGCAGGCCCCGCCCTTCTCAGTTGTGGTCATTACTCTGCTGTAGTGCAATGATTGTGTTGTCATTGCTGTTGTACTGGACTGAGCTCATTTAGGGGTAATGAATATTTTATTCTTCTGTATTTTAAGGTTCTTCTATTATATGTCCTCTTTGCTCCTCATTGCCAGTTCCAGGTAGTATTCTTCCTTGAGATGACCCTCCAGCTTTGAATTTCATGTTAGTAGACTAACTCCCCACGCCCCTCATGGTGGTCATTTGCTAACTTCTGGGTAATCGTCACATTGCTCATGGCTCACTTTCATTCTAACACTCCTTCTGTCTTAATTTTTGTTGATTTTAGCTTCTAGATAGATGATTGTTTTTCACTCTCCTTGAGCTACTCACTCCTGTGATCACATTCTTGATTTATCATTACCAATAACTGAAAGACCCTCCATAATTTTAATCTCAAGCATTCAACTCTCTGACGCCGCCTAACTTTCTAGTTCATTCCCTCTAGTAGTTTGACATCAGTAGTCCTTCCACACTACAAATCCATTGATTCTACCACCTTTTTACTATTTCTCACTTCTCTTAGTCCTTACATGGTTCCTTATCCAGCTTAAATTCCATGTGCCTTATATGTACCCTCAGCTCTCTTGCCCCTCTTGGTTAGTACTAGCCTGGCAAAGTCCCAACTTAAATCCGATCTCTGCCTTCCGTTCTGAATTATGGATGAACTGCCTGGAGAGGTCATCCCCTCTATTTCTGTACTAGACCTCATCCCCTGTCACCTATTCTATCAGCTTTCCTTTTCCTCCCCTCCCTTTCTTCTACGTCATCAATTTCCCCTTCTAGTGGACCAGGTTTGTTGTGGTGAAAGTGGACCAGAGTGTGTCTCGTAGACCCACTATGGTCCGCATTCTTATTTCTAGACAGTCCCAGGATTCCCTTGGGTTCTAAGGAGATTTGGAGATCCCTTTGGCCAACCTATGCCTACTGCTCTGGGTACTTTGGTTATAGACCACCCCAGTTAGCCTGCAGCTCATATTTTAAAATAGTATTAGAATAATTAGCATATTATTTAATGAAGGATAATATTTATGTTATATTATGTTATAATATCTAATATTAATAATTAATGTTAATATTAATTGGCTAAGTCTGGATGCCTTTTGCTTCCACAAAAGACATAAAATGTATTTTAGTTTAAATAAATGATTATCTCTGGCACGAAAAATTTTAACCAAGTTCCAACTCGTTAATTTTCTTGGGACATTAGCCAATTATATGGCAATTTATATATATGTGTTTGTATAAATATGCTTACAGTAGTGGTTCTCAACCCTGGCTGTTCATTGGGATCACCAGGGGAGTTTTAAAAGATACTTACGCCAGAGTCTTATCCCCAGAAATTCTAAATTAATTGGTCTTAGGTGAGGCCCAGACATCAGGACTTCTCTTTAAGCTCTCAGATGACTCAAATGTGCATCCATAGTTGAGAAACACAGGATAGAGGTTAATGTCTTCAGGTTGATGTGGAATTGACTTCTCATACATACTTCTTGATGGGAAGTAGTGACCCACCTTATGTTTATGCGCTTTCCTCTTTCCTCCATTGAGTCTTAACAGAATCTGGGCAACTTTTCGTATGTGACAATTAAATAAAAAATAATTATTTCAGTGTTTCTCTTGCCCCCTTTTGTTTTTCAGCTGACTTTTTAATTGAACTCTGAAGTAATTTGTTATACCTTGTATTGATGTGAGTTATTATGATATTGCTGTATCTCCTAGGTACCTAAATACAGTTGTTTATTTTTTCTATGACAAATTTCAAAAGAAGACTGTTATAATGTAGAGGATAAGGAAGAGAGCCATGAATAACATAAAATGATGTTTTCTCCTCTTCCTTTATTTCCCTATTTTGATAAATTTTCAGTAGGCATGACTAAGTGTTAAGAAAGCTACACTTTGAGAAAGTTTACTTTGGAATAGATATCACTGAGGGAGGCAGCATTACCCAGTGGCCTTGAAGCCAAGTAGTCTCTTTTTTTTTTTTTATCCTTGCTAGATTTGCCAGGCTTAATCTTTGCCCTACGCTATCCAGCTTGTGTGGCCTTGAGCAACTAACTTAGAGTCTCAGTGTTCTCATCTCTAATTTGAGAAATACAATTACCTGTTCTAGTGTGGTATACTGGAATGATGATTTATAAATTCTTGGCAATTATGTTAATGATGGAGGTACGCAGATAATTTTATCATTGCTTGTTAGTAGTATATAGGATTTAAAAAAAAATCCTTGGTAAAATATCTCTTGCGTATTTGCCGTGTGATGGGCACTGTTCCTGCACCGGAGCTTCCTACTCTGCCGTCTTCTGGGACGTTACTCTGCGTATGTTCTGGACACAAGTCCTTTATTAGATATATGCTTGGCAAATATTTCCTCCTAGTCTGTGGCTTATCTTTTCTTTTTTTAACAGTGTCTTTTGAAGAGCAGCTGTTAATTTTGATGAATTCCAGTGTATCCATTTGTTCTTTTATAGATTGAGCTTTTGATGTCATACCTAAGAAATCTTTCCCTCATCAAAGGTTGTAAGATTTTCTCCTGTGTTTTCTTCTAGAAGTTTTATAGTTTTAGGTTTTACATTTAGGTCTAATTGCCATTTCGAGTTAATTTTTCTATGTGATGTGATATACGGAATGAGGTTTATTTATTTTTTGCATACGGATGTCCAGTTGATGAAGAGACTAACCTTCTCCACTGCATCACCTTTGCACCTTTGTCAGAAATCAGCTGTTCATATATGTTTTTTTACTTCTGGACTCTGTTCTGATCTGTGGTCTGTTTTTGTGCAAATGCTGTGCTGTTTTGATTACTCTATAATTCTTGAAATTTGGTAATAGTGGCCTTCTGATTTTGTCCTTCTTTTTCAGAATTATTTTGGTTATTCTACATCCTTTGCATTTTCATATGAATTTTCAAGTCAGCTTGTCCATTCTGTGAAGCACTCTGCTGGGATTTTGAATAGAACTCCCACGAATCTATAGCTCAAATTGGGGAAAATTAACATGTTAGAAAAATTGAGTCTTCTAACCCATGAGCAAAGTGTATCTCTCATTTATTTAAATATTCTTTAATTTCTCTTAGCAATATTTTGTAATTTTCAATGGACAGGTATTTCCCATCTTTAGGTTTATCCCTATTTCATATTTTTGATGCTATTGTAAGTAGTATTGATTTTTAAATTTCAATTTCTAATTGTTTTTATTGATCATTGCTAGTGTATAAAAATACACTCTTTTTTGTATATTGATCTGGTATCCTGCAGTCTTGCTAAACTTACTTATCAGTTCTAGTAGCTTTTTTTCCTTAAGATTCTATTGGGTATTCCACATGCCATTTGTGAATAAAGACAGTTTTAAATCTTACTTTCCAATCTGAATGCCTTTTATTTATTTTTCTTGCCTGATGGCATTGGCTAAAACTTACAGTGCAATGTTGAATAGAAGTGGTGAGAGCAGACATCTTTAACTTGTTCCCAAACTTACGGGCAGTCATTCAGCTTTTCCCCATCACTTGTGATGTTAGATGTAGCTTTTATTGTAGATGCCTTTTATCAGGTTGAGGCACTTTCTTTCTACTTATCTTTTGCTGAGAGTTTTTAACATGAATAGATGTTGATTTTTGTCATGTGGTTCTTCATTGATTGAGATGGTGATATGGTTTTTCTGTTTTTAATCTCTTTGTATTGTGAATTACATTGATAGATTCTCAATTGTAGAATCAATCCTTGCATTCTTGGGATAAAACACTTAGTTATAATGTATTATCTCATTTCTATATTGATGGATTCCATTTGTTAGTATTTTGTTAAGGATTTTTACATTTATCTTTATGAGAGATATTGGTCTGTAGTTTTATTTTGTTTTCCCTAGTAGTATCTTACTCTGGATTTGGTATCAAGGTAATGCTGGCATCATAGAATAAGTTGGGGAGTGTTCCTTATTCTTCAATTTTTGGGAAGAGTTTGTGTAAATTGGTATCATTTCTTCCTTAAATATTTGGTAGAGTTTATCATTAAAACCATCTGGGCCTGGAGTTTTCTTTGTGGAAAGGTTTTTAACTACCGATTCAATTTCTTTAACATATTTAGGGCTGTTCAGGTTACCTATTTCTTCTTGAAAGAGCTTTAGTAGTTTGTGTCTTGCAAGGAACTTAAGTTACTGAGTTTACTGGCATAAAGTTGTTCAAAAATATTCCCTTGTTATCTTTTTTTTTTTTAATATTATTTATTTATTTATTTTCCCCCCAAAGCCCCAGTAGATAGTTGTACGTCATAGTTGCACATCCTTCTAGTTGCTGTATGTGGGACGCGGCCTCAGCATGGCCAAGAAGCGGTGGTCGGTGCACACCCGGGATCCGAACCCGGGCCGCCAGCAGCAGAGCGTGTGCACTTAACCGCTAAGCCACGGGGCCAGCCCTCCCTTGTTATCTTTTTAATACTTTAAGAATCTGTAGTGATGTCACCACTCTCATTCCTGATATTGGTAATATGCGTCTTCTTTTTTCTCGTGATTAGTCTGGCTAGAGGTTTGCCAATTTTATTGATCTTTGCAAAGAACAGCTTTTGGTTTTACTGATTTCCTTTTTTCTTTATTTTTCTATTTTCTATTTCGTTAATGTTTGCTTTTACCTTTATTACTTTTTTTTTCCTCTTTACCTCAGATTTGATTTGCTCTTCTTTTTCTACTTTAAGATTGAAACTGAAGTTAAGGTATTTGAGACCTTACCTCTTTTCTAGTAAAGGCATTTAGTGCTAGAAATTTCCCCTTAGTACTGTCTTAGTGTCATCTTCTGAGATGTAGTGTTTTCATTTTCATTCAATTTAAAATACTTTCTAATTTCCCTTTTGATTTCTTCTTGTACCCATGAGTTATTTAGAAATGTGTTATTTAGTTTCCGAATATTTGGAGATTTTCCAGAGATCTTTCTGTTATTAGTTTCTAGCTTAATTCAATTATGGTCGGAGAACATACTTTGCATCACTTGATTCCTTTGAATTTATTGAGACTTGTTTTGTGGCCCAGAATATTGTCTATCTTGGTAAATCTTTTGTGAGAAATTGAGAACAAATGTATATTTTGTTCTTTTTGAGTGTTCTAAAAATGTCAGTCAAGTTATGTTGGTTTATAGTGTTGTTCAAGTCTACTATATTTTTTGTGATCATGTGCTTAGTAATTGTTATATCAGTTATTGAGAAAGGGTATTGAATCTCTGACTTTAATTGTGGATTTTTCTATTTTTCTTTGCAGTTCTATTAGTTTTTGCCTCATATATTTTGAAGCTGTGTTATTAGTTGCCTAAATATTTAGGATTGTTATTGATTGATTGACCCCCTTATCTTTATGAAATGACCTTTGTTATCACTGGTAATGGTCTTTGCTCTGAAATCTACTTTGTCTGATATTAATATAGCCATTTCTGACTTTTCATTGATTTATCTTAGCCTGATATATTTTTTCTTTCCCATTGCTTTTAAACTATGTGTCTTTATAGTTGAGGTATATTACCTAGGTAGCTTGTAGTTGGATTTTGCTTTTTTATCTAGCTTGACAGTCTCTAACTTTCAAATGGGGGCATTTACACCATTTTGTTTTAATTTTCACAACCATCCTATGTTCTTATTAGCCCCATTTCACTAACAAAGTAAGAAAACTCAGAGAAAGAATAAGTAACTTCCCTAACACACACTCAGTAAATGGTGAAACTATGACTTAAACTCATAAACAGTGTCCCAGGATTCCTGCTTGAAATTATTAAATTATTATGTAGTGGGATTATTTTTTCTCTAGTTTTATTGAAATATAATTGATATATATCTAACATTGTAGTGGTTTTAGGTGTACACTGTAGTGGGATTCTTAAGAGAGGTTTCAGCAAAGCAAAGGATTGACTTGGATACATTTGTATTTTATAGAATGTTCATGTTGATGGTGGTGAGCAGGATAGTTTGAATGGGAAAGTCTTATGTTAAGGGAATGATGTTAGGATGGTCTTGTAGTAGTTTTGGGGAAAGATATTGATATTCTTCACTAAGACACTGACAAAGAGTATAAAGAGAGGAGGCCAGATCTGACAAACATTTTTGAAGTTGAGTCAATAGTTTGATAATTGGATGCAGGAGAGAATGGAGAGAGAAATGGAAGAGAAAAGGAAGACCAATCAAAGGTGTCTGGCGTGTAAGACCAGGAAAATGGTGACATCTGGAAGATTAGGAGGCAGGAAAGAATTAGAGACGGGGTAAATGAAGTATTCTGAGTCTGAGTTTATAGGGGCTGTAGACGAGGTGGTGATAATAGAAATTACGACGAAGAGTTTTGAGATATTGTTAAATGTCTTCAGAAGGCAAGGATAGACAAAGACGCTATTGAGGTTTTGAATCTAACTTAATGGAAGAATAATTGATGGAACTTTCTGGAGTATGAACTGATTTGGAGGAGAATGGAGGACATGATGTTCTTTGTGGCAAAGTTCTTTGTTAAATACTATGATATGAAAAACAAAAGAGCTCGTCATTGAAAAATCATCTTAAAATCAGGTAAATGTATTCAAGATATGTTTTGGGGGTATATATTTTAAACTGAATCAGAATAAAAGAAAAATTAATCACTTTAAACAGATATGTATATATTTTGAATTTCACGTGATTGTAAGTATTTTCCAACTCTGTGTTTTGAAAAATTGAAAACCTACAGGAAAAATTGAACGAGAAGTACGATAGATACTCATATATCTTTCAGATTTACTAATTATTAATTTATTTGCTGCATTTACTTTATTTTTTGCTCCTTCTATATAGACATATACTTTTTCCCTGAACAATTTGAAAATAAATTTTAACTATCATGGTATTTCACCCTTGAATATTTATATAACTGTCTTATAAGACCAAAGACGTTCTTCTACATAACCACAATACTACCATCATCCAAGAAATTTAACCTTGACTGAACATATTATTTTATATATAGTCCATAGTCAAATTTCCCCATTAGTTCTCTAAATGCCCTTTATACTTCCCAGTACAAATCCAGTCAAGGATCATACATTGTAATTTATTATGTCTTTTCATGTCTCTTTAGTGTCCTTTAATCTAGAACAGCCCCCTGCATTCTTTTGTTTTGTTTTTTCCTTTCACGACATTGATGTTTTTGAAGAGTTTATGCCAGTTGTTTTACAGAATATACCATAATCTAGAATGTCTGATTGTTTCCCTGTGATTAGATTCAGGTTAAACATCTTGGCCAAAAATAGTCCATACTTGTCATTGGATCATATCAGGAGGCATATGATGTCGATTTGTATGATTATCAGTGATGCTAACTTGAATCACTTGGTTAAAGTATTTTCCACCTGATCTCCCTCCTGCAAAGATACATTTATTTCTTTGAAATTAATAGTATTTTTTTGTTAATACTTTGTATTCCTACAAAGTAGTAAGCTATCTGTGGAGTAAAACAGTGGATTGTGTGTGTATGCTGTAACTTGATCCTAAATTTTGAAGGTGAACAATCGGTTTTGGGGCTCCTATGGAAATAAGGTGTGAATGGAATGTTAGGGTGTGCAGGGGGAAGGGCTGGTGTGAGATGAAGATGGACAGGTAGGACTTTTGTGCCATGGTAGAGCGGGAGCAATCAAAGATGTTTAACCTGGCGCTGGTTGGGGTGATGCGATTGGATCTGAGCTTTAGAGAGACAGTTTTAGCCGCAGTCAGTTGGGAGATGATTATGTTTAAGCTAAAGATGATGAAAGACTGGATCCAATGCAGCAGTGTCACTGGCAGAGAGAGGAGAGAGATTGGAGAAATATTTGTGAGGTTAAAGTTGACAGAATTTGGTGACTGGTTAAATGTTGGTGGTGGAGGATTGAGAGTTTCTTGATGACATAATATTTAATAGGATTGCCTGACTCATTGACTAGACTGTGCTAAGTATAAAGTTAAAGAGATTAGATTTTATAAAAGTGTTACCAAGGCAGGGCCTTTTGGATTCTCTTACAGTTTCTCTTCTGTTTGTACTGTACTCTTTTGAGGACTGTTTGAATGACATTAACAATATGATTCTATTTAGGGAAGTAATTTCTTCTTGATTTATTCTACCCAAAATGTACACTTAAAGCTGCACTTGGATAGGATAGTACACAATTTGGCGCAATCTCTTAAAATTCTTTCACTAAGTAGAATAAGATTTTTGTTGCAAATGATTTGTAAGGTTACCTCTGGCTCTAAAATTTTGATCCTATAGTGTATCTGTTTTTCTCTCAGAGGACGCATTTTGTTTCCTGAAAAATTTTCATGTTTTCTTTGTCTCTTTATGTTTTCCAAGATGTTCTCAGTGCAGCTGAGTCTTGGTGAGCAGACGTGGGAGTCCGAAGGGAGCAGTATAAAGAAGGCCCAGCAAGCTGTTGCTAATAAAGCTTTGGCTGAATCGCCCCTTCCCAAACCAGTGCAGAAACCACCCAGAAGTCATGTTAATAATAACCCAGGTATGGCACTAACTCAGTTCCTTCTGTTGTGGCGTTGTGCTCTGTATGTGCTATTCTCTGTATTCTCCTTTACAGCAGGCCAGTCGCATAGTCAACAAGTATTAATAGCGCACAGAAAAAAGACAGCTGAATGATAACTGAAGGTGAGAGAATGAAGAAGGAAATTGTAATTATTTTAAAAATTTGCTTTAATGGATACTCTAAAGGTGCATTATTATTATTATTATTTTTTTTGTGAGGAAGATTGGCCCTGAGCTAACATCTGCCCATCCTTCTCTTTTTTTTGCTGAGGAAGACTGGCCCTGGGCTAACATCCATGCCCATCTTCCTCTACTTTATATGGGATGCCGGCACAGCATGTCTTGACAGGCGGTGCGTCGGTGCGCACCCGGGATCCAAACTGGCGAACCCTGGCCGCCGCAGCAGAACGCGCGCACTTAACTGCTTGCACCACTGGGACGGCCCCTAAAGGTGCATTATTTTTAATGCACCTTTTTTTTATTTTTTTTAACTTTATTTATTCCCCCCCCCACCCAAAGCCCCAGTACATAGCTGTATGTCATAGCTGCACATCCTTCTAGTTGCTGTATGTGGGACGCGGCCTCAGCATGGCCAGAGAAGCGGCGCGTTGGTGTGTGCCCGGAACCCAAGCCCGGGCCGCCAGTAGCAGAGTGCGTGCACCCAACCGATAAGCCACGGGGCCAGCCCTAATGCACCTTTTAAATATTGGCAAAAAGACATTTGAATACAAAGAACTAGAAAATATGACTGAGTTTTTTTCTAAAGTAAAGATAGAAATGATCAATTTCTCTTTTTAAATATATATGATTTAATAATCAAAAATAGTTATTCTTTATTTTAGTTTAATATAAAATTAGCCCTAAGCATCTTATTATTTGTTCATTGGTGTAGAAACTGTTGATAGCACTATGTAAATTTAGAACATTTGTATGAAGTTTATTAAGAAACCCCAAATCCAAAAAAACCACCTGTGTGTAATATACTGCTAAGGAAATGCGTGTTCTAATTGTAAGCTCCTAAGAATAATTTTGAATAGTTGTTCTGATTGCATACAATACCAACCACATTATATGTCCATTTATCTATTGGGAAGAGGCAAACCTGTATTGGACATACTGCGTGAATTCATAACAAGGTAATAATAATCCATAAGTTTAGTACCAGCCCTACATCTGTTTACTCATTCATTAACTTATTAATTTGATTGGTTACCTTCTGACCAATATTGCTTGAGGTATTTTTGTGATGGGGGTAAAAAAAGACGTTTTGCCTGCCAGCAGGACTCTGTAATCTATTTAATTACAGTCCACGTGCTTATGCTCATAATCAAGTCAGACACTTCTTACTTTCTCCTGTGGCATTTGCTAGGAGACATAGTCTACTCTTTCAAGGACTGCTCTTTCCAGAACTCCATGACTTTGCTATTACTAGTTCTTTTTCTTCTGTTCAGCTGATTCCAGTATTTACTAAGTAGGCTTAAATAAGCCAAAATATTATAACAATAAAGAAAAAACTTATTCTGTGCAGTTTGGATTTGGTAAGAGGCTGTCTACTTTTTTAGTAGTGGAGCGCACGCACTTAACCGCTATGCCTTGGGGCTGGCCCATACTTTTTTAATTTTTAAACATCTCTTAGTGGCCGGCCGATGGCGTGGTGGTTAAGTTTGCGTGCTCTGCCTCAGCGGCCCCAGGGTCCACAGGTTCGGATCCTGGGCGCAGACCTACACCCTGCTTGTCTAGCCATGCTGTGGTGGCGTCCTTTATACAAAAAATAGAGGAAGATTGGTACAGATGTTAACTCAGGGACAATCTTCGTCAAGCAAAAAGAGGAAGATTGGCAACGGATGTTAGCTCAGGGCCAATCTTCCTCACCAAAAAAAAAAATTAAAAAAATCTCTTCAGATTACTGGCTGATTATTAGTACTATACCATTACCTCCCTTTATTAACCTTGTGATTTTATATATCTGAGATATAAAACATTGTCCTTTTCTGTGAGGATTTTACAATCGTATACATAAAACACATAACTCAATGGTAAAGATTAAGTACAAAGTGAATAATAACAGCCATAAGTATTATAAGTAATGATAAACATGGACTGAAGTAGTTGAGGTAAAATATGGATGTTGAATGGAGAATGGGCAGGTATAAAGGAAAGGAAAGAAGCTTCTAGGCTGAGAGAATACTATGAGGAAAGGCATTGAAATAGGAATCTGGACAGTGGGTTTGCCAAAAAAGATTTTTTGTAGATGGTTTCTAATTAGAGCAGATAAGTGACTAGTCAGAGATAAGACTGGACATGTAGTTGGGAGTGGATTGTGGTGGACTTGAATGCCAGCTTTATATTACATTTTACCTACAGGTTTTGGGATTAATATTTATTAATTAATGTGTTTAATTAATGTGTTAATTGTGTTTAATTAATGTGATTAATATTAATGTGTTTAATTAGGAAATTTAATTTAGGAAATTCACTGACATGTGAAATGGAAGGTGGCAAATACTTACAGCAAAATCATTTAGGAAACCATTGCCATAGTTTACGGGTGAAGAAAGAAGAAAAGAAACTCATGTGCAGTGAGTAGCACATGGCCCTCCTCTGCGAGAGGATTGGCGTGGCGGTTGGAATGGAACGGGACAGAGTTGCTGATCCAGTGGTTGAAGCCATGGTAGTGAACGAGCTCTCAGGGCATGTGGTGTGAGCAAGAGCAGTGTGTGCTGACCCCTGAGAAGCCCACTGTAGAGGATGATAGCAGGAGATTAGCCAGAGGAATCAGAGGAAGGAAACGGGAGGAAGTGTGAAAGGCCAGTGGAGATGAGTTTCCACCATTGGATGTTGTAGTGAGCTGAGAGAATGAATAGATTTGGGGAGTAAACTTATTTTTTATTTTTTTATTTTTTATTTTTTTGGTGAGGAAGATAAGCCCTGGGCTAACATCTATTGCCAATCCTCCTCCTTTTTTTTTTTTCCCCCGCTTTTTCCCCCCAAAGCCCCAGTAGACAGCTGTATGTCGTAGTTGCACATCCTGCTAGTTGCTGTATGTGGGACGCGGCCTCAGCATGGCTGGACAAGCAGTGCGTCGGTGTGCGCCCAGATCCAAGCCCGGGCCGCCAGTAGTGGAGTACGCGCGCTTAAGCGCTAAGCCACGGGGCCGGCCCCAGGAGTAAACTTTTAAAATAGAGTATAATATTATGTGCCGGCAAGTGCAGAAGTTATAATTGTAGAGCCTTGATGGATTTTGCACTGTGAATTCTTTTTTTTTTTTTTTTTTTTGGTGAGGAAGGTTCACCCTGAGCTAACTTCTGTGCCAGTCTTTCTCTATTTTGTATGTGGCTCGCTGCCACAGCATGGCTGATGAGTGGTGTAGGTCCACGCCCAGGATCCGAACCTGTGAACCTGGGCTGCCGAAGTGGAGCATGCTGGACTTAACCAATATGCCATGGGGCCGGCCCCTGCACGGTGAACTCTTTACCTGTACCACAGGCTTAACCAGTGCCTCAGAAATCTCCCTTATGCCTCTTCCTAGTGGTTAAACAACCCCGAAGGAAACCACTATTCTGTCTTAGATTTGTTGTGCCTGCTTGTTGGGATCATACACTCTACTCTTGTGTGATAGCTTGTTTTTCTCCGTGTTATGTTTATGAGATTCATCTGTGTTGTGTTTGACTGTATAGTATTTCATTGCTATATAGTATTCCATTGCATGAGTATACCATAATTTACTTATGCATTGGACATTTGGGTTGTTTGGGCTATTAGAAATAATACTGCTGTGAACATTCTTGTATGTATACATTTCTGTCCGGGATGTACCTAGGATTGGAATTGTTGGCTGATAGGTTATGCATGCAAAGAGAGGTGTCTTAGCTGCTGTTTTTGCATCACAACCTTCTATTTCTGGATCTGTTGGGAAAGATAAGAGAGCTATTCAGGCATCAATTAGATGCGATAAAGAAATCAACACACTTTTGGCCAGATTGAATAGTGAATGTCAGCAACAATTAAAGGATGTTCTTGGGGAATTTCCCTGGAAGTTCAACTGAAACAACTTCGACCATTCTCTTACCTATAAGCCAGTTACCGTTAACTGTGAACATACCCATTTTTAAGTGATTTTGGGTTACCCAATTTGGAGACCCAAACATTCAGCTCACTGTTTAATTCAACGTTAGATTTTATTATTCTCTTTTGTCCTCTATGTTCACCATTGTATTTAAGTTTCTTTTATTTTTTAATTTGAACAATAAAAGGGTCAGGATGGCCAAAAAAAACTCATTCATAGTACATACAGGTCGGGGGCTGGCCCCTTGGCTTAGTGGTTAAGTGCACGCGCTCCGCTGCTGGCATCCTGGGTTCAGATCCCGGGCGCGCACTGATGCACTGCTTCTCCGGCCATGCTGAGGCGGCGTCCCACATACAGCAACTAGAAGGATGTGCAGCTATGACAGACAACTATCTACTGGGGCTTTGGGGAGAAAAAGGAAAAAAAAAGGAGGAGGATTGGCAATAGGTGTTAGTTCAGGGCCGGTCTTCCTCAGCAAAAAAAGAGAAGGATTGGCATGGATGTTAGCTCAGGGCTGATCTTCCTCACACAAAAAAATAAATAAATAAAAAATAAAAAAAATAAAATCTTTCATAGTACATACAGGTGGTGCTTGCCTGTAGCCCCAGCTACTCGTGAGGCTGAGGCAGGAGGATCGCTTGAGCCCAGGAGTTCTGGGCTGTAGTGCACTGTCTGGTATCTGTGCTGAGTTTGGCATCAAATAGTGACCTCCTGAGAGCCGGGGACCGCCAGGTTGCCTAAGGAGGGGTGAACCGGCCCAGGTCGGAAACAGAGCTGGTCAAAACTCCGTGCTCATCAGTGGTGGGACCGGGCTTGTGAATAGCCGCTGCACTCCCGTTGGGACAACATACCCAGACCCCGTCTCTTTTGCCCCTCCCTGGTTTAGGGTATCCTGTGTCTCAATAAATAAGGGAGGGAGGAAAGGTAAGTAAAAATTTGCCCTTTCCAAGTTCATACTTAAAGTACATACATAATAAATACATACATAATATATAATGTCAAACAATATCATTTTCCCCTCCTACTGCCAGTGTGTGAGAGCTCTCCACATCACTGTCACCATATGGTATCTTCAGCTTTCAAAATTTTTAGCTATTCTTCTGGTGGTATAGTAGTAATTCATTGTGGTTTTAATTTGCATTTCCTTAATAACTAATGAAGGTGAGCACCTTCTCGTATGCCTGTTGGCATTAGGATCTTTTCTTGTTGTAGCATGCCAGTTGTCTTTTGTCAGATATGTGTATTGCAAATATCTTTCCATACTCCTAATGGTGCATTTTGGTGAACAAAAATTCTTTATTTTAATGAAGTCTATATATTAGTCTTTTCCCTTAAGATTAGTGCTTTTCTGTGTACTATTTAAGACATTTTTGTCTCCCACAAAAGTCATGAAGATAACCTCATATTATTTTTAGAAGCTTTGTTATTTTATCTTTTAAATTTAAAGCTATAATCTGTTAAGAATTGAGGTTTATGTATGATGTGAGTTTTGGGTTCAAGATTTTTCTTCTTCTGTTTAATATAGACATTCAGTTACCTCAGCACCATTTATTAAGATAATCCATTTTTATCTACACTGCAGAGGAGAAGAGAGTTTAGTCCTGATTTCAAACGAATAGAGTGGTCTTAAATAGTAGTTATACCCCGGAGAGGAGTTAAATTCATTTCCAGCATGCTTAGTCTCCCAGTTAATTAAGAATATATCATAGAACTATTTTGTTTTCTCCTTCCTTTTATTTTATTTTTTTAACTCTTTTTGGAAATAATTTCAGATTTATATAAAGTTTGTAGAAAGAGTATGTAGAGCTCCCATGTACCTTTCACCCAGATCCCCCAATTGTTAACGTTTCCGGACTATTTGAGAATAAGCTGTGGACATGACATCCCATTACGCCTTCAATGTGTATTTCCTGAGGACATGGACACTCTCCTGGCAGGAAGTTCACGTTGGTCCGGTATTACTGTGTAATCCACAAACTCTGTTCAGATTTCATTGATTGTCCCAGTAGTGCCCTTTGTAGGTCCAGGATCTAATCAGGATCATGTACGTATTTCTCTTCATTTGACTGCAGTCTCCATCAGTTCCTCAGTCTTCCTTGTCTTGTATGACCATGACATTTTTTTTTTTTGTGAGGAAGATCAGCCCTGAGCTAACATCCATGCTAATCCTCCTCTTTTTGCTGAGGAAGACCGGCTCTGAGCTAACATCTATTGCCAATCTTTCTCCTTTTTTTTTTCCCCCCCAAAGCCCCGGTAGATAGTTGTATGTCACAGTTGCACATCCTTCTAGTTGCTGTATGTGGGACGCAGCCTCAGCATGGCCAGAGAAGCGGTGCGTAGGTGAGTGCCGGGGATCGAACCTGAGCCGCCAGTAGTGGAGTGTGTGCACTTAACCGCTAAGCCATGGGGCTGGCCCGACCATGACATTTTTGAAGAATACAGGCCACATCGTTTGTAGAATGCCCTTCAACTAAGTTTTTCTGGTGTTTCCTCATGATTTATGCATTTTTAGCATGAATATTGCAGAAGTGACCCGGGCTAATCTCAGTGTTACATATCAGGAGATACCAATATTGATTTGTCTTATTAGTGATGACTTCTGTCACTTGGTGAGGAGTATGTCTGCCAGGTTTCTCTGTTGTAAAGTTAATAAATGTGTTTTATTATTAAATAGTAAGTAAATAATAAGTATTTTTTGAAAAGATATTTTGAGACTGTATAAACATTTTGTTCCTCATCAAATTTTCTTTCGCCCACCAGATTTGGCATCCATTGATGATTCTTGTCTGAATCAATTATTACTCTGAAGATTGCCAAAGAGTGATTTTTTTGAGAGTGTGGCTTGAAACAACAGTAATTTATTCTCTCCCAAAGGATGATCTTTTAATTCCAGTATTCCTTTTAGATTTGTTAGTTGGTATTCTACCCAAGAGCTTTCTCTTCCCCTCATCTTTTTGTTTGTTTGTTTGTTTATTTATGTCACTATAGACTCTTAGATTCCTATTTTACTTAGAGGCTTATAATCGATCATTTATTTTGATTCTCAACTTGTCCCAGATTTGGCCCATGGTATGGCCCCTTCAAGTCGACTCCTGTGTCCTTCTGATGTTTCCTCGTCATTCTTTGAGCACTTCTTACTTTCTGGCACAATAAAACGTTCCTAGGCCATCTTGTATTTTCGTTGCCCAGACCGTGGGGACAGCTGTTTCTCCAGGGAGCCCTACTTGATTGATAATCAATTCATTCCTTCAACGAATATTTATTGAGTGACTACTATGTTCCGGGGACTATTCTAACTTCCTACAAAGCTATTTCCTCAAGTGTTAGTAATATGTTGCTCCTTGAAAACTAGTTGTGGCATTTTTCTTTCACCTGTCACGTAATAGGAATCCACAATTGTTGCTGTGTACGTTTGTATATCTAATTAATTAGACTTCCTATGTTTATCACTGATAAATGTAGAAATTTTCTTTAATATATCTAAAAACCACTAAAAACTGATTATGTGTGTACAGTGTCAACCTTTGTAGCCATATAATACATGAGGATTCCTCTGTAATGATTATCTTTATGCAACCTGAGTCCAACTCTCACATGCTGAAAACGCTGATACTTAGCATTACCTGAAGGTATCTCATAGTGTGAAGTTATCCTTCCAATGTTTTCTGTGAAAGCATTACCGTGTGAGTAGAGACTGTGTAAGTGGAGATGTCAGTCTAGTTCTTTATGAAGCAGATGGAGATACTTTGCTCTAAAAGAGTTGAACCCTTCTCAGCATAGTTTGTGCTTTTCTGGTGCTCTTCTACTCCCCTTCACAAAGACCAGTTTCTAGCATTTCTATGACAAAAATATACTGTAGCCTTACTTTCAAATGAGGAATTTATATGAGATTATTTATTTATTTAAATGATGTGAATACAATACTTTTACCTAATTTAAATTCCAATTTTGGTGTTTGTGGCAGACATATTGTATCCTACCAGTGCATTAAAATCACGTCACTGTGATTTTCAAACACATTAGTTTCCTGTTTGTTACCATACTTAAAGGATGAAGTCTTTCAAGCTTTTTTTTCTTTACTCTTTTTTCCATTTGAACTTTCTGCTATTTGTGTCTGTATGATTATTGCAAAGTAGAATTCAAAATGACATAAATCTTATAACTGATTAACGTGCTAATTATTAAACTGAAATCTTTATGAAATAAGAAAAGTTTAAACTTTTAAAGGCATAGGTTGCTCTTTGGTGTTAAAAAAGTCTTTGGAAAACTGTTAGGCAATTTCTAATAAAGTTAAACATAAACCTACTTTATGACCTAGCAATTCCACTACTAGATATTTACCCAAATGAGTATACCCAGAAGAAATAAGTGTCTGTGTCTGCTAAAAGACTTATTAAAAAGTGTTCAAGGTGGCTTTAACTTAATTGTCCCAAACTGGAAACAACCCAAATGTCCCATCAACAGCAGAATAGATAAACTGGTGTATTCATTCAGTGGAATACTATTCAGTGATAAAGAAGTTTGAAATACTGATATATTCAACAAAATCGTTATGTGGAGTGAAAGAAGCAAGACAAAATAATACATATTCAGATTTGAAGAACAGACAAAACTAATTTATGGTTATAGAAGTCAGAATAGGTAAGTTGGGGAGGTGGGTATTGACTGGAAAAGCCGTGAAGGAACTTTCTGGGTGGTGGAAATGTTCATATCTTGGTCTGAGTGGTGGTCACGTGAGTGTTTACATCTGTAATAATTCAGGGAACTGTGTTCTTACGGTCTGTGCACTTTACTTATTATACCTCAGTAAAATACTGTAAAAAAGAAAGAAAGAAAAGAGAATCCCTGTATGTTTGACTTTCTCTTCCTCTACCCTGAGTGTACTTATTAAATTAGGGATTTGGACTAATTGGACTTACTATTCAATGTTAACTTTTCTTTGCTGTTTTTCTTATCTTTTTCTTTTCCGCTGCCTCCTTTATTTTTCCCTTCTTCTTAACCTCGGTTTAGTTCCTGTTCTTGTTATATTCTTCCGTGGTTTCACAAGAATTCTTCAGAAATGAGATATAAGTGAGCAGTTTATTGACTCCTGATGCCTTGCTTATGACCTGGCTGCCAGTTGTGCATTTGCGTCAGGCTCCCCTACCCCCTGGCTGCTACTGGCTGCCAGCTCGGATTTGTCTGCTGCAATAAGTGGACGCGTTTTTGCGCGTGATGACTGGAGTCTTAAATGTATGGTGCAGAAGGCACAATTCGAATGAAATAGTACAGAGTTTACGTTGAAAATAAATTTTACTTTGTGTAAAAGCTTTAGATTCGTTTTGGTGATTTGTGATATGGAACATATATACATATGCTTTATTAAATCACCTCCTTTGGTACTTTAAATAACTTGATGTAGTAATTTTACATCGTGTGTTATTTATTATGGAAGTTTTCAAACCTTTACAAAAGTAGAGAGCATGAGATAGTGAATGTCCCTGTACCCATCACCAGCGCCAACAGGTGTCCACACGTGGCAGCCAAGCTTGTTGCTCATCTGTCTCTCCTCCGAATTGTTTTGAAACAAACCTCACATATATCACTTCATAAATATTTTAGTATGTATCTTTAAAGATTATCTACAGTAAACATTAGTTATATTTACTTTGTCCTGTTATTGGGTTATTGAAAAAACTCAAAATTTATTTGCATTAGGTAAGTCCAAGAATGACCAATGACCCTTATTCATTGCTAATTTCAGTTGCCTGGTTACCAAACATACATAAAAATATTCACAGAGGATAATGTTTTTAGTGACTAAATAATTATAAGCTTTCTGGGTTAAGTAAAGTTCATTGCTTTTGTTATAATATCCAAGCTAAGCAATCTGTGAATCTCGTGTTTGCCTTGTTTTAAGGTACTACTTGTTTAAAATGACTGTAAAGTTGAATTTTTGGTCATTAATGTACAGAAAATGTTGCAAAAACCCCAAGGAGATTTCATGAGAAATGATTTTCCTGTTTATGTAGTTTGTTTGTGCTGCACCCCCCTTAGAAAATCATACAGATGGACCATCCACTCCCACCTTTTTCCATGGAAATTATAAGTAATGTAAATGTAGCTTGCATGATGTATTGTGGAAATATTTCACTTGTGTGCCTTTATCTTTTTTAAACAGGTAGTATAACTCCAACCGTGGAGCTGAATGGGCTTGCTATGAAAAGGGGAGAACCTGCCATCTACAGGCCGTTAGATCCAAAGCCCTTCCCAAATTACAGAGCCAATTACAACTTTCGGGGCATGTACAATCAGAGGTTTGTATGTCTTCTTTGGTTTTTGTCCTTATTTATTATTTTATGCATATTGTAAAAGTTTCTGAAACTCAGAGTATTTTCATTGTAAAGAAAATTCACTTCAGGCATTTTGTATGGAATTGAGATAAATCAGGCTCACAAGGAATAAAGTGATAAATTAAAAACAATAACTGGTTTTATTGGGTCATGAGAGCCCTGTATTTGTCGCAGGCAGGACCACGTTTTAAAATTGTTTCCCATGATAGTGCTTACTTTCCAGGTGACTTGCTCATTTCCTCACCAAGCAGATGCTTAGCCTCATTAGTTTTTTTCTTAATTTGTCCTAATACATTGCAAACATGAGTGTTTGTAACTTATAGGAAATTTGTTGGAAAAATTTACTAAGTCTTCTGCACATTGCGTAATTTTGTGATAGTTAACAAATGTAACAGAATTTTCTTCAAAAACCTGGCAGAAGTAAAAAAAAAGTATAGTTTTTTTTCTGATCATTTGTAAAAACCATATAACTCATTATAGAGAATGTGGAAAATGCAGAAAGTTAAAGAGAAAATATAATTTGCAATCCCAGAATTAAACACTTTTAATATTTTGATGTACTTTACATTCTTTTTATTCTTTGTATATAAATATATTTAACCAATTTGAAGTTATCCTTTGTATGCAATTTCGTAGTCCTTAATGCAGGTATAATGTATGAAGGGTAAAATGCACAAATCTTAAATGTACATCTCAATGACTTTATTTTATTACTTTATTTATGTGTATCTGTATTTATACTTTACTTGATGACCTTTACATATGTATATCCTCATGTGATCACTACCCCAATCAAGATCCAGTGTGTTTCCATCACCCCTGAGAGTTTCCTCAACCCTGTTTGCACCTGATACTCCTCCTCCAGAAATGACCTCTTTCTATCACCATAGATTGGTTTTGCCTGCCAATGATCTTCATATAAATAGACTCATTAAGTATTTAGTCTTTTGTGTCTGGCTTTTTTCACTTTGTGTAATGGTATCCTTGTTTTGTTTGCTTTTGTTTTTTGAGATTCCTCCATGTTGCCTGTATCTGGGTTTTGCCATTTTTATTGCCAAATAATGTTCCTTTGTATGAATAGATGATAATTTATTCATTTTGTATATGCAATATTGTGCCCTCTTTTCACTTAATATACTTATCATTTTTCATATCTTTAACCTTTGAAAAATATTTTTGATGGCTATATAATGCTTCATATGGCCAGGGTGTACTTTACAAGTATATAAATAGGTGTAAGCAAGGAATACTTCATTAGTCTATAAACAAAATATGCCTGTTTTTGATCATCTAGGTTGTTTCCCTTTTTTTTGGACAATTATAAATAATGTTGCAGTAAACAGTCTTTATGTTCAAATTTTAGTTCATATCACTGATTATTTCCTTAAAATAGATTACTATAAAGGGAATATTGGATTAAAAAGAATAATGTATTGTCTAGTTACATTAAAGTTGGTACTAATTTCTTATAGTATATTCCATACCATTCTGACAACACCGAATTTAAAACACATTGTCTTGTTTGATAGTTAAAAAGTGGAATGTTTTAAAATTTTGGTTTATTGATTACTTATTGTGAGGCCAAACAGTTTTTCAAGCATTTATTAGTTGCTTGTCCTTTTTGATTTCTCTATTTTAATTTGCTAAATTTTGCTGCATTGCTTGACCAGTCTTCAAATGTTTATGTGTTGAGGGTATTAGCATTGTCTATTTTATTTTTTTAATTTTCCTGCTTTTAAAAAATTGGCTTTTCTGGGGCCAGCCCGGTGGCGCAAGCGGTTAAGTGCGCGCACTCTGCTGCGGCGGCCCGGGGTTCGGCGGTTCGGATCCCGGGCGCGCACTGACGCACGGCTTGTCAGGCCATGCTGTGGCGGCGTCCCATATAAAGTGGAGGAAGATGGGCACAGATGTTAGCCCAGGGCCACTCTTCCTCAGCCAAAAGGGGAGGATTGACAGATATTAGCTCAGGGTCGAGCTTCCTCACACACACAAAAAAATTGGCTTTTAGTTTTGTGTTTCTTTTTAATGTACTACAGTTTTAAATGTTATGTGGTCTAATCTGTTAATTTTTTTTTGTGATATCTTCCACTGCTTTTATGCCTAAGAAATTCTTTCTCACCTGTGATCATATATTTGCTGATGCTTTAAGAAAATGTTTTTTTATTGAGATATAATTGACATATGACATTGTGTAAGTTTAAAGTGTACAACATATTGCTTTGATACATTTATGTTGCAATATGGTTGCCATATGGCTGCCATTGTAGTGTTAGTTAATACCTCTGTTGCATCACATAGTCACATAATTATCGTTTCTTCTAGTGTTGGGATGCTGATGCTTTTAAAATCATTTTGCATATTTACTGACATTACAATTCAAATGTGAGGAGAATATATTTATTTAGTCTATAGGTAATCTGATACTTTTTGATGTCTTGCTTGGTAGAGGAAAAATTACCATTTAAAACTTAGTCCTATTCAAAGTGTAAATGGTTCGTTTAAATGTTATTGCTCAGGTTCTCTAAGAAAAGCCTGCAGTCTCTTAGACTTCTGCCCCTCGCCCTTTCCTCCCAGTGTGCCTGGGGGAGTTGACTCTACTGCCCTGGTATGGAGGGAGGGGCCCTCGCCTCTGTGTGGGTGTCGCATATTGTCCTCTGGCTCCTCTGGTCTTTGTGGTGATGACCCTTGTCCGCGAGGTAACTGACACCTCTCTTGCCTGCTCTGTGGAAACTGGCAGTTGGTGACTTGTAGTCCATTTTTTCCCCTCAGGTAATGCTTCCAGAGAGTATCTACCATCTGCCCCTTGCGGTCTTGGACTAATGCCTTAGCTGCCCCGGGCTGCCTGGGATGTTGTTCCTTTCCCCTCCTCTCCTGTAGCATCTTCTCTTCTTACCGTGGAGCATCCAGTTTTAGGCTTACCAGCTCTCAGCCTGGTGTCAGTACCACATAGGGGGCAACAGGGATATCACATTTCTCTTATAGTTGCTTTGCTTTCTCTTTTCCTGTATAACAGACCCATTGCCTTTCTTCTCATCCTGAGTTTAGCTAGTATAAATAAAACTGCCCTCTTAAGCACGATAGAGATGTTTGGTCACCCGAGTCAGGAACACCTTGTCTATTTTATACTTGCAATATATTTCACTTTTAATGTACTATAATGAATAGACTCAGGAGGATACTATATTTAAATGTTTATTATATTTTGATATCCAAAGTCCGGTATTGAAATTTTGCTAGAGTTTTGATTAGTGAATTTATTACTTTTAAATGAAAGATGTCTGGTGCTAAAGCAATGAAAAATCAGACAGTAATCTCTGTCCTCATGGAGCTCACCTTCTTGTAGGGAAGGCAGTCAGTCAGTAAGAGGTGGCTACTCGCTGAGAAGGTGACTTTTGATAAAGACCTAAAGGAAGAGAGGGCATAAGCAGTGTGCGCGTCATGAGAGAGGGGGAGAGCCTTCCAGGCAGAGGCCACAGCAAGTGCAAAGCCCATGAAGCAGGAGTGCGCCTGGCGTGTTGATGCCTCGACCGGGAGGCGGTGTGGCGGGAACAGAGTGAACCAAGGGGGACAGGAGTTGGTATGTGTTTTGATTTTTTTTGTGTGTTTAATTTTTTTTTGTTTCAGATTTTTGGTTAAGACTGTTGACATTTTTTCCTTTGTTGGCAATTTGTAGTTTCAAGATCTCATTCCGTGGTTGTCTTGAGGGGTACAAGAATTTTATTTATGACTTCTCAAAAGGGTTGTGCCTTAGGCCATTCCTATTTAATGGATAAAGTGGACTTTCCCTTCAGATTTTTGGAGAGTCTTTAGAATTTTCTGCAAATCACAAAAAGGGTAAAGAGAAGATGGGGAAGTACTGGTAAGCTGCCAAGCTGTGTGTCAACTTACAAGCTCTCTTCTCACAAAAGGGCAAACCTTGCTGTTACTCATTAGGCCATTAAAATTATGATTTCACGTATGACCTTAATTTGCAGATGACAACACCTGAACGTGTTACAGGGAATTTGGAGCCAAAGATCAGAGGAGACTCTTCTCCTTGTCAGACTCCAGATGAATCAGTAGCTTCTTAATAAGGCAAAGAATGAAAAGTTAAGAAGTCTAAGAAACGGATACCATTTAGAGGGATTTTTGAAAAGGTCCTTCCATTTTCCACTTAAAATAATATTAAGTAATAATTAGATATTGCTCATGCTGTTGTTTTATCTGTTCTTTTCTGATGAGGTGGCTCCACTTGAACTCCTTCAAAGGCCTAAAGAGGAACTGATAACAAGGCCTTTCCCCCGTGCCGTGCCTCGTTTTATGGTGGCTGGAGAAAAAGAGGTTTATCTAAGAGCAAACTCTGTGGAGATGATCTGGCTTCTGCAGTAGCTGCCTCCCTTAATGAGTACATCCAGTTACATCTTCTCTTCTCGTTTGGGGCACTGTTCACTAACAGTTACGAAGTTGAAAGTATACAAAAATTTATAAGACAAAGTGCAGGATGTAAAGATTGGAGAGCATTTTATGCCTTTGTTCTCCCATTTTTGTTATAAAAAATTATATACTTTATCTCAAGGAATAGCGTGGCTGAAATCAGGCCTCCTACGGACAGTTTATCAGTTGTGTGTATTCACAGATAAAAGAAGCATCATTGCTTGGCTGATGGCCAGAAAGCCCGCTGGTCTGCTGATGCAGATTGCCCAAGGGCCACAACTCCCTCTAGATTATGTGCAAATGGGAATTTTTGCTCTGTGTAGCTGGGAGACCTCTTGGGGTGATCTTCAGGCATGGTTGCATGTAGGGCTGTAGTGTTATTTTTCCTAATTTTCCATTTCTCTCTTTCTAGCTCTTATTTTTCCTCTGCTTGACTTTATATTCAAAGAAGCTCACTTCCATTTGCTATACCTCATATGTTACATAGTCCTTAGACTTCTAGTAGTAGAGAAAGAACAAGTTTTTGTTTTTGTTTCTGGTAGTTCTTAGAAAAGTCCCAAGAAAAACTTTGAGTAGAATGTCCGTCCCAAATTTTGTCATTCAGACTGGATTTGGAGTGGAGGGATACTTTAATTGGCCAAGCTTGAGTTTGTCCCCACCCTGGAGAAACAGGATTTAGTCCCATCCAAACTGCTATGTAAAGCACGATTATTTTATAGAATGGTTCCCCAAAGGCAAAGATTCTGAGAGAAAATCATTTCTGTTACAGTAAGAACATTTGGTTCAAATCCTAGTTGTGATGCTTTTAGCTATGTGATCTTGGGTAAGGCACTGAACCTCCCTTAGATAATATACAGATGATAATACCAAATGAAAGGACTTGCGTGAGGTCTTACTCATTTAGCAAACATTTATCGAATGCCTACTGTTTGCCGCATGTTGTTAGAGTAGATACCTTGATGAAAGACAGTCTAGTAGACTCTGAGTCTACTAGAAGAGGAAGACCATGAAAAAAACAGTAACAGAGTGATACATGTGTCCATATGGTTCTGTGGAAACACTGAGCATAAGCGCCTCACTCAGACTGGGGAATTAAAGAAGCCTCCCAGAAGGAATTCACACTTGAACTGAATCTTCTAGTTAACTAGGCATTAGTGGGGTAAGGAAGGTAAGGAAAGCAATCTAGATTTTGGGAACAATGACAAGGAATCCTGAGAAGTTTAGTTAATTCATGGACTTGCAAGCAATTTGGTATGTCTGGAATGAAAAGACCGAAGGTCAGGCAAGGTGCTGGTCTGGATGTCCTCAAGTGGCATGCTGAGAGGTTTAGATTTTATCCTGAAGGTAGTTGGGAGCTGAGGTGTTTTAAACTGAGACATAAAATAATTGGATATCTGTTTTAGGAATATTGCTTTGGCAGTATGTGGAAAATAGTTTGGATAGGCTTAAAATTCAAGTGAGAAAGATGAATCACAAGGATGTTGTTGTAATTCAGGCTTAACGTGATGAGAGCCTGCACCAGTGAAGATGGAGATGAGGGGATAGTCTCTAGATATTTAGAAGGTAGACTTGGTAGCACTTGGGGATTGGTTGGATGGGGTGTATTAAGGGTAACTTTCACATGTCTAAATCTCTAGTAATATTGTTCACAATGAGAGGAGTTGGAGGAGATCTTTGGAAAGATGAGAAATTGTTTTTTGTTTTTTTGGTGAGGAACGTTTACCCTGAGCTAACATCCGTTGCCAATCTTCCTCTTTTTTTTGCTTGAGGAAGATTAGCCCTTAGCTAACATCTGTGCCAGTCTTCCTCTAATTTGTATGTGGGACATACAAATTACACAGCATGGATGATGAGTGGAGTAGGTCCATACCTGGGATCTGAACCCGTGAATGCAGGCAGCCGAAGCGGAGCACACGGAACTTTAAGCACTTGGCCACAGGGCCAGCCCCGACGAATTCAGTTTTGACTATGTTGATGTTGAATTGCCTATGAGATGTTTAGGAGGAGTCCATTTTATCACTGTTTAACGCCTCAGCGAAGAGTATGTGAAGATTATCTTTGGACTTGAGGGTTTGTTGGAAGTACATATGGGAAGAGAAACTTCAGAGTCTCGAGCTTCCAGAGTGGGGATGTGTAATACATCTTGCAGAAAATGTCATTGTTTAGGATACAACCTAAGTTTGAGCGACCCATCTATTCTTCGTTCATCTAGGATTTATACTTCCTTCCCATGAGGTTTTGGTTATATTGGTTTGTCATCATTTAATTTGGAACATTTTCATTGCATACACCTGTGCCTAGCGCGCACGCGCGCGCGCGCGCACACACACACCCCTGCCCCCCCCCCCCCGTTGATATATTTTATGTCAAGACGGTATTTTGGCTAATGTATCTGATTCCTGGTCCAATCACTTGTTTAGGTCAGTAAGGTTGTTTTCTGTTAACATGTGGGTATGAGTCATAGCAAATTAAACAAGGAAAGAGTTTGTATTATTTTGCCGAGAAGTTACATGTTCCTATGGGCAGAGCCAGGTGAGGCTTCGTGGTCTCCTCCTATTGCCGTGGGAAATAAATCTGTGAGACTCATAGAACTTTATGGACAGCTGTGGCTATCAGTGGAAATTTGATAGGGTGAAACGAGTTTTTTAAAGTATCTGAACTGGTTTTTTTCATTATATTACATAAAAGTAAAACTAGAAATAACCAAGATTTTAGTTTATGAAATAGCTTCTTTATTATATTTCACAGTTTGTGTTATATAGGCTGATGGCTAGCTACTAATTATTGTGATGTTGGTGTACTGTTTATTTTGAACTTGTTCAGACTGCCAGTCTAAGCACTCTTCACCAGCTTGTATGCCCTTTAAAAAGCATGTTAGAAAGTAGAACAGTTGAGAAACTGAATATATTTGTAGCAGTAGTGGTATGAAAAAGTATAAACCTACAGTGTTGCTTTCTGCCACCAGATGGTGCTTGTGTACTGATAAAACAACATACAGACTGGGTGAGCTCACTTTGGTTAGTATTCCAAGACCGGTGGTTAACTGATAAATGAGAGGTTAAACCGTACAAAATCACCAGTATTTGACCTTTCTTTGCCCTGTAAATATGTCAGTTTCAAATGGTTCCACCTAAAAGGAAAAAGTCAGTGAAGTACACAACTTTAAAGCCTCTTGGATAAATGAAATAAATGTGAAGTGGTGAAAAGCAGGAATTCATTCTAATAGTTACATATAATTTTGCCTTTTGTATATTACATCCCTTGGTTTAGGGAATATATTCTTTTCTCTTTTATCATATGCTTTATACATGGAATGTATAAATGATTTTTAAAATGATATTTCTCTTCAAAATGATACATCTTCATGAGGATATCACTTTATAGAGTAGACGTACAACTGAAAGGCTATGAGACAGACTTTTAGTATTTTCACATAGGACTACATTAATTAAGTTAGGGATGTTTTTCCTTTGGGGGAAATAAATCTAAACCCACAATAAAGAAACATTAAAAGTACATTGTCTTTTAAAACTCTCATAAGCCAGAGAAGAGAATTTGAATCAGTTACCAAAGGAAAGATGAGGGAGAATGAACTGGAATATGAAGCCGGGGAATCAGAGAGCCAGGGAGATGATTTCAAGGTAAATGTAGGATTATTTTGGGTCAGAAGCTTTTGTCTTAGGCAGGCTATGTTTAAAATTAAGAAAAGGAACTAGTGGACATTGTAACTTACAACAAAATTCATTGTTTGGTAAAACCAGATGTGACACTCTTCATTTTATAAAATAGAAATACAATTTTTTTCTTTGAAGTGAGATATGAAGAGGGTCTCCCAGTGTCTGTTTCCCCAAGTATTAGATAAAAATCGAATTATTTAAAAAACATTTTGGGGACTTATGCTTCTGGCTGCAATGGAGTAACTGGGACCAGACTTAACCTCCCACCATAAACACCTAGAAAGCTTAGGTAAAGTTCTTCTATTATACATGAACTGATATAATATGATGTGAAGGGAAGTTGTGGTAAGTTAAAGATGTATATTGATGCAGAGCAAAAAAAGAATAGTTAAGAATATAATAGTGGAGATAAAATGGAATCATAAAAAATTGTAATTTAAAAGAAGGCAGAAGAGAGGTAGAAAAAAGGAGTAATGAACACATGGGATAAATAGAAAACAGAAAACAAGATGATAGATTTAAACCCACCATATTGATAGTTATGGTAAATGTAAATGGTCTAAACACTCTGCTTAAAAGGTAGGGAATGTTAGACTGAATAAAAGAGCAGAAAATATAACCATGTGTGTGTAAAGAAATCCACTTTAAATATACAGACACAGATTGGTTAAAAGGATGGAAAATGGTGTTCCGTGCACGCACTAATCATAATAAAGCTGGAGTGGCTATGTTTATATCAGATGCAGTAGATGTCAGAACAAGAAATGTTACCAGGGGTAAAATTAACAGTGATAAAAGGGTAAAATCATCAAGGAGACATCATAATTCTAAATATACAGGCACCTACTAACAGGCCTTAGAATAAGTAGACAGAAAAACAGTAAGGCTACTGCTATGTACTGAATTGTGTACCTTCAAAATTCATATGTGGAAGCCTTAACCCCGAATGTGATGGCATTTGCAGATAGGGCCTTTGGGAGGTAATTAGGTTTGGAGAGTTAATGAGGGCGGGGGCATTGTGATGGAATTAGTGCTCTTGTAAGAACAGACACCAGACAGCTAGCTGTCTACTTTGCACCCTCCACCCCCACTGTCACGTGAGAGTATAAGAAGTGGGCCACTTACAAGCCAGGAAGAGAGCTGTCACGAGAAACTGAGCATGCTAGCACCTTGATCTTGGACTTCTAGCCTATAGAATGGTGAGAAAATAAATTTCTGCTGTTTAAGAGCCTATGTTATTTTGTTATGGCATCCCGAGCTAAGACAGCTATAGAATTCAGTAACACTGTCAACAGAATATACGTTCTTTTCAAGTGCACTTGGAGCATTCACCAAGATAGATGATATGCTGTGCTATAAGACAATTCTCCAAAGGTTTAAGAAAACTGAAATAATACAAACTGTATTCTTGACCACAAAGGGATTAAGTTAGAAAAATAGCTGGAAAATTCCACAAATATTTGGAAGTTAAACAACACATTTCTAAATAATGCATAAGTCAAAAGAGAAATCACAAAGAATATTTGAAAAATATTTTGAGCTAAATGAAAATGAAACATTGAAATACAGTCATGCGCTGCTTAACAATGTTTTGGTCAATGACAGACCACGTATGTGATGGCGGTCCCATAAGATTAGTACTATATTGCCTAGGTGTGTAAGTAGGCTATACCATGTAGGTTTGTGTAAGTACATTCTATGATGGTTGCACAATGACAAAATCACCTAATGACACATTTCTCAGAACGTATTCCTGTCGTTAAGTGACACATGACACTATGTGGATACAGCTTGCTTGGAGGGAAATGTATAGCTTTAAATGCCTATGTGAGAAAAAGAAAAGGTCCAAAATTAATGCTTTAGGCTTCCACCTTAAGAAACTAGAAAAAGAAGAGCACGTCAAATCTAAAATACAGAGAAGGAAATAGTAGGATAAGAGCAGAAACCAATGAAATTGAAAGTGGACAAACAATAGAAAAAAATCAGTGAAATCAAAAACTGCTTCTGGGAAAAGATTCATAAAATTGATACGTTTCTAGCTAGACTGACAAAAGAGAGAAGGTGGAGTTACATAATACCAGTATCAGAAATAAAAGAGGGAATCTTACTTAACGCTAAAAGAATTATAGGAGAGCTTTATGAGTGACTTTGTGTTTGTGAATTCGGTGCCTCAGATCATTCATTGGCAAACTGCGAGGCTCACTGCCTGCTTTGTAAACAGTTTTATTGGGACACAGCTGTGTGCGTTCGTCTATGTCTTGTCTGTGGCTGCTTTTGAACTGTAATGGCAGAGTTGAGCCGTTACGACAGACTGTATGGCCTGCAAGACGTTCACTGTCAGGCCCTTTAAGGAAAATTTTGCTGACCCTTGAGTTACGTGGATGAATTGGACAAATTTATAAGAAGGAACAAATTACCAAAACTGACTTAAGAACAAATAGAAACACCTCATTAACTGTATAAAAGAAGTTGAATTTGTGTTAGAAATTTTTCTACAAAGAAAACTTGAATCTCAAATGATTTCACTAATAAATTCTATCATACATTTGAGGAAGAAATAGTATCAGTACCTAGGAAACAGGAGAAAGGAACACTTTCCAACTAATTATATGAGGTCAGCGTTATCCTGATACCAAAACCAGACAAAAACCTGACGAGAAAAGAAAACTCGAGATCAGTATCTCTCATGATCACAAATATAAAAACCTTTAACAAATATTAGCAAATTAAATTCAGCACAATTTAAATAACACAATACACCAGGATTAAATGGAGTTTATCTTACGAAAGCATTAACCATATTAATAGAATAAAGGAGAAAAACCATCTGAGCATCTTATTACTCAGAAAGAGCATTTGGTGAAAGTCAGCACTCATTCATGATATAGACTCATCAAACTAGGAAGGGAAGAGAACTTCCTTAATCTGATAAAGGACTTCCCTAAAAAACCTCCAGCTAACATGTTGTATGGTGAAAGACTGAATACTTGTAAGATGAGGAACAAGGCAATGATGTACACTGTTATCGCTTCTACTCAACGTTGTACTTGAGTTCTAGCAAGTGCAATAATAAGAAGAAATAAATGGGAGAAAATATTGGAAAAGAAGAAATAAAACTGTCTTTATTCTGCAAATACCATGATCCTATATGTAGAAAATTCTAAGAAATCAAAAATGAAAAGCTACCGAAATAAGTGAGTTGAACAAGGTCACAGGATACAAGGTCAATGTACAAAAAATCAACAATAATATTACTATATATGGTAATGAACAACTGGAAAATGAAAGTAGCTTAAAAACATATCATACTCAGGGCTAAACTTAATGAAGTATGTGCATGACCTATATACTGAAGGCTAAAAAATATTGCTCAGACAAATTAAAGACAACTTGATATTATTAAGATGTCAGTTCTCCCAAAGTTCACATAAAGATGCAATGCAATCCCAATCAAAATTCTAGCAGGTTTTTTTTTTAATTGATAAAGTAATATTAATGTTTGTGTGGAGATGTAAAGGACCTGCAATCACCAAAGCAGTTTTGAAAAGAACGAATGGATTTGGAGAGCTCACACTACCTGACTTTAAAATTTGCTATAAAGCTACAGTAATACAGGCAGGGGCATATCGGCATGAGGAATGATATACAGATCATAGAACAGAGTTGAACAGAGGTTGGCAAACTATGGCTTATGGGCCAAATCGGGCCTGCCTGTTTTTGTATAGCCTGCAAGCTAAGAATGATTTTTATGTTTTTAAATGGTTGGGGAAAAAAATCAAAAGAATGATATTTCGTAACACATGAAATTCAGATAAAATTGAAATTTTGGTGTCTTTCAGTAAAGTTTTAATGGAACACAGCCATGATCATTTGTTTATGTATTGTCTATAGCTGCTGTCATGCTGCAGCAGCGGAGTTGAGTAGGTTTGACAGAGATTATATGGCTTGCAAAGCCCAAAATATTTAGTCTGGCCCTTTACAGAAAAAGTTTGCTGATCCTTGGAATATAGAGTCAAGAAGTAGACCCACCTATATGTGGTCAGTTTGTTTTTTTTCAAAATTAATTTCAGCAAAGGTGCTAATAGGCAAAAGATACTCTTTCCAAAAAATAGTGGTAAAACAATTACATATCTGGATGGAAAAAAATGATCCTCAACCGTTACCTCACACCCTAGAAAAAAATTAATTAGAAATGCATTATAGACCTAAATGTAAAAGTTAAAGCTGTAAACTTTCCAGAAGAAAATAGACTGTTACTTTGGAGATAGGGAAAGATTTTTTTAGAACTCAGATAGCATGAATCATAATTTACAGAAGAAAATACTTTGCTACTTTGGAGATAGGCAAAGATTTGTTAGAACACAAAAAGCACAAAACATAAAAGAAAAAATTGAGAGATTAAACTTTGTCAAAATTTAAAACTTCTGGTACCTGAAAATCACTGTTTAAAAAATGAAAAAGCAGGACGTTTACTGGAAGAAAACATTTGCAATACATCCGTTGACAGAGGATTCATATCCAGGATATATAAATGAACATTTTGTCTGTCAATAATAAGACAGACAAAAATGAGCAAAATATTTAAATATAAACCTCACTAAAGAAGAGGTGTGAATGGCTAATAATCAGGTGAAAAGATGCTCAAAATCATTACTTATCAGAGAAATGCTACTTAAAACCGTAGCTAAAATTTAAGAAGACTGATAATACCAAGTGTCCTGGCGGGGCACCTGGAACTCTTGTAGCATCGCTGCTGGAAATATAAAATGGTACAATCACTTTATCATGGTTTGTCACTTCCTTATGAAGTTAAAGAGACACTTACCATACCACTCAACAATTACCATACCACCCAGCAGTTCCACTGCTGGTATTTACCTAAGAGAAATGAAAGTATATGGCTATTCAAAGACTTGGACGTGATTGTTTATAGCATCTTTCTTTATAATAGCCCTAAACTGGTAAGATCCACCACCAGGTAAATGGTTAAACAAATTGTAATATAACCATGCCACGGAATACTACTCAGTGGTGAAACTTCTGATTAGCAATATGGATGAATCTCAAAAGCATGCTGAATGAAAGAAGCCAGATACATGGTATATATACAATAAGATTCTATTTTTGTGACATTCTAGAACAGGCAAAATTAATCCGTAGTGACAAAAAGCAGTTCATTGGTGGCCTAGATCTGAAGGTGGGAATTTCTTCTACAAGGAAACTTTTTGGGGTGATAGAAATGTTCTCTGTCTTGATTTTGGTGATGATTATATGGGTGTATGTCAAAACTCATTAACTAGGAGCTTAAAATAGGCCCATTTCATTATATGTAAATTTTACCTAAATAAAGTTGACTTAAAAAATACATTTTGTAATACAGATCTGCCTCAGCTTACGATGGGGTTACATCCCAGTAAACCCATTGTAAGTTAAAAATGCATTTAATACACCTAACCTATCAAACATTGTAGCTTAGCCTAGTCTATCTTAAACGTGTTCAGAACACTTACATTAGCCTGCAGTCAGGCAAAATCATCTAATACAAAGCCTATTTTATAATCAAGTGTTGAGTATCTCATGTAATTTATTGAGTACTGTACGGAAAGTAAACAACAGAGTGGTTGTAGGGGTACAGAATGGTTGTAAGCGTATCGGTTGTACCCTCATGATCGCTCACTGCTGCTGCCCAGCGTCAGGAGAGAGTCTCGTACTGCATGTCACTAGCCCGGGAAAAGGTCAGAATGCAAAATTTGAAGTACAGTACGGTTTCTAATGAATGTGTATCACTTTCGCACCATTGTAAAGTTGAAAAATCGTTAAATGGAACCTTGTAAGTCAGGGACCGTCTACTCTATTTTCTTTGAATGAAGCTAAAAATATTTCTAAGAAAGCATCAGATTTTTGCCTCTCAAGCGTTTGTCCACAACCATTGTAAACGTCTTACTAGGGGCTACAATAATATTTACCTCTTAGAGTGTTTGCGAATAAAATATGTCCGTAAATTGCTTACCTTTTGCCTTTGCTAAATAAGTGTTATTTGTTAGCCTTTATTATATTGTAGATAATATAGTCTAGTTGAAAGTACAGACTCGGGAGTTGGAATGGCAGCTGTGTGGATGTAAGCAGGTTACTCAACCTTCTAATTCTCTGTTAAGTCATCCATAAATTGGGGAGAATAAATTATGCTTCCTCATAGTCTTGTTTTCAGGATTAAATATAACAATTCTGTGATCACAAATGGCCCATTACCTTACTTTACCGTGGTGTTTTTAGTTCCTTAAAAAGAATTTAAATATCAGTATATTTGTACTGGGACATTGTCTTTTGAGAGGTTTTTCAAGTTTCACTGCTGCCTAATTAAAAAAAAAATCAGGCTATGATTCTGTTATTATTTCTGAGTATATATTTTATAGAAGGAATGAGTGATTCTGTAATACAAATAGGCATACTTGGCCTTTTCTTAGAATTTAGTTAATCCTGGATAAATACTGCCGTTGCAGCACAGAGTGTCATTTCTCTTGGAAAACTGCTGTGCACATCAGCCATTATTAACGTGGGATTTAAACGCAAGCCTCAGAAAATCTGTGCCTTTGTGTCACTGATTGCAGCATTTTCTACACATACCTCTTCTGCCTTGTTACAGCTTGGTAGCCATCCATTTTACCTTTGATCTTTCAAATTTTTCACTTCCATTCCCAGGGAATGGCTAGTCTATATTTTCTTGCCACTGAGTTAGTGTTCAAGTACTGATGACTTGGTAGTAAATTTCCCGTTGTATAAATTCAGAACTCCTACTCTTTTGTTCTGCTCCAACAGGCAGGCAGGCAGACCCAGGGCTCACCACTTAATTTTGGATTAGAGACTGTTTAAAATATCTGGTATGTTTATTAAATACAAAACATTTTTCATGTCACACAAGTTTAACAGTTTTCATATCCCTCCCTAAAACAAAAACAAAAGCGGAAATAAACAAAGCTAGTTCTTAAATAAAAAAATGACTTCTTAATAATTCTAGGTTGACCGTCTTATTTTTATTTGGCCACTTTTTTTTTAATGCTCTTGAGATCCTTTTTGGGTTTTCCATGCTGAAAGCTTAAAAATTATTCTCCATAAAGGTGAACATAAGGAAAGTAGCACCAAAAGGGTAATTACTATAAGTTCCTCCCCCTCGAGTTTATCATGATTCTTTAGGAATATGCAGCCATGACTTAAATGTGATAAATGCTAAATTCATAATTTTTTGCAAGAAGTGATCTATCTTTCTAGTCCTAAATTTGTTTTTAGAATTTCAACCATTTTTTTCCCTAGATTAGGGGAAATAAACAGCATCCTCTATTCTTTTGAGGTGAATTTTATTAATCTGTTGTTTAAGCTCTGAAAGGCAAGTACAGTATTTAGCTCCCTTTGTGTTTGAAGCAGTGCTGTCTCTCGGAGGTATCTATCTTTTTGTTCAGTTGAGCAGAATCTTGCTTTAGCAATGCTTATTTACTTGTGTTTTTAAAAAAAATCTAGGCAAAATAACAGTTCAATTTATGAAGATCTTTTTAATGTGGCATGTGACATGTAGATGAGTGGGCTTTTTGTTTTTAGAATTGTGCAAAGAAAATTCATACAGGTTGAGAGTCTTAGTAGCTCTGAGAGATTTAGAAAATTCTGAATCTTTTTTTCCTCTTTGTTTTGGCGAGTTTCTCTATGAATCGAAAAACAATATTATCCACCAGGTGTTTCTCCTTAATATTCAATCACTTTTAATGTATTTTCTTCAGCTATTGATTTTTTAGTGAAGGGTTTGTGAAGTTTTTAATGTTAATTGGATTTAGAAAGAAATTTAAGTATGGTTTTTAATGCAAGTGCTGTGACTATTAATAATGAGAGTTTATGTTACATGTTTATAGAAGTTTCTGCAATAATAGGATTTCTTGGAAATGGAATATTGTGTCTAATAAATTCTGGGCAAGATTTTGGGTGATCATCAAAATAGGCCATGTTCCAAAGTTTATTTTTATGTTGGTTACTGGAAACTTAGAATCTATTTTCTCATAGAAAGATTGTGGTAAATGGTGGCAAAATCCCAAGATAGCCCATAAAAACTCATTTTAATGACAGTGAACAGTGTACCTTGTAGGTTGTTCTAACTTTGGCTTCTAAGGAACATTTTCCCCTCAATGCTACCTGATCAATAGGAGTGAGCCTCTTGCAACTCTGACAATAGCAGTAGTAGAAAAGAAAGGAAGGTTCCAGACACCATCAGGGGTAACGAAGAGAGAAAATTTCCCCCTCCACAGCTGTAATTTCAAATTGTTTATTAATAGAAGCAAGTTTAGTCAGCTCAAAGAAGGGTCAGTGCCTTAAGTGTTGGGTATGCTTTAGGAGAAGGCTGAAACACAGGAGTGGGCTAAATAACCAGATGTAGAAGCATCAGAAAAGCAGCTCAAGATGGAAAAAGTGATAGAGGCAGTGACTTAGTCCAGGGCACCATGGGTCAGATGTGCAGTAGTATGGAGTCTAATGTTTAGTGCAACCCAAAGTTGGTAAGGAGTGGAGATGGCATGCTACAACAAGCCTGCACGTTTTCATAGAAAGAAATTTCTACTTTATAAAATGAAATCCACATCATCCAAATTTGGTTTTGAACAAGAGTTCCAGTTTCTCTACAGCCTCACCAAACTTGTTTTCTGGGTTTTTTTTTTTTTTTTTTTGATAATAGCCATCCTAATGGGTGTGAAATGGTCCCACCAGTTTTAACACCACTTCTCAGTTCCAGATTCTTGTCTAGAGACACATTTTATTCTCTGATTCCTTGATAGTAGGAATATATTTATTCATAGATTGATTCATTCAATATGTTTATGTCAGTCAACCAGTAGTTCTTGAGAGGGGAGATGCTGGTGAACATGAAGATGAGTAAGACACTACCCTTACTCTTGAGCTCGTAGCCTAGTAGAGGAGGATAGATGATTATAACTCAGAATGATAAATGCCATAATCACAATTACCACAGACACCTTGAAACTACATTAGAAGATTATTTAACTTATTTAACACCCAGATGAGGAATAAGGCACACAATCTCCAAAACTATTCAGCATTGTCCTAGAGGTATTAGCTAATGCAGTTAGAGGACAGAGAGATCAATTTAGGGTCATAAGATTTAGAGAATAATTCAGATAATAAAAGAATTCAGTAAGGTAGCATGATGTAAAATTAACATCTAGAATCAAAAGCTTTCGAATATACAAGGAATTATCAAGTAGAGTACATAATGGTGGAGAAAACTCCTTTAATAATAACAACGAAGAAGATAAGATACTGAGGAATAAATTTATAAAGAGATGTGCAAAAATACATGAAGAAAACTTGAGTATTCTTGAAAGATGTAAAAGTATATTTCGACAAATGAGAAGATATTTTTTGCTCTTGCACAGGGTGACTCAACAGCATAAAAGCTAGTTAAAAAAAATAAATGAAAGTACAGAGAAAGAAATAATGAAGATTAAAGAAATGAATAGAGAAGAGAAAACCAGTGGATCTAATTGATGAATCAAAATTCTGATTTTTTAAATTAGCAAAATAGACAAACTACTAGCTAACTACCATGGGGGAAAAAAGAGAAAAAGTATAAATAAAAAAATGAGAAATGAGAAGGAGAAAATGACCATTGGAAGTGAGAAAAATTTTAACAAATTACAGGGGACTACTTTGCAGACCTCTGTACAAATACATTTGAAAATCTAGATGGTATAGTGAGTTTCCTAGGAAAATACAGTTTACTAAAATTGGCCCATTAGAGATAGAAAGCTTAAATGCATCGATATCCATTGGAAAAAAAAAAGTTAATAAAGCCACAAAAAAGCCCCAGGCCCACATGGTTTCACAGGGAATTCTGTCTACTAAATTATCCCAGACCAGATCGTTTTAATGTTGTGTAGACTAGACAAAGAGAGAGACAGAAGGGGAATTTCCAAATTTTACTTTATATAAATTTAAAACAAACAAGAGTCAAATTGAAAAAAAAATGGGGGGGAATTTCCAAATTCTCTTTACAAAACAAGTGTAACATTGATACCTAAACCTAGTAAAGACAGTACAGAAAAGGAAATTGCAACTCAATACCGAATATAAATATATAAGGAAAAATAAAGCATGAGCAAATAGAATCTGACACCAAAGTAGTAATAATATATAACTTTTAGAAACGTTTTTTGAGTTGAATTTAATTCATTCTAATGCTTTCGTTTTTATTGATATAACTGTTGAAGGCTAAGAAATTTTCTTTGATCATTGCTTTACCTCTGTCCTATAATATAGTCTTCGTTATCATTTTCATGCTTTCTCTGAGATCTAATGTAGGATCAGTGTGAATATTGCATAAGCACTTGAGAAGAAGTATAAGTATATATACATGTATGGTCCTCCATAAGATTTTGTTGTTTAGGTGTTCTCTATCTTTACTTTTTTCCCCCTATTTGATCTGCCTTGTACCAAGAGTGGTATGTTAAAATGTCTTAGTATTTTTGTGCTTCTAACCTTATCTCCTTGCATCTCCTGTAGTTTTTGCTTCATAAAGGTGGTTGCTGTGTTATTTGGCACATAGATATTCATAACTGTTATATATTATTAGAGAATTGCAGATTTTAGCATTAAAAAATGTCCTTTGGCATGAATGCATTTAGCTGGAATTCTACTTGGTCTAATATTAGGATAACAATTGCTTATCAAGCCATGCTGTGGCGGGCGCTCCACATATAAAGTAGAGGAAGATGGGCACGGATGTTAGCCCAGGGCTGATCTTGCTCAGCAAAAAAAGGAGGATTGGCAACAGATGTTACAGGAGTAATCTTCCTCACAAAAAAAAAGAAACAAAAATTTCTAAAAGTAGATCACAATATAAATCATGTCACAGAAAAAACTTTTGCTGTAACAAAATTCAGGGGTGATTTACTTCTTAACGTGAATAATGTTTCTCAGTGATTATACCTAGAAAACTGTGAAATAATAATAAAATTGAGAACCTGTCTCGTTTTAGCAGTAAGAAATATTCTTTCGTAGGTACAACAATATACATTAAAAAAAGAAAAGCCCTATCCATCTCACTAAGAAGAATGCTCACTGTATTTTACTTTTTGTTTAAAAATTATTTATAAAAATTTGTTAGTTATTTCCTAATAATAATTGTAATAATGGCTCATTTCCCAAAAATTTTTAACATACATGCTTATTATGGTCACAGGAAATGCAAACTTCTAAGAATTTTAATTAATATCTATATTTTTGATACATAGAATTATGATAGAGTAAGCAATAAAAGACTTTCTGGTATAAATATAGCATTAGGATAAAATTCTATGGAGAGAGTGGCATAAAATGCAAGTTCAACAATTAAAAAATGGTGTAAAATTGCTGCTATATTTAACAGAGTTTATGTATTTTTGAAGTAGTTGAGAGTAGATGTCAACTTGTTATAATATTTAGAGTCCTTTGGATACATTTAAAGGAGTAACATAACAGTTTTATTTTAAAATGTCAGTATTTACAGTAAATCAGAAACTACATCTTTTGCAAGTATTTAAGTTTCTAATGAAAAATTTTAGATGCTAATTAAAATTTTAGATGTAATAAAAATATGCAAGAATATACATAGTTTTCAGAATTCTTTTATGGGGTATGAGCATTAAGTTTGAAGACCATTGCCATAGACTTATTTGAAGAGAAGCTGAATTAGGGGTGGCAATTGTGAATGCACAGAGGTGCATCGATTTTCACATGCGTAGGCAAATATGGTAGTTTGATGAAAATAGCTTGATAATTTAAAAGTTCTGGAACATGAATATAGCAGTCATAATTAATCTTTTGAGCTCAGTGACTCCCAAAAGTGAAATCTTATTTTCCTTATTTGGTATTCAATATAATTTTCCCCATAAAATAATAAAATTGTGTTCATAATCAGAATTTCTGGAGTAGTATGCATACAAATATTTATCTTGAACCATTAGAGGGCAGCATGAATTTAATCTTTGGAATTAGGTTTTACAACATATGAATGCTTTTGAGTTACAGACTTAATGTAAGCATCATTTAAATAAACTATGAAGTGTTTTAGTTAAAATTAAAATGTTTCATTTGGAATTTTTATAATATAATAAAAAACATGGTAGCAGTATAAAAGTAAGCCCCCCTGTTTTTTTCTTCTCTCACCTCCCCTGCCCCTAAGCACCCTAGGCCTTTCATAAAGTGTGGAAATTTGCACAGTTTGATTCTAAACTTAATATTTACTTTGATTTTCAGCTGAAGAATTACCCAAGTCAGTATTATAAAGTGCTCCATGAAAAAAGGGATTTGAAGACAAATTTGGGAAATACTGCATACTGTATCCCTCTTAAAGATTTCTTAAAGATGTCACACAGAAAACTAAGTGATTCCCAACTCTGGTGAACATCAGGCTCTCCTGCAAAGCTTTAACACGTCTGAGCCAGGTCCTATCTAGACTAATTACATTTCTGGTTGGAGAATCTGAACACTAGTGTTTTCAGAAGTTCCCCACGTAATTCTAATGTCTAGCCATTGGAATACCAACCCAAACACACGTTGCCCTCTGTTAACATTGAGGATTATTTTATGATATGCTGGGTTAAGTAGTCATGGAACTTCTGAAAGAGTTAAAGTTAAAGGCAGAAATTACACTTAACTATAATCCTCAGGGAATCAATTGTTTTGGACAGCCAAGTTTTCCAAATTGCTGAGGATTTACCCCTTTTTGAAAACAAAACCTTTTCTTATTTCAGTAATTGTGGGTAGGAATTTTTCTAAAAGTTATGGCATACATTTTTCAATAAAAAAATGCCACAATTATGAATATAAAGAATCTTGCATGTGGACTCACTGTCAACCTTATAAATGGTAACCATTATTATAAGCCCTGCACAATATATACATATGGTTTGTCCTTATGCCAGATACTCCTAGACATCAGTTTCTTGAGTACTCAAGTCTGCTTCTGTTACTTTCTAAATCATCCTTGGCAGTCGTTTTATTTCTTGCTACGTCAGTGTACCTTTGTATAGCAGTGCTTGCCCCCACCACCTTAATTTAATGCTCTTAAACTGCTATTGTCTTGGAAACTGATATTATGGTTAGAATTGGGAGCAAAGTAAGAGTAACAAGGTTTTGGATTAGGCCCTAAGGTGCTTCTGTAAGTGTAAAGTACGTGTGTTTTATTTAGTTCATGTGTTTTTTGACTTCAGAATTTATTTTTCCCTTCATACATTTTGAGTTTCTTTTGCATTTTAGGTAGAGTGAAGTTGCCAGTTAGCTGAATAAAGGTTTGGTGAATATATATGTATATATGATGACATGAAGTGCTTTCCTTGGGATTGGACAGAAATAACAATTGCTTTAATAAATTTCATAAAATTACTTTCTCATACGTTAAAGGAGAAAGAAAGGGTTCATTTGTGCATTTTTCCTTCCTTTTCAATATAGGATTCTTTTCTCTCTCTCTTTCTGTGTTTGCTTAAAAAAAAAAAAAAAGTGAAATTTACTTTCCAAAATAAGATTTGCTAGTAAGTAACGCAAAATTTGATAGTTTTTTCATGTCGCCTCTACAGATATGTTCCTTTATTGACTTGACCTTATTATTTGATATTGCTTCTAGAATCCTTATGTACTTTTTTTCTGTTTTTCTTTTATTGCCCTTTGTTGCCAGAATCTCTTCTGGGGAACCAAAAAGAAAACTTTGTTTTGTAGCTTTTTGATTTTTAGGTGTAACAACTTCTGTTGACTGATTTAAACAAGAAAAAGAAATAGAGGACTCCAGGATATTTTTCTTTGAAGGAAAAAAAACATTTTCTGTGAGTTGTGGATTAAAATCAACAGAGATAGATGTTGGTTCCACATAAAATATTTCCTAACATTGCTGTCTCAAGTGTAAGTAGTAAATGTCCTACCTTGGATGGTATTTAAATGGAAGTAGTGTTGTCATCTGTCAGAGATGTTAAAGAGAGGTTTCCTTCTGTGGCTTGATGTAGGTGAGTGACTTTTAGAACTATTTTGACTAACCTGTGGTAAGGAATATTTTTTAATGGTATGATGCAGTACATATACATATGCATATACATATGCATATATAACTAAAACAGAAGATTTATGAAACAGTAATACCTTTAATGTGTGTTGTACTCTAATATTTTGTTTGTTCTTTTAAAAATGTCAGGTGTGATTCATCAAAATTATTTCATGACCTGTTAATGGGTCATCACTTGTACTTTGAAAAACACTAATCTAGATGACTTCTATGGTTCCTTCCAACGCTGAGATTCTGTTATTATGAAGCCATATTCTCATAATCAAAGTTCGTCATGGAACAATTAGGAACCAAGTTAAACTAGGAATGATATTAGGAATTCCCTCAAGACATCTGGATGTCCAGTTACCTCAGAGATGTCATCAGTTACTCAAAAAGTACAGAATGTCCAAATAAAATCTGTGGTTTAATTAATACTGCTGTACCGATGGTCAGTTTTTAGTTTTGACCAATGTGCTGCGTTTTTGTAAGATACTAACGTTAAAGAAAGCTAGATGAAGGGCATACAGGAGCTCTTTGCACTGTTTTTGCACTTTATTTATATACGTGATATTATTCCAAAATGAAAGTTAAAAGTATAGAAGAGCATCTTTGAGTAATGTGCTCTCAAAGTGATAACCAAAACCCTAGGGTTTTGTTTTGTTTGCAATTTTTTATTGTGATATATTGATGATAATACATTATAAAGTTCACTGTCCTCAACAGTAAGTTTTTAATATGATTCATCTTTTTTAAATGTTCAAACATCATTTCTTTTTATATGTTTTTATTTTTTTTATTTATTTTTATTTTTTTATTTTATTTTATTTTTGTGAGGAAGATCAGCCCTGAGCTAACATCCGTGCTAATCCTCCTCTTTTTGCTGAGGAAGACCGGCTCTGAGCTAACATCTATTGCCAATCCTCCTCCTTTTTTTTTTACCCCAAAGCCCCAGTAGATAGTTGTATGTTATAGTTGCACATCCTTGTAGTTGCTGTATGTGGGACGCAGCCTCGGCATGGCTGGAGAAGCGGTGCATCGGTGTGCACCCGGAATCCGAACCCAGGCAGCCAGTAGTGGAGCATGCGCACTTAACTGCTAAGCCATGGGGCCGGCCCTAATATGATGCTTATGAGTTAGAGAAAGAAACTTAGTAAGCAGTATTAAACCTGAGTTTGCTAATCCTACTTGATAGTTGCCTGATAGTTTTTTCAGGAATTTAGAACTAAGAGAAGAATTAATGGAATAAATTTTTTGAAGAAGATTTTAAATTGTGGAGTGGGGGAGGGGCTGGTATTCAGTATCTTTTTTACAATTTCCATTGTGATGGAAAAAATAAGATACAATGAGGAATGTGTGAGTATAGAAATAATCTCTAGAAAATCGTAAAAGTCAGGGTCAGCAATCTGGAGTTCTGTGTTGAGAAAACAATCATGGGGAACAGGCCTAGCCAATCTAAATAAAAATAGGATTTTTTTATGTGAAAATGTGAAGCAAGATTAATAATCTGCATGTAGTGATGAGACATTCAAGGATGCCAGTCATGGGCCATTAAAAAATATTTTAAGCTAGCAGAGTTAGAAACAAGTATATGTGTAGATGTGTAAAATATTTGGAAATCTTGTTCTGTGTTTTGCATTTCTAAACTGTTACACCAGATGAACTATTCTGTCTTGGTTTGATGCCTTTAGGAACTACATATTAGCTTCATAAAAAAACACTTATTCAAAAAACAATAAAACCCAACCTTTTCAGAAAGTAAGGGTATAGTCGTTTATAGTATAAGGAAATATGATAATTTTAAAGGCAGAGGTTAAAAGTTCAAAGAGAATTCAGTGTATATTGAGTATTTATTGTATACCTATCACTATGCTGAGAGCAGTAGGGTAATTCAAGGGAAATATCTGAAATTGCTCCTGCTTTTGAGGAATGTGGGAGATAAGATAATAACAGTAAAAGTTATTCTGGTAGTTTACCATGTGTAGAACATTACTGCCATCTGTACACACAGACGTGATAATTCTCTAAGGTGTGTATATTTATCCTCATTTTACCTTTAAGGAAATTGATACTCAAGTTTAATTTGCTCAAGGTCATACGTGTAGTAAGTTATAGAATTGGGATTTAAATCTATTTCTGTGTCACTCCAAAAGCCTTTGTATAAAATAATTTTGTTATTGAGTGTTTTGGATACTGTGAAGTAAAATCATGAGTCTCATTTCAATTTTTTTTTTTTTAGTAAAAATCACCATAAAATAAAGTCATTCAAGAAAACAAATATCAGGAATGGTAGTGCATGTAGGTTGTAAATTTTCAAGATATGTATAAGGAAAATTTAGAATGCAGATACTACTAGGTTCTTGTTGATTTAATTATTCTTTCTCCCTTATTTCCCTTTTAACAAACTTTTTATTTTGGGGCCGGCCCGGTGGCGCAAGCGGTTAAGTGCGCGTGCTCTGCTGTGGCGGTCCAGGGATCGCCGGTTCGGATCCCGGGCGCGCACCGATGCACTGCTTGGCAAGCCATGCTGTGGCGGCGTCCCATATAAAGTAGAGGAAGATGGGCACGGATGTTAGCCCAGGGCCAGTCTTCCTCAGCAAAAAAAGAGGAGGATTGGCAGATGTTAGCACAGGGCTGATCTCACAAAAAATAAAAACTTTTTATTTTGAAATAATTTTAGATTCACAGGAAGTTACAATAATAGTACAGAGAGACCCCATGTACTCTGCAGCCAGTCTCCCCCATGGTTACGTTTACATACCTGTAGTATAATCCCAACCCAGAATATCGACGCTGGTACAATGTGTGTATTGTAGTTCTGTGCCAGTTTATCACATGTATAGACTCGTGTAACCACCACTTCAGTCAAGACAGAGAGTGCTTCATCACTGCGGAGACCTCCCTCTTGCTGTCCCTGTATAGTCTTACCCTCCCTGCTGCTTTTTCACCACCCTAGCCCTTGGCAACCGTTCATCTGTTTTCCCGCTGTATGATTTTGTTGTCTTGAGAATGTTATATAAATGAGTTGGTATAGTATGTGACTTGTTGAAATTGACTTTTCTTCCCTCAGCCTAATGCCCTTGAGATCCATCCAAGTTTTTCTGCATGTCAGTAGTTCATGCCTTTCTGTTGTTGATAAGTGTTCTGTGGTATGGATGTATCACAGTTTGTTTAACCATTCACCTACTGAGGGACATTTTGGTTGCCTCCAATTGTTAGCTATTACAAATAAAGCTGCTATGAACATTTGTGTGTATTTTTTCTGTGGATGTAAATTTTCATTTCTCTGGGATAAATGCCCAGGAGTGTGATAGCTGGGTCATGTAGTAAATGTATGTTTAGTTTTCTAGGAAGCCGCCAAGCTATTTTCCAGAGTGGCTGAGCCATTTTGCTTTACAACCAGGAATATTTGAGAGATCCAGTTTCTCCTCCTCCTCACCAGCAGTTATTGTCACTGTTTTTAATTTTACTCATTCTGATAGGTGAGTAGGGATATGTCATCATCGTCTTCATTTACCTTTCCCTACTGGCTAGGGATGTGGAACATCTTTTCATGGTTTTTTTTGCCATTCATAGATCATCTTTGGTGCAATATCTCTTCGTGTTCTCTGCTCATTTTCTATTGGATTGTTTATCTTTTTACTGTGGAGTTTTGAGAGTTTCTTATGTATACTAGATGTGAGTCCTTTGTTAGATGTGTGGTTTGTAAACCTTTTCTTCCTGTTTGTAGTTTGTCTTTTCATCCTCTTAGCAGGGTCTTTCATAGAGCAAAAGTTTGTAATTTTGATAAAGTTCAGTTCATCAATTTTTTTATTTTATGAGTATGCTTGTGGTGTCATGTCTAAAACTTCTTCACTAAGCCCTGGTTCCCCAAAGATTTTCTCCTAGGTTTTCTTCTGAAAGTCTTATAATATTATGTTTTACATTTAAAGCTATGATCCATTTTGAGTTAATTTTTTTATTAGGTGTGATGTTTGGGTCAAAGTTCTTTTTTTCTTTACCTATGGATATCCAATTGTTCCAGCACCATTTGTAGGGTAGACTATCCTTCCTCCATCAGAGTGCTTTTACACTGTTGTAAAAAATCAGTTGGCTGTACTTGTGTAAATCTATTTCTGGGTTCTTGATTATGTTCTCTTGATCTCTCTGTCTGTCTCTTTGCCATTAACTCACAGTCTTGATTACTATAGTTAAATAATAAGTGGTAAAATAATACAGGCACACCTTGGAGATATTGCAGATTCTGTTCCAGACCACCACAATAAAGCAAATATCTCAAATTTTTTGGTTTCCCAGTGCCTATAAGAGTTATGTTTACAGAATACTGTAGTCTGTTAAGTGGGCAATAGCATTATGTCTAAAAAAACAATGTACACACCTTAACTAAAAAAATACTTTGTTGCTAAAAAATACTAACCATCATCTGAGCCCTCAGCGAGTTGTAATCTTTTTGCTGGTGGAGGGTTTTGTAAAAAAAAAAGCAATATCTGCAAAGCACAACTAAATGAGATATGGCTGTATAGAGTGGTTACTCACACCTTATTCTTCTCTCTCAAAATTGTTTGAGCTATTCTAGTTTGCCTTGCCATATAAATTTTAGAGTAGCTTGTAGTTTCACTTTCATTTTCCGTGTGTTCATTGGCAGTTTATAGAAATACAATTGATTTTTGTATTTTGATCTTGTATTCTATGACCTCGCTCAACTCGCTTATTCTAGGTGATTTTTAAAATAGATTTCTTGGGATTTTCTACATAAACATGCCATCTTCAAGGGATTTTCTACATAAACATGCCATCTTCAAATAGGGACAGTTTTATTTCTTGCTTTCTGATCTGTATGCCTTTTATTTCCCTTTGTTGTCTTATTGCACTGGCTAGAACGTCTAGCACTACATTGAATAAAAGTGTTGTGAGCAGATCTCCTTGCCTAATTCTTGATGTTGGGGAGAGAATATTAAGTCTTTCACCATTAAGTATGATTTAGTTGTAGATTTTTTATAAATTTTTAAAAATCAAGTTGAGGATGTTCCTCTTTATTCCCAGTTTTTTGATAATTTTTATAATGAATGAGTGTTTAGTTTTGTTTAATACTTTTGTTATATCAATTGATTTATAATGTAATTTGTATTTTTTAGCCTGTTAATATGATCGATTACATCGATTGACTTTTGAATACTGCATAACTGTGGTAAACACCACTTGGTCATGTTCTATAATTCTTGATATATGTTGTTGACTTCTATTTGCTAATGTTTTGTTAAGGATTTTTCCTTTTATAGTCATGAAGGATATTTGTCTGTAATTTTATTATTTTTTTGGGGGTACACTCTTTGATTTTGATATCAGGATAATATTGGACTCATTTAAGAATTGGGAAGTGTTCCCTCTTCTATTTTCTGGAAAAGATTGTGCAGAATTACTGCTTGATAGAATTCCGTGAAACCGTCTGGGCTGGAGATTTGTTTGTCAGGAGTTTTAAAGTTATGAATTCAGTTTCTTGAATATGTGTAGGGCTATTCAAGTCATCTGTTTCATATTGGGTGAGTTGTGATAGTTTCTGCTTTTTGAGGATTTCGTCCATTTTGTCTAAGTTGTCAAATTCATGGGTGTAGGTTTGTTCTAATTAGTATTCCCTTACTGTCTTTTTTATGTCTACAGGGTCTGTAGTGATATTTCATTTCATTCCTGATAATGATAATTTGTATTTTCTTTTATTTTTTCTTTGCCAGTCTTGTTAGAAGTTTGTCAGTTTATTTGCCAATTACTGATCTTTTCAAAGAACCAAGGTTTTGTTTCATTGTTTTTCTCTTTTTAGTTTTATTGATTTCTGCTTTTAGATTTACTTCTTTCTGCTTCTTTTACTGCTTTCTGCTTGCTTTGGTTTATTTTGCTTTTCTTCCTCTTTGTTCTTTAGATGGGAGCTTAGATTATTGATTTGAGACTTTCCTCTTTTCTAATATATGCATTTACTGCTATAAGTTTCTCTGTTGGCACTGCTTTAGCTTCAGCTCACAAATTTTGATATGTTGTGTTTCATTTTCATTCAGCTCAGCATATTTTTAAAAATTTCCCTTGATATTTTTTCCTATGAATTGTTTTAGAAGTGTGTTGTATGGTTTCCAAGTGTTTGGAGTTTTTTTCTGTTACTTTTCAGTTATTCATATTTAGTCTGATTCCATTGTGGTCAGAGGCTACACTCTGTATGATTTCACTTCTTTTAAATTTGTTGTGATTTGTTTTGTGGCCCAGGATATGGTCTGTTGGTATATCTGTTCCATGACACTTGAAAGGGATGTGTATTTTGCTGTTGTTGGTAGAGTGTTCTATAAATATTGATTATGTCCTGTTGATTAATAATGTTGTTGAGTGTGTCTGTATCTTTGCTTATTTTCTGTCTGGTTGTTCTATCAATTGTTGTGAGAAGCATATTGAAGTCTCCAAGTAAAATTGTGGATTTGTCCATTTTTCTTTCAATTCTCTTTGTTTTTGCTTCACATTTTGCAGCTCTGTTGTTTGATGCATACACATTTAGGATTGCAATGTCTTCTTGGATTGACACTCTTATCCTTATGTTTATGTCCCTTTTTGTTTCTGGTAATTTTCTTTGCTCTGAAGTCTATTCTATCTGATATTAAACTAGCCATTACTGATTTATTTTGATCAATATTTGTGCAATAACATCTTTTTCTGTCCTTTTTTCCAACCTACCTATAACTGATGTTTTAGGTGAGTTTTTTATACACAGCATATAGTTGGGTTATGTTTTTAAATTCACACTGACAATCTCTGTCTTTTAGTTGAAGTATTTTGACCATTTACATTTAATGTAATTATTGATATGTTAGGGCCTAAGTCTACCATTTTATTTTATTTTTTTATTTCATTTCTTTTCATTTCTGTTTTTCATTTTATTTCACTTCATTTATTTCTATTTTTCATTTCTTTGTTTTCTTTTTCCTGCCTTCCTGTGGGTTACTTGTGCCGTTTTTAGAATTCCATTTTGATTTATCTAGTGGTTCAGGGTGTATCTCTTTGTATAGATTTCTTAGTGCTTGCTCTAGGTGTTATGTTATACATAACTTTTCAGTGTCTACTGGTATTGACATTTTACCAGTGTGAGTAAAGTTAGAAAACTTAACCTTCCTTTAAGTCCCATTTCCCTCTTTCATTTGTAAATATTATCTTAAATATTTCCTCAACATACTTTGAGAACTATATCAGACAGTGTTATGTTTTTTTGCTTCCAACATCAAATATAATATAGAAACCACAAGAGGAGAAGGAAAATCTCCTGTATTTACCTATAATTTTTCCGTGTGCTTTTTTTCTTTTAGATATTCCAGGATCTTATCATTTCTTTCCGTTTCAAGAACTTCCTGTTGCTTTTCCTTTAGGGTAGGTCCACTGGCATCGAACTCTTTTAGTTTTCCTTCATCTGAAAATGCTTTGATTTCTCCTTCATTCCTGAAGGATAAGTTTATTGGATATAGAATTTTGTGTTGACAGTTGTTTTTTTTTTCCAGCACATGATATATGTTGTGTCACTTTCTTCTGGCTTTCGTGGTTTCTGACGTGATATTTGCTGTCATTCAAATAGGTTTTCCTTTATTGGTAGGATGTGGTAAGGTGTCGTTTTTCTCTTGTGGCTTTTTTTTCTTTGCCTTTAGATTTTAGGAATTTGTGTTGGTGTAGATGTCTTTGAGTGTATCCTGTTTGGAGTTTGCTCAGATTCCTGAATCAGTAAGTTCATATTTTTGACAAATATGGGAAATTGTCAGCCACATTTTGGGGAGGAATTATTTTTCAACTTTACACTTTTTCTCTTTTCCTTCTGAGATACCAGTTACACAAATGTTAGATCTTTTGTGATAGCGCTGTGGTTCTCTGAGCCTTTGTTCATTTTTTCCCCATATATTTTCTCTCTATTATTTAGATTAGGAAATTCATATTGTCCTCTCTGGACATTCACTGACTTTCTGTCATCTGTATTCTGCTGTTGAGCCTATCCAGTGAACATTTCATTTTGGTTATAGTGTTTCTTCAGTTCTAAAATTTCCATTTGGTTCTTTATATTTTCTGGGGTTTTTTACTCGGAGTAGACTTTCTTTTTCTTTGCTGAAACTTGCTGTGTTTTTCATTTGTTTCGAGTGTGTTTGTAATTGTATATTGAAGTATTTTTATGATGGCTGCTTTAAAATATTTGTCAGATGACTCCAACATTTGTATTATCTTGCTTTGTTATCTGGTGATTGTCTTTTCTTATTAAAGTTGAGATTTTCCTGGTTCTTGGTGGGATGAGTGATTTTGACATAATTTGGACATTTTGGGTGTTATGTTATGAGACTGTGGATAGGCTTCTTCTGACACCGTGCCAGCAGGGGAGTGAGGACTCTATCATGTTATTGCTAGGTCTGGATGGAAATTCAGGTTCCCAGTTTTGCATCATTGACATCTCGTAGGAGAGAAGGAGGCTCATTACCCCTGGGGTTGGGATGAAAGTCCCAGCTTCACCTGGCCTTCTCTGATGCCTTCCAGCAGAAGAAAAGGAACTTTTCATTACAGCTGGGGAAGAACGGAAGTCTAGGCTCCTTACTTAACCTTTTCTGACAGAGATCAAATGGGGTTGCAGTTTTTTTGTGGTGTTTTGCTGGCGTAGGGCAGTTACTGTCTAAAAGCTTTCTGTCCTGCATGATTGCCCTTTTCCTGGTCCTTTGGCTAGAGAGAAGAAGCTTTTCCTTTTTTTGTTTTGTTTGTTTTGTCTGTACACAGCGATGTTTTCAGGTTGCTGTCTGCTCTAGTACCCAGTTCAGGATATATTAGGCAAAACGAAATCCCAGGAAACTTGCCAGTATATTGCACCTCCGAGTTCTCTAGCCAGTCTCCTTTCTTCAGAATTTTCTTATGTTTATTGTATATATAATGACCTGGATTTTTAGCTGTACTTAGCATGAGGAATGGGGAGAAATACTTCATCTCCATCTTGTCCTGAAACCATCCTTATTTCCTTTTATGTGTATAAATTTTGTTCAACTTTAAGAGTAAAGCATCATACATACCTAATTTGATATTCAGTAAACATTGAAATTTGTATTTTATCGTTGAAAAATTTTTCACGAAAGATTTTTGAATAATAGGACTACGAAAGTGGAAAGGAAACGGTCAGAATCTGTTTTTGCTGGTAAAAGATTGTAGTAAGTTTAGTAAAATGTCTAATTTTGCATTTTGCCTTCTTAGCTCCTCACTTTCTTGCCCCCTTCTAGGAGAAGCACACACAAACCTTTGGTTTAAAGAATTATCTACAATCTTACCTCCCGGAGATGCTGCTACTCACATTTTATATGTGTGTATGGAAATCATATATTCCCCTTTCCCTTAAAAATATAAGAATTTACACGTAACCAAATATACATCTGCTTATAAATTTGCTTGGTATTCCACAGTAGTAATATGCCATAATTTATTGTTAGTTTTGTGGTGGAGTTTGTCGCTAGTCACTATGAAGTAACAGACAGAAGCACAAATAACAAACATGGGGAAGTTATAAAGCTTCCAAAAGTTTTTGAACACAACAGTAGTTCCTAGTCTGTAGTTCATGTTTCTTTTTAGAAAGAGTGTTAAAATAAAGCTATTTGGGACATTGATCCTGCTTGGTGGGGCTCACTGGACCTCTCACTTTTAGACTTACACTGTCAAAGGCCGTAAGGGCCTCTTCCTGTATGGCTGCCTTCTAGCCTGAAGCCACTGTTAGGGCTAAACCTTAGGTGCACGTACTGTTTTGTTGTAGAATGACATTTGGCATTTCAGAGGACACCCAGATTTAATGTCCCATTTCTTTTTTTTTTTAATTATTTTATTGCGGTCATATTGGTTTATAACATTGTATAATTTCAGATGTACATTATTATATATGAGTTTCTCTATAGACTGCATCTTGCTTACCCCCAGTAGTCTAGTTTTTATCCGTACATATATCACCATACATATGTGCCTCTTTACCCCTTTCACCCTCTCCCCACCCCCTTCCCCTCTAGTAACCACTGATCTGTTCTCCTTATCCATGTGTTTATCTTCCACATATGAGTGAAATCATACAGTGTTTGTCTTTCTCTGTCTGGCTTATTTTGCTTAACACAATACCCTCAAGGTCCATCCACGTTGTTGCGTATGGGACGATTTCGTCTTTTTTTATGGCTTAGTAGTATTCCATTGTGTGTATATCTATATCTATATATCTATATAGATATAGATATACACACCACTTAATGTCCCATTTCACCCAGCCTCTGCTCCTCTTGGAATGTTAATTCCTCATATGGGAATCAGATGCAAGTAATTTCTTTCCTGTACATGTGTAATATTCACGTGGGAAGCAATGCTCAGTGCATTACTACATATATGGGATGAGGCTTTTCACCAAATTTACTATGCTGATCAAAGTATATTGCTACCTAGTGTGGAGAATGTTTCATGAGAATTTTAGGTCTATTCTTAGTTTAGTGGGAGGAGCTTTCAGGTTTCTGGCTTTTGCCATTGTGTAGAGGTTACTGCTATTTACTGAGATGGGGAAGCATGGAGGAGAAACAGATTGGGAGTGGGAATTAAGACTTCAGTGTAAACATGCCAGTAAGACATCCAAGAGGAGTTGTCAGGCATGTGTTTTATATGGGAGGCTGGGCCTCAGAGGAGGGATCTAGATTAGAGAGGTGAATGTGGGAGCTGACTGCATATACAATGCCCTGCAAGGCCGTGCTCTACCAGGTGTCCCCTTACCTCTCTAACCTCGTCTACTACTCTCCACTGTGCAGCCACATTGGCTGCATTTTCCCAACTAGTCATCCATACTCACGTTTTGGAGGTATTTGTCTTCTATTCCCTCTCACTTGCCGAAGTCTAATGTAACCTGTTCAGTCATGCCTGCCGTAGCCACCCGAGTCAAAATTGCACCCCGTCTCACCCCCCTGACATTCCCAGTCCCCGGCCCTTCTTTTTTCTCTATGCCGTCTAGTATTATCTGTACTAGCTTTGTGTGGCTAGAGTGTATAAAGCAAAGACGAGCAATGATATGAGATGGAGCTGGAGAGGGTAGGCAAAGGTTAGATCCTCCAGGGCTCTCCTAAGAAATTTGGTCTTCATTTTAAGAGCAGTGGGAGAGGAAGGTTTTTTAAGGAGAAGGAAATGTGACCACATATGCATAGAGAGGCAATAGGAGAAGGGTAAGAGTGGTTATGGGTAGATCAAGTAGATGACTATCGCCTTAGAATAAAGACAGAAACAAAAGGAAAAAACAAAACAGGTTGGTGTTGAAGAAAAAGGGTGATAGAGCATGATTCTATCTCCCACTTAAGGAGTTGGGTCTAGAAGATTAGAGAGATGATTTCAATCCAAAGATACATGCTCTGAAAAAAGGTCAGAGTTTTGTGGGAGCATAAGAGTACATCTGGTCCAAAGGGTTCAGGTTGTAACCCTGGGTTTAATATATGAACAGCTTTTACAAAATTACTACTTAGAAGTAGTCTCATAGTATTTTAAAATTTAGAACCTGAAGGGATATTTATCTAATCTCTACTGATGAGAAAATTTTCCAAAGTGTGCTTTAAGGAATTTTAGTTTTTGGAGTGTTAATAAGTGCTGCACAAAAAATGTCATTGAGTAAGTTTGGAGAGTACTAGATTAAACCAAAGGATTTCTTTACTACAGGACTTCTCAGAACTCATGATATGCTTATTAACATTATAAATCTTCTAGAAATGTACGTAAGGTATAGCGTTTCCCAAACTCATTTGGCCATGGATCCTGTTATGTTAATCACACTTGGAAAAAGAACAATCTTTAGGAAATGCTGGCTTACGTGATTTGCTCAAGGTCTTAACAACTAGTTAAAGGTAAGCTACAACTGTGATACAGTTTCTGTGACTGTCCTGTGATTTTTCTAGGACATTTCAGTGTTACCATATAGTACAGCATTAACTATGAAAATGCTAGAATTCTTCTGGCTACATTTTAATACTATTTTACACGTGGAGTGAATGAAATTCTAAATTTGGCATAAATATAACTAATAACTCCATTATAGTTCAGTAGTCAAATATTGTAGAGAATGAGTTTAATCCATGTGAAATTTATAACCTAGGAATGTGTAATGAAATAACACATTTCTGTTTTATTACCTCTCTTTTTGTGGTTCTGAAATATTAAGAATACTTCATTTTAGCTTGCTTAGTTTTGGTTCAGTTGTTATTTTGGCAGATAATGCTGGTTTTAGAACTCAAAATATATTAGAAAAATAATGGTATAGTAAAAATGCAACTAAATACAATATAAATTATAGCATTTATATTCTATAATTAAGAAGAATGTTTGGAAAGTATTACTAGTAACTACTTTTTGTGTATTTCTGGATCAGGGTTTGGCAAACTACAGCCCACGGGCCAAATCCTGCCTGCTGCCTGTTTTTGTATGGTCCACAATCTAAGGTTGTGCTTTTAAAAATTATTGAAAAAAAAGCAACAGAAGAAGAAGATTTTGTTCTGTGTGAAAATTATACAATATTCAGATTTCAGTGACCATAAATAAAGTTTTATTGGAGCACAGCCACACTCTTTTCATTTATGTATTGTCTGTGGCTGCTTTCACATTACAGCAGCCGTGTTGAGTAGGTGTGACAGAAACCGTATGGCCTGCAAAACCTGACATGTTTACTATCTGGCTCTTTTCAGAAAAAACTTGCTGACCCCTCATCTAGATTAATGAGTAATAGAGTTTCGGGGGTTATTTTATAAGTCTAAGTATATGAAATATAGGGAACTGTGTTTTATGTATAACCAATTCTCTATAAATAAATGTCTTCTAATAATTTCCATTTATTTATCCCTGCTGGTTCTATTCTTCTCTTTTTTTCTGGTAGAAGATGTATATTTTATTTTAATTTCAATTAATTTTTTTCCTTTTTCCTAATGTCATATGTTGTGATAGGAAGCACTTGGATTTGGGAAGTATTTCTTTGTAGAATAAATATAAATTTGGAATAATTTTATATTTTTCCCGTATACTTGATTTATGCGAAAACTCTGTTATATTTGAAGTTTTTTTATATTTGAGAGACTAAGTCTTTTTTAAAACTAGTTATTTCAAATGATCATATAAGCAGCAGGATGGTATTCTTATTGGATTTAGTTGGCCCAGTGAATCAATAGTTGACTTTTTTCCCCTAATGCAACCAGAGTAAATATTCTTAGAGTACTTCACCTCTTTGATTTGAATATTGCTACCAGTTTAATTTTATATAATTTTAAGTTTCTATTATGTATTCTATTTGGTAGCTTTTTTCTCGGCTCTTAAGAGGGTTGATTTCATTTTTGTTTCCAAATGTGTGAACACTTTTGCAAGTGAATTTGTTTCTTTTTGTAAATTTTATGGTTTGGGAGAGGTAAAAATAATATCAAACCAGAGCAAGAATAATGGAATTGTGGCTGTCTTGTTCAAAGTCATCTGAAACAAGAAGTTTAAGATGCAGCTGGGAATGTGTAGATCCCTCAAAGGCACTTAACCGTCTCCTTTCCCTATAATTGTCGGTTCTGTTTCACACAGGAGTTCATTTTCATCCTGAGTCATCTGAGAGGGTTATAGACAATAGGTGCCAGATATGGGTCATTAACACCTCACTATTAACATTTCATTTCTGAAGAAGAAAACTAGCTGCATGTGGCAAGCTTCCATGTCTTTGATTTTAGCATCTCATTCCTCTCCCAGATCTTTTCATAATAAATTCTCCTTGTTAGCTCAAATGAAACTGGGATCATATCTTTCCTTCAGAGAGCTTAGAAACATTGTACACAATCTTCACGATTAAAGAATTTCTGAGTATTCACAAATTGTGGTCTTATTCCTTTCATGGTGTAGGTACAAAGATAAATTGAGTAAAACACACTATTAAAGAAGATTGGCAACTGGATTTAAAACCCAAAGCAACACAAAATCCAAAGGAACTAGTGAAATGAGTGTATAATCACATAGAAAAGATGTTCTATATTAAACTATAACATCAAGATGGATACATTCTAATAATGTCAGTTGGACTTTAAGTAAAAAGAATTTGGAATTCTATTCGTTTTTCGTTTTTGCACCAAAATAATGGGTAGAATTCATATCAGTCTTTAGGAATTAAAAAATATATTGTGGCGTTTTTCTTATGGAAACCATTTGTATGTTTAACACACAGTTTTTTGTGTTCTCAGAGATGGTTAATTTCATCCACTTAGGCCAGGAATGTCAGAGATACCCAGTGAAGACTTTTTAAAATAAACAAGCCATGGGATAGTGACTGCATTTAAGAATATCTTGGAAAATATTAAATCTAGAACTTTAGTGGATGCAACTTTGTTAAACTGCCAGTGAACTTGCAGTTATATCTGACGTTGCCCTGATGGACTAAGGTTTCTGTTTCTTTTTTTTTTTTTTAATTGTATTTCAAATGAACCGAGTAGTATGCTTATTGTATTTACTTGGCTCAGTTAATCAACAAGTGATTTAAAAAAAATCTACCTGCAATACTAGTCTCTCTTGGGATAGAATAGCTGTTATTTGAACAAAGGGAGAGAGTCTGTTTCCTTTAGTCATATAAATCAAGAAAGTTTAAAAGTTTTCTAATTGTAGAGCTTCTCAGAGCTTTAACTTTTTAGTATTTGTATTTTTTAATTTTTTGTATTACTTTTGTATAGTACAGAATTTTAAAAATTTGAATATTAGTGTAAAATTGTGCCACTCCTGCATTCCAGGACCGAGTCTGCCCTTGCTGGTTTCACATATATCCTTTCAGGATATTCCCTGGCTATATGTGTTTATTTAGTTTATGAAAGTTTCATTCTGTAACAACATTCTGAATCTTTTTTTTATTTGAAACGTTTCTTAAAGATCATTTCATATTAGTATATAAGGAGCTGCATCATTTTTTCTAACTGTAGTATGAAGATTTTAGAAACCTATAACCATGTAGGTCTATTTAACTCCCCAACCCATCTGTTATACTGTAGTTGTCATTCATATTACATGTGCATACATTATGAACCCCACAGTGTTATAATTTTGGCTTTGAATAGTCTACATATCTTAAATTAAGAGGAAGAAAATAGTCTTTCACGGTTACTCTCAAGTTTACCATATTTTGTGCTCTTCATTGCTTTCTGAAGATCCCGGTTTCCATCTGGCTTCACTGCTGTTCAGCCTGTGCTTTCTTGTAGTACAGGTCTTCTGGCAATGAATTCTCTTAATTTTCGTTAACTGAAAATGTCTTGATTTAGCCTTCATTTTTGAAGAATGTTTTCAATGAATATAGAATTCTGAGTTGACGGCTTTTTTACTTTCAGCATTTTAAAGATGTTGTTCCACTAACTTTTGGCCTCAGTTTTTTCTCATGAGAAATCAACCATTTAAAAAATAAATAAATAAAAGGCTAACTGACCAAAAAAAAGAAAAAAAGAAAGTAAACCATCATTTGAATTATTGTTCCCTGTATGCACTATGTTTTTTTGGTTTTTAGCAATTCAGGTATAATGTGTCTTGTATGGTTTTCTTTATATTAATCTAGCTCACCGAACTTGTTGACTATGTAAATATGTCTTTTACCAAGAGATGTCTTAGGCTATTATGTCTTTTAATATTTTTCTGTCTCCTTTTTTTCACTTCTCTCCTTCTTTTAGGTCTTTTGATATTGTCTCACAGGTCCCTAAGGCCCTGTTAATTTTTTTCAATCTTTTTTCCTCTTTAGTCTTTAGATTGTATGATTTCTATTGATTAATCTTGACTCCTCTGTAGTCTCCTTTCTGGTATTATGCCTATCTAGTGAATTTGAAATTTGAATATTATATTTTTCAGTTCTAGAATTCTCATTTGGTTGTTTTTCCTTTGTTGTTGTTTTTTCTTTTGGTGAGGAAGATTGGCCCTGAGCTAACATCTATTGCCAATCTTCCTCTTTTTGCTTGAGGAAGATTGTCCCTGAGCTAACATCTGTGCCAATCCTCCTCCATTTTGTATGTGGGACCACAGCATGGGTTGATGAGCGATGTGCACCTGTTGTAGGTCCGCACCTGGGATTCGAACCTTCGAACCCTCGGCTGCTGAAGCGGAGCACGCGAACTTAACCACTATGCCACCAGGCTGGCCCCCATTTGGTTGTTTTTTTTATAGTTCTCTTCTGAGATTTCCCATTCATTTATTCATTAAAAGCATATTTTCTTTCATGTCTTTGAGCATAGTATGACTTTGTCTGCTATCCGGGTCATTTCAGGGTTGTTTTCTGTTGAATAAGAGAATGAATGATTTTTTTGCTGCTGCTTCGTATGTTGAGTAATTTGGATTATATTCTGGACATTATGAATTACACGTTGTAGAAACTAGATTCTGTTATGTTCCTCTGAAGTGTAGTAATTTTTTTAAGCAGGCAGTTAATTTGACTGAAGTCTGCAACACAACTTTTTTTAGCATTGGGCTGCAGCTCAAATTTCGATCTCTTAGCTGTTGCTTTGAGCCTGTGTGGTGCAGGGGTCAGGTAGAAATTTGGGCAGAGTTTCATACACCGAATTTGGGGCTCCTCTTTGATTTGTTATTTCTAGAATTTCCTCCTCATTTTCCAGTGACTGTGGTTGCTTTCTTTGAACTCTTATCTCTGGCTCTTCAAGCCAGGAAGACTGTTTTCTATTGGCATTTTAGCTGCCCCACATGGAGCAGAGTGGGACCTGCCCTCAAGTTTAAGCTGTAAAAAAAAAAAGGAAAACTCATCCTGTGCTGTTCCCTTTTTCCAGGTGTTAACTCCCCTCTAGTATCGCCTCTTTTGTTCACTCTTCAGTGTCTCCAGATGATTGCTTTTTATATTTTGTTCAGAGTTTATAGTTTCCTGGAGGAGGATTGGTCCAATCAGAGCTTACTTGGCCATACTAGAAACAGGGCTACTGTCATTTATTTTAAGAACTGTGTAGTATTCCCCTGTGTGATTGTTCTATGATTGACTTAATCGATTCTGTATTCGTGGACATTCGGTTGTTTCCAATGTTTTGCTGTAACAATGTTGTAGTATGTATCTTTGTACATACCTTTTAGCCTGTGTGAGACAGTCTTGTAGATACCTCGGATACATCAATAAATAAAATAGACATTCCTGTCCCGATGAAGCTTACATTCTAGTTAGGAGAGATGGACAATAAAAAATAAATATAATAAGTACAGTCTATAGTAGATTCGAAAGTGAAAATTGCTGTGGACAAATGGAAAAGTAGAGCAGAGGATGAAGATTACAATTTTAAATAGAGAAGTCTTATTGAGAAGGGGAGATATGAGCAGTGACTTTGAGGAGGAGAGTGAGTGAGCTTTGGGAGAAACAAGAGGTCAGCCGTTGCGAAGGTGCTAAAGGCGAGACATGACTGGTGAGTTTGGGGAGCGGGAAGGAGGCCGCTGTGGTTGAGTGGAGTCAGTGAAGTGGGAAGTGGTGTGACTTGGAGCCAGATTTATGTAAGGCCTTGTAGGCCTTATGTACTGTCAAGGATGTTGACATTTTCTCTGAATGAGACGTAGAACCATTGCGAAGCTTTGAGCAAAATAGTGACGTGATCTGACTTACGTTTTGAAAGGATCGCTTTGGTGACTGAGAGAACAGTTAGGGCAGTATTACAATAATCCAGACTAGAGATGAGGCCGTTTTGAATCTTTTGGGTTTTTTTGCTGATATAATTAGGTGAAAAATGATACCTCTTTGGCATTTTAATTTGCATTTCTTTATGAATGAAGTTGACCATCTTCTCATATGTGTAAAGTCATATTTCCTTTTCTGTGAGCTGTGAGTTTATAACCTTTGCTTATTTTTCTGTTGATTCAAATGTCTTTTTCGTACTGATTTGTAAGTCAGGTGATTTCAGTGTATAGCCAAGGATGAAAACTACAGATCTGGCCTGTCCTCATCAATATATCATGTAGCTACCTCAAGGTCATTGCTCGCCCCAAATGTTGGGCAGTACTTGGAGCCCACCATCACAACTAAGTACATCCTCTCCTAGCACTTCCCCAGCTGAATGTCACACGCATGCTTTTATTTTGAATTCATCCTGCTGGGAAGCCTTTACTCCCTCATAGCTTAGAGCTTGGCCCTTGCTAGTCCAATTTTCTCCCCCCAGTCATTCACTCTCACATTGAGAGGACTATAGTTGTGTGGTGTAGTGGTTAAACGGGGCTGTGGATTCAGTCTATCTTCCTTGAAACCTGGCTCCACCTGGGCCGTGTTACTTAACTTCTCTGTTCTTCAGTTTCCTCAGCTGTGAACTGGAAACTGGAAATCATAATAGTGTTTACCTCTTAGGGCTGTTGTGAGGATTCGGTGTGGTCCTGTATGTACAATGCTGACATATAGTAAATGCTCAGTAAATGTCAGCTGTGATCTCTCCTTCAGGTAACAAGTATTTATTGGTCTCCTTTTAAATGCCAGGTGTCATGCCAGATACAGGATGCTAGGACAGTGAGTAAGACTCCCTTTTTCCCTGTGTGTGAGCAGAAATCAGCCTTTACAGCCTTCCTAGAATTCCATCCCCAGAATGGTATGTGCATCATTCACTCCAAACTTTTTTCTTTATTCAAGAAATTCATGTTCTAATACAGGGTTCACAAGCATTTAAGGGGAGTCCTGTCCTCCTTAAATTTGAGAAGTAAAAGAATATACTTATTTTGATTTTATTGGAATTACAGTTTGATAAAACAAGAGTCAGATGACACCTACGATTATAGGTTGAGCTCTTCATGTAGTTGACTTCATCAGAAGTTCACCGGCTCTGAAGTGTTCAGTTTCTGGGCGGAATTTCTTACACATATCTGGGCTGATTGAGCTTCCTGAGAGATCGCCCTGCTCGTGCTCCTGTCAGTCTTGATCACTCTCCTGCTTTGCAGTTCTCAGAGTCTTACAGTCTCAGATTGCATTGCAGATTTCTCTCCTTATCTCACAAGAAATGTCATTCTCTGCAAATAAGATTGTATAGCCTTATTTGCAAGACTTTCTTTTGTTTTCTTGAGGGAATTTTTCAGGTGAATAACAAAAATAATAATAAATAAAATTTGCTCAAGATGCATTCTTACTTTACTCCCATGTGGGTCTCAAATTTTTGGAGTTCTCCATATTGCTTCCTCAAATACTTCTGGAACCTTGTCCACACTGGGTTTCAATGACTCATTGATTTTGCTTGACATCCTGTCTTTTTAAGAACATATGGAAGGCTTTCCCTAAATCAATAAAGTCAGCAAGACATTTTTTACTGTCTTGAACTTACTAGTTGTCTACATATCCCGTTTTAAAACAAAAACAAAACTGTCTTATGTTCTCATCTTTCCTAAATCCAAATAAGTTCTTTATGTTGTGTTCCAATAGTCTGTATTTCTAATGTAATATAGTAAAATAATCTTAATATCATACCTGGTATCATCAAGTATTTTTCACCCTTGTTTGCTTGTATGTTTTTTCTCTCTCTTTTCCTCCTCTCTTCTCTCTCTCATTGAGATGAAAATGAGCAATTTCAACTGTTTAGCTATTCTCTTTTACCTCTGAGTCAGGGTTAGGCTCTTGGACAGTAATGTTTGGACTACAGTCATGCAATGTACAAGGACGTTTTGGTCAATGACAGACCGCATTTACGATGGTGACCTCATAAGATTAGTACCATCTGGCCTAGGTGTGGAGTAGGCTGTACCATCTAGGTTTATGTAAGTACACTCTGTGATGTTCACGCAACGACAGAATCGCCTAACGATGCGTTTCTCAGAACATGTCTCCGTCGTTAAGCGATGTGTGACTGTATATATTTAATTATCTCAGGTATTATTCTCATCATGGCTTACTACTTCTCTCAGTTCGAGTTTCCTGGGAGCTTATTATTCACTAGTTTCCCAGGCTTTTTCTTGGCTTTAGTTATCAGAACCTTGACCCACTCACTTTCTTTATTTTCTCATTATTTGTTGACATTCTCACATTCTCTGGTCAAGACAGACTTCTCCAAAGATAAGTGAGTTACTAGACTCTTACACTGTGGTTGACTGACAGGTCACTGAGCAGTCTATATAGATAGAACGTAACCCCAAACAAGTAAATAAACGTCCTTTTTTTTGTTTTTTTTTTTTTGTTTGTTTGTTTTTTTTTGTGAGGAAGATCAGCCCTGAGCTAACATCTGATGCCAATCCTCCTTTCTTTTTTCTGAGGAAGACTGGCCCTGAGCTAACATCCGTGCCCATCTTCCTCCGCTTTACATGGGACGCCGCCACAGCATGACCTAGCAAGCAGTGCGTCCGTGTGCGCCCAGGATCCGAACCTGCAAACCCTGGGCTGCTGCAAGAGGGTGCGCGCACCCAACCGCTTGCGCCACCGGGCCGGCCCCCAATAAACGTCCTTTAAGACATACGACAGAATTTTAAAAATTGTAGTAGAAGTAACATTATTCATATGTTACATTAAATTCTCCTGAAGATTTATGTAGTTGGTTTTTACTGGTTTTCTAATATCTGAACTTATCAGTGTATCTTCTGAACACTGCCTGATGTTTTGCAGTACATTGGCATTCTTGAATGACTGATGAATCGAATGTCAGGTTTCCCAGGAGGCACGAAGTGGTGTTGTCCCTGGTGTGGTGCGAGCACTGCCAGAGGAGGCCACCAGCCATGTGAAATGAAAGGCTGGAGATTGGCTAGTGAAACTGCAGCCCTTTCCTGCACCTCCCCAAGCAGACATAATAATGGGGAGCTAGTGACGTGGTCCCTGGATTTGAGGAGCTGGTGGCAAAGCCCCTAGGTTGTTTTCAGGGAGTCACAAAAAGCACAAGAGGTGCTGGAGCGTCACAGAAACACTGTGGAAGGTCTTAAGAAGGGTGATGGCTTAGTTGCCAAGAAAGAAGGAGGGCAGACAGCTATGATTTCCTCCTATGTTCTTGCACAGAGTGTGGCTTGTCCAGAGTTACACGGCCAGTGAAGGACTGAGCTGGCCCTCCAGCCCAGAATTATATGTCTCCCAAGTTGATGCTTTTTCTGCTACACTATGCTAACTCATGTAAAGATCTGTTCTTTGGTAATATTAGGATATCCTGACAGACTTGTTTAAGAATATCCTCAAAAGCTGCTTTGCCCACAGAAAAGAATTTGCAGTGTGACTAAAATGCAATCTCTAATCTATGTTGTGATTAGGAATAAACCATCATAATCAGAGGTCAGAACTGTTAGCCTTTCAAAGCTCTAAGTTTTACTCGACTTATTCTCATGTGTTGTAGTCAGACTGAATGTCAATGTCGTATCGTTACCAATGTTGTCTTATTTATTTGCTGCCATGTTTTTGCCTTAGGATACGTGGCAAAGATAAAGAGGTTTTGAGGATTAGTGCACATCCTGGAATAAGACACAATTCACACTGACTTATTGATGAAAAGCACACCTAGATCATCTGCAGCAATACAGGAAAAGGAGAGCATAAGTAATTGCATTCCACATAGTATTCCCCAGAGGATTTGTGCAGAAAAGTTAAAAAATTAATTTGAAATGACTAAAAATTAAATTGCTTAGCATTACCTCAAAGTACTTGTAGTTAACAGTAGGAGAATTTTCTATAAGTCCAGGTACTCTTTTGTGTTAGCAAAAATGTGCTTTTTATACTTTTTATACAGTGAAAGGATCCAGGTAGTCGAGCAAGTCCTTTTTCTCATTTCTTTGAAAAGCAGTCTTTGAATCAGGTGATGGTTTTGGCTCCAAAGGATCTGTCTAATTCCAAAAAATCATCTGGTATGACTTATAGTAAAATGTCAAAAGTGTATTACCAATAGCAGAAGAAATTTCTGAGACCCTTAAATGATTATTATCAATAATCTGAGACTACTTGTGTTGCCTGAATCTATCTGACAACATATCTCCATGTAGCAATTCCAGCTAATAAAATGTATTTCTACTTTCAGTTTCTATGAAGTCACCCAAAACTTTGCAGTTTTTAAAATATACATGTCCCTCTAATGATTGTGAGAATATGAAACAAAATGATTATCCATTTGATTAATCTTTATTGCAGGTGAGAGGATAAAATGTATTTTATAAAATAGTTGATTAAATGTACCTGTTCCTTGGCATACATGTTTAGATGTTTAATTATAATTTTTATGATGTGTCAGAGCCAACATTTTCCTATAGAAATAAAACTCAAGGTTTAATATTGGGCAGCAGTGGGAAAATGAGATTTAGTATGAAAATATTTGCTTTATGTAGACCTTTTTATGAATGTAGCTAATGCATAAGTGAAGTCAAGCTGTAAAAACAATTAGCTGGTAAAATGCCAAGTAAATTTTTTATATCCTATTGAATATCTGTTAACTACACATTATTGTTATCATTAAACTGTATGAAAATGTACAAGTAGATTCACTTAGATTCGGGTAAAAAAGACAAAATACTAGAAGTGTGCAGTAAGCACAATTACTGTTTGCATCTCCAAACAAAGCACATTAATCTTTCTGCAGTACCACTGATGTAATGTCTCCATGTTACTTTTGGGAGTATTTGAAGTGGGCAGGCATCCAAAGTTGATAGTTAATTCTGATCAGCAAAGGCACTGGAGTCCATGTCTGGGTTGGACATTGTAACAAAGCAAACAGTTTCTACAGCTCTTGGAAGATTCCACTGCAAACACAATCATCCATTTCAATCTCTTATTCTAGATATTACAAAATTAATTTATCCACAAAGGGTGTGAAATCCTTCTAAAAATATAATCTGATTTTTTTTTTTATTTAAACTTCTGAAAGCATATACTTCTGGGTTTAAGATAATGAGGAAACAGAAGCATGTAAAATATTTTCTAGAACGAGTTTCAGGAAGCATTTTGTTGCTGGAAAGGACTTGAGAGATTCTCTACACTAGTGGTTTTCAAAGAACTCAGACAACCCTTAACGAAAGATGATCTGTTGATAGAATTGAATAATGATAATCTTCTTACAACTCAAAGAAAAAATAATTCATATTTTCCATAATTTTATTAAATTTAGGAATTTGCTGTTAGACTAATAGCATGCAGTATTTAGTAAATAAATATTAAAAACTTAAAGTTGCACTTCTTTAAAACATATTACCAATGTTTTTGAAGTGCAAAGTACACTTCAAATGTGCACACACATATATATCTATTTGAAAATTGTCCCTAAGTAAATACACAGATATGCTATGATATTTCATGAAAAACACAGTAATTTCCTCCTGGTTTTCCACTTGAGTAAGGTTAAGAAAGTTGGTACAGACAAAATCTTTCCTATTACTTATGAGTCTTAGAGAAAGTAAGTCCTCTTTCCCAAAGTCATCATAGATCTAGTAGTTGGAACTTAAATCCAACTGATCTTAGTGTAAATCTAAAGATCTTTTCCTCTATCCACACTCTCTCAGTGTTTATTTACTCCAAGTTTATAAAAAGTACTTGATGAACATTTTTAATTGTATTTCTTAAAATGTTAAGTAATCTTTATTAGATTCAAGATGAAAAGCTTTTAGCAGATTAATTAAACAAGTAACTTGAGAATACACAGACTCTTAACTGAGGCAGAGTACCTAAAGCTGTATGTCTCAAGGTGTGTTTCATAGAATGCACATGCTGGTTCACTAAAAAGGGAGTTTCATTACCAAAAATATTTAGGACACACTGTATAGTATATTTCCCTCTTAAAGACATTATGGTACAAACAACATAAAGCTTACGAGAAGGCAAATTCATTAACCTTATATCTATATTAACAGATACCATGAAAATTAATTATGTATCCAACATAAAAAGTTAGACAAGGAACAACAAAATAAGTCTGAGGAAGGAAAATGAAGGCAGAAATAGATTAGTTAGAAATCAGAAGACTAATAGAAAAAACTCGTGGAATTCAATATCTTAGGAAGAACCAATAAAATATATGTAAATATGTAATCTAGTCAAGGTGTAAGTAGATGTGAATTTAAAGCACAAATGTGGTCTGCTAATGGGGGGAAAATGACAGATGCACAGGAAAAGTCTCATAAAGGACTGTTTCATTCAACTCACGGAAAACGATTTCAGAACCTGGATGAACTGGGTGGTTTTGGAGGAAAATATAAATTACCAAAACTGACCTCAAAAGAAGGAAAAAAAGATGCAATTGCTATAGAAGTAAGAGGATAAGTAGTCCAAGAGCTAGTGCCCTCCCCCACCGCCTTGAAGAAAAGTACCCAGCCTTGGGGGTTTCACAGAGATATTTTATTGAACCTTTGAAAAACAGAAAACACATTATTTTGGACAATCAAAAGTAACTTTGATGTCTAGCACAACAATAGTAGTTTAAAAAAACAAGAAAGAATAGAGTTTCAGCTCAATATTATCTATAGAATATCAATAGAAAAATCCTAACTGAAATACTGGCAACCAGAAGTTGGCAATACATTGAAAGAAGAAACACAGTAACCCAGTGGGATTTTTTCACTATTGGCTGTTTCACTATTAGAAAATATGTCAATGAAATTCACCTTATTAAGAAACAAAAAGTTAAAATTGTCAAGTATACACAGATGCTAAGAAGACATTAAAATTGACTTTTGACTTTAAAAACTTAATACATTGTAATTGAATACTTCTGTAACATTATAGGCTGTGTACTCTATAGATGCACACACACATACATTCTCTCCCACACACACACTGGCGCACACACCCGTCCCATCCCATCTCAATAGCCAGCATTATGCTTAATGAAGATACACTAGCCACATTCCCATTAAAGTAAGAAAGAAGACAAGAACGTCTGTTAGTTGCTATTTAGTATTCTTTTGGAGGTGTGGACCAACACAATTAGAGAAAATAAAGGGAGTAAAATGTAGAAAGAAATAGGAAAAATTATCATTTTTTGGCCGATCAGATATGATTGTTGCAAGAGAATCAACTAAAAACCTATTCAAGGCAGCAGGAGACTTCAATAAGGGAGATGGATGCAACGTTAATATTCGGGAGTCAAAAGCCTTCATATTCACAAACAAGGGAAGGGAAGAAGACGCGCGTGAGAAGGTGCGTCTCAGTCTTGAGCATGCATAAAAATCATGAGGCCGTTTGTTAATATCTAGGTTCCTGGACTCCACCCAAGCAGTGCGATTCAGTCAGCCCTGAATCTGCATTTTAACAGGTGTTCCTAGACCCCACCACGAGAACTCTGACTTGGAGAAATGCTGCCCTTGGGAACCCACTCACATTCCTCATCGCTCCTCACTCACTGCTGGCTTTCACAGTGCTGTCTGTGGTGCCGTAATTTACCTATCTTAGGCGACGTGCGGCAGGACACAAGGGGCACGGTGACAGAACACTCTGGAAGGAGAGCCCCCCAGGTTGCTCTGCCAGAGACCCCTCTGTACAGTTACAAAGTGGAAACACTTGCAGCACTGCTCTGCTTGTCAGCCACCACGCGGGCGGCATGCATTGCTGCTCCTGCTACGTGCTGTCTGTCCAGCGGGAGGGCAGGGAGTAGGGTGACGTCCTCTTGGACCTGCGCTTCGGCAAGACGTTGAGCAGAACCTCCAGGATGGTTGTACCATTTATTAACCTGCCAGATTCTGTGGGGCTGTGTTTCACTGGAGTTTATCACTCATTTCTCACCAGTCCTATAGTTAGTTCGTGTGCTCTCTGGTTCCTCCCAGCTTGAATGATCACTGATGCTTGGCAAAACTGTAACTGGTTAAGTCCAGCTCCTCTGACTCTGCACTTGCACCCAGGAAGCTGCATAAAAACACAGCTATGCTGACTGGTTCTGTCTTGGAATAATGACCACAATCCTTAAGTGGACTTTCAGCACTGCCAGCAATCCTCCTGTATTCTCCTAGTCAGTTTGGTGTCCTCTCTTCAGAGCTGGCTTGCCTGGGCTATGCGCTGGCCTGCCAGCTGCTCTCCTCTTGCCTCTTTGGGCAGACAGCAGCGAGGGACTTTTAAGTCATAAGTCAGCAGTGTCACTTCTCTGCTTAAAACCCTCCAGTGGCTCCCATCACATGTGGAATTGTGTTCCAATTTGCTGCCTGGCTACTTCTCAGACCTAGTTTCCTTCCACTCACCCCTTGACTGGCTGCTTTCCAGGTATAAGAACACTTGCTGTGTCTCGGAAAATGCCCAATATGTTACCTCCCCGGGGCCTTTGTACTTGCTGTCCCATTTTCTTGGGACACGCTGTCCTCCAGGCGTTCCCATGCCTGGAATTCTCACGCCATTCACCTCTTTATTCAAATGTCACCTCCTAAAGGCAGCCTTCTTACTCTGTTCCGTTACTCTGCTTTGTTTTCCTTCCTAGCCCATCTTACTAGCTGATATTATTTTATTAATTGATTGATTGGTTGGTTGATTGTCTCTGAGGGCAGTCTACCATCCCTAGGGACTAAAACAGTCCCTGGCATGAATTAGGCCCTTAATAAATATTTTTTGAACTAATAATTTAATTTACATATTCCCCCTGGCAGTCAAACAAAGGCAGGAAGAGAACCAGGTCATTAATTTCCCAGCATGCAAAGGGAGGACTGCTTCTTATTCCCCGCACCCCCCCATGTGGTAGGCGTATTTCTGGGAGTCTGCCAAGAATGTAAATAGGAATAGGTGAGGTCACCTAGGAAGACTGTCTTATCTATGAGAAACAGAAGATTAAACCGTAGGGAGTATCAACATTTTTTGAAAAAATTGTTTTTTATTGAGGGAAAATTCACATAACATAAAATTCACCTTTTTAACCATTTTAAAATGTTCAGTTCTCTGGCTTTTACTACATTCATTGTGATGTGTAGCCATCACCAATATCTAGTTCCAGAACATTTCATCACCTCAAAAGAAACCCCACACTCCCCAACAGTTACTCCCCATTCCACTTCTCCCCAGCCCCTGGCAACTGCTAATCTGCTTTCTGTCTCCATGGATTTGCCTGTTCTGGACATTTCATGTAAATGGAATCATATAGCATGTAGCCTTTTGTGGCTAGCTTTCACTTAGCCTAATGTTTTCAGAGTTCATCCACCCTGTAGCATGTATCAGTACATCATTCCTTTGTGTGGCTTGATTCGTCAGTTGATGCCCCTTTGGGTTATTTCCTCTTTAGGGCTATTACGAATAATGCTGCTATGAACATTTGTGTACACGTTTTTGTTTCAACACCTGTTTTAATATCTCTTGGGTTTATATATCTAGGAGTGGAATTGCTGGGTCAAATGGTAATTCTATGTTTAACTTTTTGAGGAACCACAAACTGTTTTCCACGGTGGCTGCACCGTTTTACATTCCCACCAGAGTGTACAAAGATTCCACTTTCTCTACATCCTTGCCAACACTTGTTTTCTGTTTCTGTTTGTTTGACTATAGCTATCCTAGTGGGTGTGAAGTGGTATCTCATTGTGATTTTAATTTGCAGTTGCCTAGTGGGAACATCAACCTTTAGGCATGGACTCCAGCAGGGTGGGTTAAGAGAGGAGACAAAGACTGAGAGACTAGTAGGACTGCAGTCAAATGGCTCTCCTGGACTTATAGTGTCCCCAGCATTCTCTTTGGTAACCGATGTGACCATTGGCCTACAGAGATCAACATCTGCAAGATGTCTTATGTCTAGTTTGACTTAAATTGCTTGGTGTTCCAAGTCTGGCATGACTTCTCCAAAGTTTATAGTTAGTACCTCTGCATTTTATAGTGCTTGTTTATCCAGTTCCACCCAGAGGCAGCACAGTGTAGAGGTTAAGAGCATGGGCTCTGAGTGAGACTGCCTGGGTTCAAATGCTGCTTCAGTGGGGTGGCCTTGGGCAAGTTAGTTACCATCTTTCTTCCTGGTTTCCTCATGTGTAAAGTGAAGGTGGGTTGTTATGGTGACTGAATGAGATTAGTACGTAAAGTGCTTGGACTAGTGTCTGGCACATAGTGAGTGCTGTGTATGCTTTCGCTACAATCGTGGTGATGGTGATGGTGATGATGATTTATCTAGATATCCATTTAAGGACAGGACACAAATAGGTTGATCCTGGATCCAAGTGTAGAATTGAGGGATTGTGTGTTTGCAAAATGCGGCTCTTCGATAACATGCTCTGTCTTCCATAGTCCTATTGTGATACTAGTGTCAGCGACACAGTATAAATTATTTACTCTTGTGGCTCGTATTCTATATTCCACAAGTCGTTCACTTATCACATTTACATTTTGAACACAGATTTACCTTTGTTTGTTTGGACAGAGACTAGACGTGCTTCAATTAAATGTTTTCTTCTGTTTATGCTCCAGTACAACCATATTATTTTAAAAAATTTGAAATTATGAAAAAAAACATCATTTATAATTCCATCACTCCAAGACACTCTATCCCAGCTTTTAAAAGTGCATATCTTTCTGTATTTTTCCCTAGGTATTTTAAACATAATTATAATAATTCTACAAATAGAATAGACTATTCTTACACCTCTCTTAAAGCTTATTTTCAGCTGCCCTGTGAATCGTTTCTAATAGGTCCTAATTTTTGAAATTCTTCATGACAACATTCAGATCCCATAAAAGATACATTTTCAAAATTTATAGATGTGAATAGAGAAAGAACTCTCTCCTATCTAGACGTTTTATATACATACAAGCTTGAAAATGTGCCAAGAACTATTTTATAGCTGTATGATAAAACCTATTATTTTTCTGTAGCCAGAAAAAGAATGCTTAGCAGTGCCAAAAAGTGTACAGAGTCAAAATAATCAACATGTCATTTGGATTCTAAGTTTTGGCCTTTAGAGTTTTTTAAACATAGATTCTGAAAATATTTTACAGATAAGTAAACTGAGATAGAACGATTAAGTGACATTTCTGTTTTCAGTCAGTGTTAGAAATAAACACAGATATCCAAAGCCTCTCCTTATTAGATCAGAAGATAACATATTCATATATTTTAAGACATAAACCTGTAGAGGAGATATGAACACTTAAGCTGTGTTGAGATTTATGAAGAAGACTATCAAATAAAATGAGGCAATTATTTTTCAATTTTTTAAAGTTCTAATGTTATTTGGAATATGTCTTTCTCACCTTATAAAAATGATACTTAGGAGAGTGGAGATGTTGGAGAATCAGGCAGTCACAGACTGGTAGGGAGGACACGTGGATTGTAGTTGTTTGGAAAGATAATACAAAATGAGTCCATGAAGAGGGCATTAATGAAGTAACTTTAGGGAGGATGGCAAGGATATATGGTATAGAAAGTTGTAATAATCGACAGTCAAATACGAGAGTAAGAATAAGAATACTTGTATAAGAATGTAAAATCTTCCCTTTGCTCAAAAAACAAAAGAAAACTGTATAAAGAATGTCAGGTATTAATTCAAAGGAACCAAATATACCCCTTTATGTATTTTTGCATTTACTTGTGAAGTCTTGAAGATAGGCCAGATGTAAAGACTTTTTGGGGGTCTAAAGAAAGGAAAGCGTTTTTTAAATTTTATTTGAAATTTTATTTGTTTCTTTTTTGTAAGACTTTAAGCAGATAGAGGGCAAAGAGGCATAGGGGAAAAAAGGCCTTATAAGCAGCCTTTATAAAATTTAGGTTGTTAGGCAGTGTGGCACATGATGCCCATTATTCTGACTTTTCACGCTTGACAGGTCGCTCAGGTGTGTCTATTTCTGATCCTGCTTGGCATTTCGTCATGGGGTTCTGTTTGTTTTAGCAGCTAGGCCGTGAAACACCTCTGAAGTCTAGCAGTGGATCTTGGGTTTAGAAAGGACCTTTGCGTTAGGTTCTCTGGCCTGTCAAGGACATAGCCTGTTCAATAAACAAATATGAACAAAAATGGAAGAGGAGAAAGCAGATTTTTAGGAGACTGCTTAAGAGTTTCCTGAGCTCTGGAGTTAGGCTGACTTGAGTTTGACTCCCAGCAACTCTATTGGGGAGATTTGTTACCTGTCGAGGTGACCACGGGGACATCTGTCTCACCAGGCTGCTGTGAGGATTAAATGAGAAAGAAATGTAAGAAACCTAACCCTGGTGCCACAAGGAATGTGTGTGGTCCCCTGCTTGCGTGGATTTTGAAGTAATGGTCGAGTCTCGTGAACCATGTTGTAGGACGTGGTACTATCGTGGAGCAGTGGCTCGCAGACTTTTAGTGTGCAAAGACTTGCCAGGGAGACCTGTGAAAGTGCAGATTCTTGTTCCATCCCCAGAGACTGATTCAGCAGATCAGGGTTGGAGCACAGGAATCCGCATTTTTAACAAGAACTAAGATGATTATCTGATAAAAGTGGGATCACACTTTGCAGAATACACCGTGGAGGCTGTGGGTACAAGCCATTCAACTCTGAAACTTGAACAGTTTGATTGGGTGAGTGTTCATGGCTCATCTTTACCAGTGATCACTATGGGGATCTAAGCATTGACCACAAAATTCTAATTGAGAAAAATCTTTCGAGAATAGCAATGCAAGGTTAGGTAAATACATACTAATTTGTAGAAATATGTAGAAATATGTACATCACTTATTATAAGTACTTTACCAAAAATGAGCTTAATGTGTGAAGTAAATAAAAATAGAAAAATGATCTTAATGTTTAAAGTAAATAAAAATAGAAAAAGGACCTCCATTAAATAGAACATGTTAACCTTTAAAGTTAGTAAACTTTGAGTGTTTCTTTACCAAAGGAAATAAACATTTAGAGAACAGGACCTACGTACAAAAAAACCTTCTGTACCATCTCTCCTGTAGTTCAATCTGGGTGCCATTAATGAGAGTGCTCTGGTTAATCTTGATTGTCATGATGATGTGAGGAGATGTGATATATAAGGTATTCAAGCCATGTGGGGTAGATTATTAAGAATCATTGTTAAGTAAGATGATGGAGTGAAACTTGAATGAGACTAGTCAGGCGTCCGGTCTCGGTATTTCCTGTTGTTAGTGCTAGAATGTTCTACTTTTTTTGTGTTCAGAATACAACATACCCAATTTTCCCTCTGATATTTATATGATATAATTTATGTATACATATGTATCCACATGCACACACATACTCATACATAGAGCCATATTTGATGACTAAAAAGGAAGAGGCCCCAAGGGCTCTTTAGTGTGCAATTAATATTTTGGTCTGAAAATCAGCAGATTGTTTCAGTATGGTTATGTGTTATGACATCATATTCCAGTAAAGTTATAATGAACAGAAATTTTGTTTGTCTCTGTGGCAAACCAAAATGAGTTTTGTAATTGTCAGCAGGCCTTGGTGATTATAGTGGCGCCCACTCCCTCTACTGTAGTTAAAGGTCTGTTAGCGTTCCAGTTGTGGACCTCTACTTTCAGAAGTGTATAATTAATTGTAAACATTTGCTCAGCTTGCCGTATAAGATCTCAGTCCAGAAGTAAATTTCTGATTTCAGGTTGTCTGTTTTAAAGTTTTACAGTGGAACCAGTTAAAAATATGCATAAAATTCTGTGGAGGTGAGAAAACTGAATTTTGTGGACACAAAGTGAAGATAACTTGCATTCATCATATCAGTCTATCAAAATTTCTGCATTAAAGAGATCTAAAATAAAATAGGTAATAGGAAATTGTGCACTTTACTACACCAGTTATTGTAATCAAAGAGCAGAAAAGATTGTGGTTTTTAATGCTTTTTTAGTCTTTGCATGCCACAAATAGTCTTTTACAATAAGTGATTTTTTTCTTCTTCTAACTTTTTTATATTTGCCAAAATGAGAACATATGACATATAATAAAACACTTTTAAAATACTTTGTCTTAAAGCAAATTGATAGAAAACTGTGGGCCAAGAAAATTGACTTCAGGAATTTAAAACAGTGATGTTTTTCTTTTTTTCATGCCTTGGATTTCTCCACTACGTTTGACACTGTTGATTATCCTTTCTCTGACATCGTGCTGTAATTTCTTTTCTGACTCTCACCCTCTTTCATCTCCTTCACTGCTATCTATTATTTCCCTGCCTTTTGATCATAGGCATTAATCAGATCTAGCCTTGGGCTCTCTTTCTTGGTTCCTTTACACTTACCCTTTCCAGGTGCTTATCCACTCACGTGGTTTCAATTATGGCCTCCCAAATCTGCATCTTCAGTACCGATGTACATTTCTAGTCCTTCACCTTCAGTAAACCTGCACTGATTAGTCCCGTCTGCCTGGTGAGTTCTTATACGGTGGGCTCTGTCGAGTTTATCTCAGGCTGACTGTAGAACACTGCCACTTAGATGTCCAATAATCATCTAAAACTTAGTAGGACCTCAATTGGACTGCTCTTTTCTTGGAAACACACAGTTTTCAGCACTGGAGTGGTTTTTAACTTAGTTTTATAGCATTACAGTTATGAATCCACTACTCCATCAAAATCGATCCTATTAGTTTTGCTAAATGGCCCAATTCAAGGGTCATATTTCTCAGTCATCATTTTATTGACCTCTGAGTAGCATTTGACACAATCACTCCCTCCTTCCTCCTAGATGTACTTTTTCCCATTTGGCTTTCAGGAAGGATGCCATGCTTGCCTGGTTTTCCTTTCACTCCCTCCCACTGAGTTCTCACTGTCTTGTGGCTTTAAATTCCGTGTCTATATATTGATGATTCCCTAATTTTTTTTTTTTGAGGAAGATTGGCCCTGAGATAATGTCTGTTGCCAGTCTTCCTCTTTTTGCTGAGGAAGATTGGCCCTGAGCTAGCATCTGTGCCCATCTTCCTCTATTTTGTATGTAGGATGCCACCACAGCATGGCTTGATGAGCAGTGCGTAGGTCCACACCGGGGATCTGAACCTGTGAATCCCGGGCCGCTGAAGCGAAGTGCGAGGACTTAGCCACCACGCCAGTGGGCCAGCCCCATGATGATTCCCAAGTTTTATCTCCACCTTGGACCTCTTTCCTGGAGTCCAGACTCATAAATCTGACTGTTCCTTTGACATCTCCACTTGGATGTCCAAGAGGCTGAATAGTTTAATATTTCCAAACCAAAGCTGCCGATATCCACCCCCAACAAACTCATTCCTTTTGCAGTCTTCGCCAGCTCAGTATATGGGTGCTCCATCTTCCAGTTGCTCAGGTCAGAAACCCCGGGGTCATCTTGACTCTTCTCTCGTATTCCATAGGTAGTCCTTGAGTAAACCCATAAATTCATCCGGGGTCCAGCTGCTGCTCACCACTTCCACTGCTGCAGCCCTGGTTCAGGCCGCTGTTACCTTTCCCCTGTATTATTGCTGCAGCCTCCTCGTAGATCTGCTTGCTTCTTTCATCATTCCCCTACAGTCTGTTCCCAACGTACGTCAGATGATCCTTCCAAAATGTCAGTCAGATGATGTCACTTCCCTGCTCAAAACTTTCTTCTGGCTGGCCATTTCCCTCAGGGTAAAAGTCAGATCCTTTCAGTGATATCTAAGGAAGGTCCTATGAAATCTGGCCATCTCTGCTCATCTCCTAGCTTTCCTTCCCTCACTCCCTCAATTCTAACCAGGTGGGTATCTTCCGCATTACTTGAACACGCTCGGTACACTGCTGCCTCAGGGCCTTTGCACTTAGTGTTTTCTCTGCCTCACATGCACTGTTCCAGATATCTGCGTGGTTTCCTCCCTCACTTTTTTCAGGTCTTTGCACAGCTGTCGTCTTCTCAGTGAGAGCCTCCCTGGCCACCCTGTCTAAAACCCACCTTCTGGCACTTCTGAACCTTTCCTCCTTTTTCTGTTTAACATGTATCTGTAACATAATAAATATTCTACATATTTATCTTATTTTTTGTCTGTCTTCCCCAATATAATAGGTTTTTTTCATTGTCATATTCCCCTACCGTATAGAATGTGCTCCATAAATAATTGTTGAATCAATGGATTTTAGTGCATATCCTCTTAATTTTTTTCTTCTTAATTTCTTCTAGGTTTATTCTTTTTCCTTACAGCCCCTTTTGTCCCCTCATGTCTGCATCATCCCAGCTTTTCTAGTCACATCTCCGTACCTCAGTCTCGTTAAACACAAGCCTGGTAAAAATTTTCACCTTAAATACATTTTATTATGATACTTTCTGCTCAAGAATTGGCTTAAACTCCCTATTCTTTCTTACATTGAATCTGATCTCCTCATTGCTTCAGAGTGGTAGCCCCGTCTCTCTGCCCCTCCTGTTTCTGCTCACAGCTATCTCCTGCTAAAAGCACGGTAATCTGCGTGTTGTCGCCTAGATGGGCTTGCTGTCTCCAACCTCTATGGTGGCTCCCCATACCAGACCATTTGGCTCACTTCTGTCAAAATCTGACTGAAAACTTCTCACCAGAAAGTCTTCTATGATATAATTAATTTTTACTCTATTAATTTATGTTTAATGTTGTTTTCTATAATATGTTTCTCGTGGAGATAAGGATATACTCTATTATCTGTGGATATGTTGACTCACGTTTTATCTTTTATAAATAAATTCGTGAGGTTAAAACTTTATTGGGGTTGCTAAGAGGGTATAGTACGTTATGTGGTTGGCATCATTTTAAAGAAAACAAATCTTAATGATTATACAGTGATTTTATTGAAATAACATTAATATTTTCATTTTCTTGTTTTAGGTATCATTGCCCAATGCCCAAGATCTTTTATGTTCAGCTGACTGTAGGAAATAATGAATTTTTTGGAGAAGGAAAGACTCGGCAAGCTGCTAGACACAATGCTGCAATGAAAGCCCTTCAGGCACTGCAGAATGAACCTATTCCAGAAAAATCTCCTCAGGTGTGGGACTGCTGTGTGTGACGGTCTCTTATAGTTCCCCAGTGAGATTAAGTGAGAAGACAGTTAAATGCATTTTTACAAATAAAAGAAATAAGCTCTTCTGATCGGAAAGAATACTAGAGTGGTGATCTGCTATGATTTGCTTCTCACATTACCTGTCTACTATACTAGACCCGTGTGCTCCTGCCGGGGTGACCTTACCTTTGAGAACCTTAGTTCACCTATGGAGTTCACTTCCCGGGCAGCGTGGAATTTGGGGGATGTGAGCAAGGATGAGAAATAACGTTCATTTACCTTGCATGTGATGCGACATTTATTGAGCATGGATTACATTGTATTAATCTAGAATCAGGGAATTTAAAGTGGAGGAGATCTTTATGGAGTTTTCAGTTCTACTTTATTTTACAAGATATTGATGCTAATCTTGGGTAATTTCACCCATTCTCATGGCGTCATCTACTTTCGTGATGGACTTCAAAATGGTACCTCTAGCTCAGGCACGTCTTATAAGTCACCTGCCTATTGAGTTCTCCATGTAATTATTTCAGACTGTACAGTGCAACCTCTACGGTTCCCCTTCCCTCAAACCTGTTGTTCATCCCCCTTTGAGATTTATCTTAGTTAATGGCAGACTTAGTCATTTTTTCCCCTGTAAATTTCCGTTATGAAATTCTTATCTGCTTGCTTATCTGTTTTCCCACTAAGTCATAAGCTTCTTGACAGCAGGAATACTGTCTCTTGATCTCTTTATCTCTAATACTTACACTGTGTTCAGCGTGTATGAGGCCCTCCAAGTATGTGTTAAATAAATGAATAAATGAATTAGTACCAAAGCCAGACACAGAGCTGCAAAATCCTGGTTTGCATCCTGTACACTTTCTACAACTTAGTCTTCATAGAAGGTTAAAGATCATATTAGAACACCAGTGGAGGTATTGTGTGTGTAGGGGAAGTGGGGGGATGGAGATCTCTAAAGAGAACTGGCTCTGGGGATGTAGGATAAACTCAGATTAGTGTATAGTTGAGAAAAAATTTCCACACTCAGCATTCATCCTTATACTTTAAGGGAAAAAACTAAAAGCCAAATCACAAAAAGCCTCGCAGCAAGGCCCTGGACTACTGTGGTTACATAGGAATGTACAAGACACAGTCTCTGGTTTCCTGTTTTTTACTGTATTTTAGATAGGCTCTCTTGATTGTAGAGTATATGTAAAATTTGTTACCAAATGAAGATTCAGTGTCATCTTATTTTTTGTGATTTAGAATGGCGAATCAGGAAAAGAAATGGATGATGACAAAGATGCAAATAAATCTGAGATCAGCTTAGTGTTTGAAATTGCTCTGAAGCGAAATATGCCCGTCAGTTTTGAGGTATGTGCTTAGTAGAGATCTTTAGTTTTTCCCCCTGCTCCTCCTTATTTTAAATAAACAAACAAATAAATACAGTTAATCAGCATACTGGTATCCTGAAAGAGTTAATGTGCTTCCTTATGTTCAGAATCTCTGTCATGAAATGATATAGGCCCTGGGGAAAATAGAACTCATTATGATTTCATGGATTCCTGCTGATCTGTTTGGCTTTACCGTATTAAGCCTTTTATATATATATGATATTTTAATTTTCATCATACAGTTTATTTTCTGGGTGTAAGATAATTTGTAGTACCCTATAAGGTTTGGTGTTTCTACTAGGATCAAATTGAAAATATTCAAGTTAATATTTAATGACACATATATTAATATTCAATTTTTTCTAAATTTGTGGGGGCCAAAACATGTTTAAATTCAAGCTTTACTAGTAAGTCACTAAGAAGTGATTAAGCAGCTCACAAATTATTTATAAAATTATGTGAAATTTAAAAGAGAAAAAAAATTTTAATTATTATAATACCTCCTTGATTAAGAGGTCACTAATTTTGCAACTCAAATATCTAGAAAATAGGCAAAACCCAGGAAATGAGCTGAAACAGTCGTGGAGTGTCCTCCTTCAAATGGTGTGACGTTCACTTAGTAGAAAGCTCCCACATTTTACTCACTGTCAGGATCGACTGACCTCGACTGAGAACCTGTGTGCTTTCTTCTTAGACACAGTTCTAACAAGTTGGGTTATCTGATTTCTCAGCCCATAGCAGATTAAAAGCAGCAAAATGAGGAAGGCAGGGAGAGAATGTACTTGAGGGCCTATTGGTTCCAGCAAGAAATGGTAGGGAAAATATGGAAAACTTATCAAAACTACTTGTATACTCTCAAAAATGACTGGAACATGGGGCCTTTTAAAGGCTACAATGAATAGGAACAGTTTTATAAGTCTTAGAAGTTCCTGTAGGCATCAATATATTATAGAATAGAATATTTGCTGTTCATGATGATGATTTAATGTAAGCAGTAAAAGGTTAAATATTTAGTATTCTCTAAGTCAGTAAAGTATATATACTTTTTAAAAATTTTTAATTGAGGGGATGTCCATCAAAGTGTTTAAAATAAACAGTTTCGATGTTGCAACTAGTAAACTTAAATTACCTGGCAAATATGCTTATCATAAATTCCTCATACCCAATAATGTTGGATTATTGAGATATTGTGTTGTTTTTCTTTTCTTTTCCTGATTTGTATCCAGTATTAGAAGATAAAATTTTCATATAATGTTAAATGGTAAACTATTGAACTAAATAGGGTATCTTTTATAGGTCAGAGTTTTGAAGGAGACTGAAGTTTTGAGCACTCAGGCTTTGGAAGACATCTTTCCTCCAAAAGCTGGCATAGTTTAAAAGAGCACATTAATACAGGGTTTAGGAGCTTTCATAGCTGACAGATTCATAATCCATTACTCTAGAAGGCAGGTATTTTTATGGCCTATCTACTTACCTTTTTAAGATCATGTCACAGAGAATAAACATTCCTTTCTATAAAACAACCTTTGAGGTCTCTATCAAAAATAGGCTATTTTTCACCCATCAGCTGTTTTGGAGAGGCTTCCACATGCGGGATGCTTTATGGCCTGTATCACTCCAATAAGACGTAGTCCTTGTACTCCAGCAACTTACTCCTACTGAGCAGAAAATTAGATGTGTGCACAGTTATATACAAATTATCATTCTGGATGGCCTGTGTACCTACTCTAATATGATATATGTTCTTAATTTTTGTTCCATAAGAAACAGGGTACCCTTAATTAGAATTGCCTGTTTTAAGATGGTAAAGCACAATTTTGACTGTGAATTGAATGTATTTATTTAGATTTCCGTTCTTTCAACTTTAGTTCATTAAGCGTCATAAGTATCGTAAACGTATAGTCCCTATATAATACCTTCATAATAGTTTTATTAAAGAAGTCTGTAATTTTGGAATAATTCTGAATAGTTTTGATTATGATATGAACATTAAGAAAGATACATGCTATAAGTATGCATCTTAAGTGCCTGTATTAAATATTTTACTCATGTTTAATAGGTTATTAAAGAAAGTGGACCACCACATATGAAAAGCTTTGTTACTCGGGTGTCAGTGGGAGAGTTCTCTGCAGAAGGAGAGGGAAACAGCAAAAAGCTCTCCAAGAAACGTGCTGCAACCACCGTCTTACAGGAGCTTAAGAAACTCCCGCCTCTTCCTGTGGTTGAAAAACCAAAACTGTTTTTTAAAAAACGCCCTAAAACAATAGTAAAGGTACGTGTATGCCTGTGAACATTACTCAGTTTTACGATATAAATATAAAAGTTTTCCCATAGGTCAGTACCTAAACCTGTGGATTATATACAGTCCCAGAATCAGGATTGGGCATGTGACTATAAATTAATAACAGTTCTGTTTTGCTTTTTAGACATTTGTATACCTGCATTTTTCATCACATACCTTACATATTTATAGTTTTTTATGGTTTAAAAAATACTTTCCCATTCGTCATCACCTTTAGTGTAATTCTCATCATGCCTGTATAAGGTGGATGAATTATTCCTCATTTTACAAAAAGATTTTTCAAAACATCTTCAAAGAATTTGCTCCCTTTTATTCACCTATCATATGGAGCAACCCGAACTACTCTGATCTCTAATCCAGTGTTCTGTCTGCACACCACCCTGCTATATGGGCACTTCTTAGGATATCATGAAGTGGTAACAGGATACAGAGTAATAGTCATGAATGACGCTAACACCGACGACAGCAGCAGCAGCAGCGAGTGTGTAGAAAGCACTCTGTGCCGGAATCTGTCCCCGCACTTTGCGTACTTTGTCCCATTTAATCCTCACAGCAGCCCTGTGAGGGTAACAGTACTGTTTTGTTTCCATTATTTCAGGCGTGTATACCTCGCCAAAGAAGAATACAGAGCACACAGCTTTTCAACATGTTGTGACTCTTTCTCACTGGGTCAGATTTTATGTACATTAACAAAGAAAAGGCAAAAGTCAGAGGACTGAGACGCATCAGCACTTAGTACAGGACAGTGCCCACGAGTGCTCGATATGTGTGATGGGAGTGGGGCGAGAGTTCTGTCTCCAGAGAAGGCCTTCAGTTGCCAGCATAGTGGTTGCCAGTTCTGCCTCACATATTTAGCAGACTTCTTTTCATTAGGCTCTACAAATCAGGGATTACAGAGATGAAGTCCATTTTATTGATGAATTTCTTTTGTTTAGATTGTGCAGTGGCACAATTGAGGTGTTTCTATAGGTTGTATACCTTGTACCTTTGCTTTATTGAAAAATACATGCACACATATTTATATAGATAAATAACTATATAAATAACTACGTAAATAACTTGTTCTTTCTAATGAATAGTGTCATTACTTCACTGAGAAGATGTAGGTAATGCATTCCTTGAAATAGTGTTCTACACTGTATGTAAGGTAGACTGAAAATAAATGCCAAATAGATCAACTCCTCGTGAGCCACAGTGGTCCGAGGAGGGCTGGCTCTCGTTCATATGCTCCAACCACACAGTCAGGGAATGGGATGTGGTGTCAGGAACGTGACCTTTGGAGTCAATTTTGAGTGTGAATCCCTGTGACCTGAGCGAGTTACCTAACTTTTTAATCTTACGTTTCTTCATTTATAGAGTAGGAATAATAATTGAACTTGCTTTGCAGTATTATTATAAATATTAATGAAATAATACACAAAATGCATTAGTAATTATTATTAAATATTAACAATACAAATAATCAGTACTCAATAAATTTTAACTGTTGTCATTTTGTACCTAATTATGTCCACATTTTATATGTACATGAATGTACATCCATGGTCTGTTTGCTTAAATCTTTTTATATATAAAATCTATAGCTTCTCCTGATGAAAGAACTGAAAGTGCTCCACATCAGAATGGTACCACAAAACTGGTCACAATAACCTCCATCTAATCTGTTAAACTAAATCTAATCTTAATAAATTAAGAGTCATAAGCCATTAGGCTAGAAAAGATGTATATATTTTTATAGTAGGATATAAATATGACTCTGGTTGCTTTTAACTATAGCCATTAAAAGCAAGATTATTGTTTAAATGTTATTCCCCAGAGCAGGGAGAAACATATTGAATTCTCAGAATTATTTGCTACTACTTCTAGTTTATAAGTATCTTATTCTAGAACTTTCTTCCTATCTACCATTCAGATCTCAGCTTAAACTTCTTCAGGGAGGTCTTCTCTGATCCTCTCCCACTCCCAGATTAGGTTAGCCCCCTGCATTTTTCCTCACATACATCACACTTGGAATTACTTATACCATGTCTGTCTTATGTTAAAATAAAGCCTATTGAGATCCTCTGAAATGTAAGGTTATTTTGAGAAAGCAGCATGCATACAATGAGTTGGAATCTAGATAATTTTAAGCACGATCATACCTTGTAGTGGGCCAGTGAATGGATCAGCTTGGCATAGAGTGATAATCTAAGACTTGATAGCCAAAGAATAACTTAATTGTCAAGTGTGCTAGCAGTTAATTTTAATCAAGGGAAGAAACCAGCCATTCTTAATGTTCTCAGAACTCTATTATTACCTAATTGGATTCATGCATCTGGTTCTTTGTCCTTGGAATTCATATCAACAACAATGTCTTTGGAACTGACAGACATTCTTATAAAAGAGGCAAATTAAACAGAAATAAAGACAGCACACCATTGGAAGTATATATTTATTTGGAGCTTCCCTTTACCTTTTCATTGGTATCTCAATCTTAGACTTAAAAGTTATTGTCTGTATTTGTCTTTTCTCATCAGTCCTTCTTTACTTTCTTTATAATTTACTTAGTTTTCATTTTTGGGTATGTAAGTAGAAGTGAAACCACTATTTTGTCAAAAGCTAAAATTTTCTCTTCTCTCTCCTCTCCTTCTACCTAACTTTTCCAATATTGAAGTTCTCAATCTTTTTCCTCTCTTACTCTTGCCCTAGGCTGCTCTTCATACTTCTGGGGCTTCAATTCAGTCTTTATGTGGATGATTCCCAAATACTCTTCTGTGCTCTACGCTGCCTATAGGACATCTTCACTTAATGTTTTGTAGGCACTTCAAACTCTGTCCAAAACTCATCAAGTTCCCTTCAAAACCTCTTTCTCCTCCAGCATACCTTACCACAGTGGCTGACACCACCATCCACCTGCTGAAACAGAAACCTGGGAGTCATTTTTAGCTTCTCTCTTACCCCTTATATCCTATCAATCATTAAGTCCTACTAATCCCATCACTTAAATATTTCTTAAGTTGGCGCCTTTCTTTCCATCTCTCTGCCACCCTTTTGGTCCAACTCACAATTGTCTCTTGCCTGAACTTACTACAGTAGGTTTTTAATTGGCCTTCTACAAGTACTCTTGACATCAAATGATCTTTTTAAAAGTGTTATCTTTTTTTTTTTTTTTTTGTGAGGAGATCAGCCCTGAGCTAACATCCGCCAATCCTCCTCTTTTTTTTTTTTTTGCTGAGGAAGATGGCCCTGGGCTAACATCGGTGCCCATCTTCCTCCACTTTATATGGGACTCCGCCACAGCATGGCTTACCAAGCAGTGCGTCGGTGCACGCCCGAGATCCGAACCAGCGAACCCCGGGCCGCCGCAGCGGAGCGCGCGCACTTAACCGCTTGCACCACCAGGCCGGCCCCAAAAGTGTTATCTTTTAAAGACACCGATCAGATCGTGTTATGTCTCTGCTTAAAATCTTTTAGTAATTTCCCATTGTTCTTTGGATAAAGTCCAAAATCCTAAACATAATTTAAAAGACCCTGCAGGGTCTGAGCTGGAGGCTGTTCCTGCAACACCAAACTAGGTATGGTTGAGACTCAGCAGTTCTCAGGAAGAGCTAAGACTATATACAGTGGCTCTTACATAAGTTTAGTGTAACATATATAATCTGTAACATCATGATTATCTATGTCTCTAATATCTGTTTTAGAATAAATTTTCACAGGTGGAAATAAAGTTCCGATCATATGATACATGCAGTCCTTCATTTCTAGGAATAATATGTGAAGAAAATTAGTTCACATGCAGAAAGAATATTTGATTTGCCAAGGTTTTTTGTTTTCAAACCTTTTAGAAGGCGCTAAAAAAAAGCTATACGTAAAGATAAATCAAGCTTTATCATAAACATTACCCCATATAAAGTTAAAAATAAAGAGTGGCTTCTGAAAGGTTTATATAGAACTTGTATGTAAGTTAAAAAGCATACTAAGTAAAAAGTAACTAAGACCCACAACCCAACTTGAATATAGAACATTTATCAATAAGGTTGAAGCGGTCTGTATGCCCGTCTTCTGTAGCATCCTGATACCACCTCCTGTAGGTAGCCACCATCATTAGTTTTGTGTTTAACATTTCCTTACCTTACAGTTTTACTACATGTTTTTCTGAAAAGTGGTGTTTGGTTAATTTTTAAAACAGCTTTATTAAAGTATAATTGACATACAGTGAACTGTACATATTTAAAGTGTACTATTTGATATGTTTTGATATATGGATACACTGTGAAACCATGACCACAATCAAGATAATGAACCTATCCATTGCTTCCAAAAGTTTCCTCATGGCCTTTTGTAGTCCCCCCACCCTCACTTCCCAAGCAACCACCCTTTTTTTTTGGCTGGCTTCTTTGACTCAGCATAATCATTTTGAGATTCATCCATGTTGTTGCACGTATCAAATCAATTGTTGGTTCTATTTTATTGCTAAGTACTATTCCATTGTGTGGATATACCACCATTTGTTTATCTCCCTTTGGTGGATATTTGGGATCTTTCTAGTTTTGGGCTGTTACAAATAAAGCTGCTATGAACATTTATATGTAAGTCTTATGGGCATATACTTTCATTTCTCTTGGGTAAATAGGAGTGGAATGGCTTGGTCATTTAGTAGGTATATATCCAACATTTTGAGAACCTCCCAATTGTTTTTCAAAGTAATTGTGCCGTTTTACATTCTCATCAGTCGTGTGTGAGAATTCTAGTTGCTGCACATCCTTCCTAACATGTAGTGTGGTTGTAAATTTTTGTTGTTCAAATACATATGGATTGATATCTCATTGTGATTTTAATTCACATTTATCCCGTGGCTAATGATATTGAGCGATTTTATCTGTTTAGTAGCATGTGAAGCTTGATGAAGTGTTGTTCAAATCTTTTGCCCACCTAAAAAATTTTAAGTAATAATTCAAATAATAATGTTATAATAAATTTTAAATAATAACAAATTTATTATTGGATTTTGAGAGATCTTTATACATTCTGTATACAAGTTCTTTATCAGATATGTGGTTTATAAATATTTTCTCCAAGCCTGTGACTTGTCCTTTTAAAAGAACAGAAGTTATTAATTTTGAAGAAGTCCCAATTTATTATTATTATTAGTAGTAGTAGTATTTTTGTGGAATATGATTTTGGTGTTGTATCTAAGAAATTGTCACCTAACCAAGTCCCAAAAATTTCCCTTAGATTTTCTTCTGGAAGTTTTATAGTTTTAGATATTACAGTTAAGTCTATGAGCCATTTTGAGTTAGTTTTTACAAATGGTATGGACTGAGGGTTTTTTTGCATGTGAACATCCAGCTGTTCCAGTACCATTGGTTGAAAAGACTACCCTTTCTCCACTGAATTGCTTTCGCACCTTTGTCGAAAATTGTTTGACCATATATGTATATATGTGTGCATCTATTTCTAGACACTGTTCTGTTTCATTGATCTCTTTGTCTATCTTTTTGCCAGTGCTACACGTGGTGTCTTGATTACCATAGCTTTATAATAAATCTTGAAATCAGATAGTCTGAGTCCTCCAACTTTGTTTTTTTCCCAAAGTTGTTTTAGTTATTTGTCCTTTGCATTTCCATATGAATTTTAGTATAGGCTTATGAATTATTACACATAAAAAAAGCTTTGATTGAGATTGCAATGAACTGATAGATCAGTTTGAGGAGAATTGACATTTTAAGAATATTGAGTCTTCTGATCCATGAACATGTTTGCCCATTTATTGAGATCTTATTTAATTTCAGCAGACTTTGTAGTTTTAGTGGGTTTGCATAAATTATATCATACTATATGTATGCTTCTGTGCCTGCTTTTCTCACTTAACTTTTTTTTCCTGAAATTCATTCATCTGGATGCATGTAGAAATACTTAATTCATCTTTACTGCTATATGCCATTCCAGTGTATGAACATGCCATAATTTATGTTCTTCTATTGATGAATGTTTAGGTTGTTTCCATTTTTTTGCTATTTCAAATAGTGCAGCTGTGGAGATTCCTGTACATTATGAGCTGGCACATATTGGTAATAGTTTTCTAGGGGATATCCATGGCTATGATAGGCTACTGGGAGTGGATGGACCGTCTTTGGCTTTACTAGACATTGCCAAGTTGTTTTCTAATTTATATTACTGACAGCACCATATATGTTTTTATTACTCCCCGTCCTCACCAACTGGGGCTATCGGGCTTCTTAATTTTTGCTGAATTGATGGGTGTGAAATAGTCTCACTGTGGTTTTAGTATGCATTTTCTGAGTCTTAATGAGATTGATTATCTTTTTGTGTTTTTTCCTTCTATTAAATATCTGTTCATATCTTTTGCCCATTTTTCTTTTTCTTTCTTTCTTTCTTTTTTTTTTTGGTGAGGAAGATTGGCCCTGAGCTATGATCTGTTGCCAGTCTTCCTCTTTTTGCTTGAGGAGGATTCGCCCTGAGCTAACATCTGTGCCAATCTTCCTCTATTTTGCATGTGGGCCACTGCCACAGCATGGCTGCTGACGAGTGGTGTAGGTCCACGCCCCGAACCGAACCTGGGCTGCTGAAGCGGAGTGCGCCGAACTTAACCACTAGGCCATGGGGCCGGCCCCCGTTTTTCATTTAGATTGTCTTTTTCTTAATACTTTTTAGGAGATTTTAAAAATACATTTTGGATGCCACATATATCTTTTTTTAGTTATATTTATTGCAAATATTTCTTCCCAGTTCATGGCTTGTCTTCTCATGTTCTTTTTGGTGTTTTTTGATAAATAGAAGTTGTAAAGCAACTCTACCTTATTGAAGAGTTTAAAAGCAGAGTTGATTCAACCTATTGATAATACCTTTGAGCCCTAAATCCTATAGAAGCCTTAGTTTCAGATCCATTTTATGATTTTCTGTTGTAAATCTTCATTAGTGACTCTCATTATCTTCTTTAGTCACAGTTTTGGGGTGCGGTTTCTTTAAGGATCCAATAACAAGTTTTCCAAGCATGTTTTGAAATTTTTTCTTAAATTATTTTTTAGGCTGGACCAGAATATGGTCAAGGAATGAACCCCATTAGCCGCCTGGCTCAAATTCAACAGGCCAAAAAGGAGAAGGAGCCAGATTACGTTTTGCTTTCAGAGAGAGGAATGCCTCGACGTCGGGAATTTGTGATGCAGGTATCTCTAACTTTTGGATTAGAAGAATTTTTTTTTGAAATTGAAAAAATTTAGAAATCCTCAGGTTGGAGTAGAGATATGGGGGAAAGACAAACTAGGAATTAATAGCAGAAAGTAAAACTGTTTATACTTAAAATGCTCATTTCCTGGGGCCGGCCTGGTGGTACAAGCGGTTAATTTTAAGTGCGCGCGCTCCTCTGCGGTGGCCCGGGGTTCGGCAGTTCAGATCCCGGGCATGCACCGTCACACTGCTTGACAAGCCATGCTGTGGCGGCATCCCATATAAAGTGGAGTAAGATGGGCATGGATGTTAGCCCAGGGCCAGTCTTCCTCAGCAAAAAAAAAAAAAAAAAAAAAAAAAAAGGAGGATTGGCAGATGTTAGTGCAGGTCTGATCTCCTCACCAAAAAAACAATAAATAAATAAAATGCTCATTCCCTACAGGCCCACCTACCACCTTGGTTGAAACATTCAAGTGTCAAGGACATGTTAGAACAGATAGTATTAGTTTTTGAAGGGACTGTGAGTTCACACAGGTTATTTGCCGCAGAGTTTATTGTTTAGAATGCCTGTTTCTAATTTATCATGTTAGAATTTGCAACCAGAGTCTATTAACTACTGGGAATAGGAGACAGCTGGAATTAGAAACAAAATTTAGAAGGATGGACGTTGTAGATGGAATGGGGCCAAGAGCATGAGCTTTTGGTTATCAGGAAAATTAGGAAAACAAAGCTAGCCCGCTACCTAACTGGTGAGGACTCAGAATTGCTGAGAGATTTAGCTGTTGCGTTGTGCAGCCAAGAAAAGCGGAGAATGGTTGCTAGCGTGTTGGCTGATAAGTGGGGACTGGGAATGAAGCAGAACCCTAAAGTGCCCTCCTTCTTTCTAAATCTGACCTATCTGTCTTCACGAAAATTTCAAACATATTCAAAGCTGGATATATTTAATAGTTTACTATAGAGAATAGTATCATGGAATGGTATAATGGGGAATATGCCCAGCATCTGAACACAAACAATTAAGATTTTTGCCACACCTGTTTCACCTATCAATTTTTCTCTTCTCCCTCCCTCCTTTCCTTCCTTCCACCTTCTTTTCCTAAAATATTTCAAAGCTAATTTCTAACCACATGTCATTTCAGCCTACATACTTAATGCGTGTCTCTAAAAAGTACGGGAGTTTTTCTTATATTTTCTTACTTTAGTCATGATTCATGAGAATCATGTAATACGCAGTCTATATTTAAATTCTCCTTATTGTTCCAAAACTCTTTTTGTTGTAATTGGGTTATCAAAGCAACTTTTTCCAATCAAACTTATGGATCTCACTTTTAATATAATCCAGTTAAAATCAACAGATATTTATTAAATGCTGACCAAGTGGCAGACGTTTTGGCACTCAAACATAGTATCTCAGGTTGATTAACTTCTCATGCATATCTGAATGTTACCTTCCTTCCTAGTTTATAATCTCCATGTTTCTTTATCTCATCTCACAGTACCCAATACAGTGGTATGGGTATAGTAGGACCTTAGTAAACCTTTGGTGTATGTTTGCTGCTTTCCTGCCTGATTGAGAGCTAGTATGTCTGGCTTGTGTTGGAAATGTGAACTTATGATGTAGTCAGAGATACACCACGATTACGAACCTAGATATCCAAAGAGCAGGGAATTCTTCTGTGGTTAGTAAACACATTATTGTCTAGATGTCCTTAGGACCCAGAACAGTGTTGTTCTGGTATTTTCACTTTGTAAAATATGCGCACCGTTTTTCTTTTTACATTCTTAGCTTTGAAGAATTCTAGCAAGCATTCTTTGAACTCCAAAGCTTGAACGGAAAAAAATCACCTAAATTTTAGGTGCGTTCAGAATAAAAACTGGCTTTAACTTTATTAAACAATTCCTTTTCTATGGAGTATATTGAGTACCCCTTTTGAAAGAGGAATTTAGAATATCTTAGGCCAGCTTCCATTTTATGGGTATTCATAAACATTCTTGTCAAACAGAAACATTTGGCTGTGCTTTTAAATGTTTTCACACTGAATTCATATTGTTTTTTCTCCCTTCTGGAAGCCCCGGTGGATTCATTACAGTATTGGAGCAACTTTGTCAAAGTAAAGACGTTTGTATAAACTGCTTAAGCAGTGTTATCATTTGTTGTAATTGAATGTGGAAGTAAAATATATAGAGATAATATGCTCATATTTATCTATCACCAAAAAAAAAAAGAGTAAGTGTGTATGTTAATAAATTGGTGCAGTTACTTATATTGGTTACGAGATACAAGAAAATCTCTGATGGCAGTATTTGGATGTTTAGTTCCAGAGCAAATTTCTTAAGGCTTTTTATTTTTTTGGAGTGGAGTATTTTAATTTTTCAAAGAGAAAATAATGATAACTAAACTAAATTGTATATCAGTGCATTCTATTACTACATATCATATGATGTTAATTTTTCTGCCTGTGGTTAAGATCCCCATGTTTTTAAAAAATGTATCAAGCAAATTTCATCAATTTTATTTGTGACTCAGTGAAAGATAATGAGTTAAGTTTTTGGTAAATGCTATTTTAGAACTTTTTTGTTAGTTGTTTGAGGACTTGATTCATTTAAATGATTTGTTTAAAGACAGAAATCTGGCAGTCTTAAATTTATTGTGTAGCAAAATAATTGAGCTTCTCTGCAGACAAGTTAACATTTTAATGTAAAAATCTTATTTATAATAGTTATAAAATTTGTGAGCTTTCTAGGAAGATGACTTAGGAAGTTTGTTACATACTTACTTGACTTTTATAATGAAGAGAGTTTTTTTTTTTTTTTTTGAGTGACCATTGTGTTAGGGACTCAAAGTCCTTCAGCACAGTGGTCTTGTTAGGTACTAACAGATAAGTCTGGGATAACTACTCACAAACTGTTGAACCATGCAACTGTAAAAACTTGTGTGAGGCAAAGGGTGGGTGAATGGGAAAAATGAATCTGGAAGCATCCGTTCTAAAAGTAAGTCTTGAAGGTATCAGAACAGGTCAGATGGAAACCTGGCAGACACAGGTCGAAGGTGAATGCCAAGCTGGGAACAGCATTACCCTAGAGCAGGAACCTGGAGCCAAAGGTCATCAGGCCTGGGTGGATAAATGAGATTTAGGGATGTAACAGCAGAAGAATTGAATAAGAGTGAGTGAGGTGTATATAGCATGTAAAAACAGATGAAACATTTTTTGCTGCTCAGTGATCTTTTGCTTTCATTTACTTTGGCAAGTCTTTTGACCCTCGGAGCTGTAGAGGAAGCTTCTGACGTAGCTGGCCTCATCTTTTAGCTAGTAAGCATTCCAGCAACAACACAAGGGCTGGTGAAGCTGGGGAACAAACCAAGCACTGGAAAAAATAACAGGTAGCAGAGGCCGGCTCTAGCCGGGGACTCAGGCACATTACACACAGGGCCCCTTGTATTCAGGTCAGGTGCAGGCAACACAGGTAGGGGAGGTGGTCTGTGTTTACCCAGCTCCCAGGATCTGCCGTGAACAGTGCTCCTGCATGAGGTCCATAGACTACTGCTGATTTGTCATAATGTGGTGGTTTCTGGTTTCAGAAGAAAAAGCAATGAAATGTTACAAAAACATTGCACAGGTGTGAACTATAAGATTTGTGATAATTGTTACAGAAATTCTATAATAATACATTTTCAATATTTCATATACTACAGGAACTATGTCATTTAGCTCATCTTGGCTAAGATTCTGTTAAAAGTGCAATTTCTTTGTCTTGTAATTTACATGTTGTTTGTATTTGTTGTTTTTTGTTTTTTTACCACTGTGTTGTATATCCCTAGTTCCTTAAAGGTAGTTGGTTCACTGAAGCTTAAAAGTAGTGATGGAAATAGTAACACAAATAAAATTCTAAATAATGGCATAAGAATAAATGGCAAACAGTATACAGGTGTGAATACCAGATGGGAACCTGTATGTTCTGAGACAAGTGAAATAGCCAATGTTATGATTTCACACAATAGCCAAAAAGAAAAATATGGGTAGAAGTATCATGCTTTATATCTGAAAACTGGATTTAGTTGTACCATGTACCCATTCGTTGGTGGTACCCAGTGTATTGTCATTGTGAAATTTTATTAAAATGGCATTAAGCTATTGAAGCTTTCTAATTTTTTTTTTAAACAAAGTAGAGCGACATCTGGTAAAACAATCCAAGTTTTCAAATACAGATTGCCTATTCAGCTCTCTTGCTCATTTTTCTACTGGCTTTTAAAAAAATTGATTTATAGGCAGCCAGCGTGGTGGCATAGTGGTTAAGTTCACGCACTGTGCTTCGGTGGCCTGAGGTTCGCAGGTTCAGATCCCCAGCGCAGACCTATGCACCGCTTATCAAGCCGTGCTGTGGCAGGCGTCCCACATATAAAGTAGAGGAAGACGGGCATGAATGTTAGCCCAGGGCCAGTCTTCCTCAGCAAAAAGAGGAGGATTGGCAACAGATGTTAGCTCAGGGCTAATCTTCCTCACACACACACACAAAAAGATTGATTTATAGGAATCCGCTATATATTCTGGAATGTGAGCCTTTTGCAGTTATGTGGCATTGCAAATATCTTTTGTTGTGTCTTTCCTTTTTTCCTTTTTTAATGTTGCTTTTGGAGGAACAGGAGTAATAAATTTTAATGCAGTCAGATTTACCTGTGTTTTCCCTTATGTTAACTTTATAATAAGTCTAAACATCCAGAAGAAGAATGTCCCCACCTTGTTCTTCCTCAGAAGGATCTTGATTGTTCTTAGCACTTTGCATTTCCATGTAAATTTTGGGATCTGCTTTTGAAGTATTGTAAAAATATATGTGGGATGTTGATTGGATGTCATTGAATTTTATAGGTCAATTTGAAGAGAATTGATATTATTATAATATTGAGTCTTCTATACATGAGTATGGCATATCTCTATTTATTAAGTTTATCTTAATTTTTCTCGATGATGCTTATTGTTTTCTGTATAAAGGTCTTAAACATCATAGCTATTTGATTTTCATTTAATGTAAATGGTATCTTTTAATATTTTTCATTTTCTACTTGATTGTCAATGAGATATCCAAATGCAATTGGCTTTTGTATATGACCTTTTATACAGAGAACTTACTATATTGTCATAAATTCTTATAATTTATCTATAGATTTTCTTGGATTTCCTATATAAATATCATATCTTCAGATAACAAATTTGTTTTTACACTTCTAATTCTTATACCTTTTCTTTTTCTTGCCTTATTGCTCTGTCCAGGATTTCTAGTAAAATGTTAAATACTAGTGAAAATAAAGGGCGTCCTTGTCTTGTTTCTAATTTCAAAATTAAATATAATATTTGCTGAGGTTTGCTGTAGGTTTTTTGTAAAATGCTCTTTATTATATTACGGAAGTTTCCTTCTTTCCCTAGTTTTTCCCTAGAATTTTTGTTTATTTTTATTTATTTATTTTTTTTGTGAGGAAGATCAGCCCTGAGCTAACATCCATGCCAATCCTCTTCTTTTTGCTGAGGAAGACTGGCCCTGGGCTAACATCTGTGCCCACCTTCCTCCACTTTATATGGGATGCCGCCACAGCACGGCTTGACAAGTGGTGCCTTGGTGCGCACCCGGATCCGAACCCGGGCCGCCAGCAGCAGAGCGCACATGCTTAACCGCTACGCCACTGGGCCGGCCCCAAGAATTTTTATTATTAATGGATGTTGAGTTTTATCAAATGCTTTTGCTCCATCTGTTAGGATGACCATATGGTTTGTCTCCTCAACCTATTAATATAGCAGTTTCCTTTGATTGATTTTGTTTGAGTTTCAAATGTTAGACCAACCTTGCATTTCTGGAATAAACCTAACTTTGTTGTGATTTTTCTTTTTATGTATTGCTTTGTTCAGTTTACTGTTATATGGTTTAAACTTTAGCATTTATGTTCATGAGTGAAACTGGTCTATAAATTTCCTTTCTTACACTTTTCTTCTTGGAGTTTGGAATCAAAGTGATGCTTCACTGAATAAGTGGAGACTGCTTCTTCTTTTTCTATTCTTGGATTAATTTTTGAAGATTAGCATTAGTCTTCCATAAATATTGGGTAGAACTTGTTGGAGAAGCTCTCAGGAGTTTTATTTGTGGAAAAATTTTTAATTATGGTTTTAATTTCTTTAGTAGTTATAGGCCCATATAGTTATGGGTTTATTCTGTGCCAGTTTTGGTAATTTGTATGATCTAGGAATTTTTCTGTTTTATCCAAACATACAAAAAGTTTCAGTTAAAATGCTCAATATCCCTTATTGTTTCGTAATGCTACAGAAGCTATAGTAATCTCCCATGTTCGTTCTCCTATGTGTCTTCTCTTATTTTTTCCTGATCAGTCTTATTTTATTAGCCTTTTCAGGGAACCAACTTTTGGCTTTTTGAACTTCTCTGTTGTAATTTGTTTTCTGTTTCCTTAATTTCTGCTCTTGTCTTTATTGTTCTTTTTTCTTTGGATTTATTTTGCTGTTAATAAATTCTTGAGATGGATGTTTAGCTTGTTACTTTTCTGCCTTTCTCCAAGCTTTTATAGCTATATATTTTCTTCTAGACCTTTCTTTAGCTGCATCCTTTGAGTTTTGATATTTTCAATAAATAATAATGGAAATATAATATATTTTCTAATTTCCATTGAAATATCTTCTTTTGCCCGTAGATTATCTAGATTACATTGTTTAATTTCCAAAGTTGTGATTATCTTCTTATCTGTTTCTTCATTCACTTACTGAGACTAATGTATAAAAACAAATCCCACTCTGGTTGTGTATTTTCTATTTCTCCTTATAATTCTATCCTTTTTTGCTTTCTAATTTACTTTTTATATTTGTATGATCTCTTGGCACATGCATCTCTAAAAGAGCATTACCCATCTCAGAAAATGTCCATGTGGATATAACATTGCTATGTTTATTTAAATAGATGTATAACAATACATACATGTATCGTCACTTGTTCACAGAAGTTAATTGTGGACTAGTTCTAATGATAAAAAACTACTGTTTATTGAGCAGTTACGATTGATTATACACTGTAGTTTACATCCATTTTCTTGTTTAATTTTCAAAGCAACACTACGAGGTAGTTGTATTACCCCTCTTACTCTGATGAGAAACCTGAGGCATATAGATGTTACAGAATTTGAAGCAGTTCATATAGCTAGGAAGTAGTAGAGTTGAATTTCATAACCAAATCTGACTTGGAAGTCTTTATTCTTAACAACAACATTGTACCAACCCTTGTATATTAGTTCTCATCCCTTTGTAAGCTTGGGATACAATGTGAACGTTATTTTAAATGGTACCAACATGAATTTTAGCCTTTTCAGTTTATTAATTTAAATAAAGAATACTAAACATGATCATAACCAACATAAACTCTGTTACGATGTGAATTTTATTTTTCTGCTTATATAAATAATGCGTTTATTGTTTTAAAAAATCAAATCATATAGAAATATTTAAAGAAGTAAAAATCTCCTAAGAGTCTATCATCCTGAGATAATCCCCACTGACATTTTGAGGACCATATTTCCATATTTTTCTCCAGGTATATTTTCATTTTTATATATGGTATTACATAAATGGGATCTGATCTTAATCGCTGTTTTTATTATGGACGAAACTTTATATTTTTGAATGCTAGAAAGCAGAACATTTGCTTTATGGTGTTAAGGAGTTCCTGTTTATCAAAGTAATTATCATTAATTTCTTACTTTAATCTTGTCAGGTCAAGGTAGGCAATGAAGTTGCTACTGGAACAGGACCTAATAAAAAGATAGCCAAAAAAAATGCTGCAGAAGCAATGCTGTTACAACTTGGTTATAAAGCATCCACGACCCTCCAGGATCAACTTGACAAGGTGAGAGTTAAGTTTACATGTACGTGTCCTATCCTATCAGAATATAGAAGTGATGCACAAATTCTGTTTCAATGTTTCTTGACTCTAAGGAATGTCTTAACTGGTGTTAAAATAGATGTCGAGTTTTAACTTTCCTAAGGCAGTACTCAGTATCTTTAGAGATGGATTCTCCATGTACAAAATAACATCTGTCTATGGGGTCAAGATGAAATATTAATTATAATCTTACGATTAGCAAATGCTAAAAATTTGTTGTATTGTTTTATGTATTTTATATAATACCAGTTGAACAATTTTTAGCTTATTGACTAGCAGTTTTTGCCATATAGACACAGTTTTAATTCGTGCTTTTTAAGAACAGAGGTTGTTAGCCTTTATTTCTGGAATACAGCTGAAAACACTGGAAATAAAGATCCTGGGTTATCCCTTTAGGGCAGAAACTATATTGGACAGACACTCTATAAATTAATTTTTCTATTTACTTTAAATTGAAAAGTAAACTCAGAGGGTGTTTATTTTCTGCCAAGACTTGTGTTCATGGTCCCCTATTTCTTCTGGAGCAGTTAATGACATCATTAACACCTACTCTGTTGCAAAAGGAGCAGAGAACCCTGAATTCAGGACTTGGCAGGAACTGGCTTAATTTCATTTTGTATTAAATTATCATTTTGTCTATGTGTATGTAGAAATTATTTTTAGTAAACATTTTATTTATGTGAAAATTCATAAAACAGGCTTAATAATTATTTCTATCAAAAACAATATGCTTTCTTCCATGCCATTTTCTCCCATAAGGATTCTGTTTCAGAGGTATTTTCAGTTTCTGCAGGAACACATTTCTGAAGTTTAGAGTAGAAACAAAATCATCTATTAAAAAACATCTAGATATATGTTTCCTTTTAAGGCAGCTATGCATATCTAGGCAATTATTTTGAGTGATTAAAAAATTATTTGTCTGTGTGGTATTGCTAAAGATTTCAATTCTGTTTTTATAACCTGGCTAGTCAATGCTTTTTCTTCTTTTTAAAAGTATTTGTAACATGAAACCTAACATGTGTTCAAGTTTCTGCACTTCTTATATTGTGTATATGTTGTTTTAACTTAACACATTTATATTGACTTAAAACTGGTGAGTGATTTATAAAAATATGTCAAAATGAATTTCTTCATAGACATTTAATTGTAAGTTAAGTGAAAACAAAACAGAACAAAAAACCAGCATTAATTTCATTAATTTGAAAAACATTTTTTGCATACCCACTGTATTATTAGTTAAGGTTCTCCAAGAAACAAATATACATATGTGTATATGTATACATATACACATACACACAGACACACACGTGTACATGTATATATATATAAATCACACACAGAGACTTATTTTAAGGAATTGGCCCGTGTAATTGTGGAGGCTTGGCTAGTCCAAAATCTAATGAGGAGGCCAGCAGGCTGGAGACTCAGGAAAGAGTTGCAGTTTGAATCCAAAGACAGTCTGCTGGAGAGTTCCGTCTTGCTGCAGGGGAGGTGAGCCTTTTCTTCTAGTCAGGCCTTCAACTGATGAGGCCCATGCACATTATGGAGAGCAATCTGCTTTACTAGAAGTACAATGATTTCAATGTAAATCTCTTCCAAAAACACCGTCATAGAAACACCTGCAGTAATGTTTGACCAAATATCTGGGCACTGTAGCCCAGACAAGTTGACACGTAAAATTAACTATCACACCCACTAAATATCAAGCACGTACAGCTGAAGATAACAAGGTGACTGAGACTTGGTTCCTGCACTCAAGGGACTGACCATTAAGTGTTAAGGGTGAGGAGCTTTAAGTGTATAACAGAAATTATAGTGTCCTGGAACCTAGAGAACATGAAGATGAATCTGGAAAGTCAGGAAAGGCTGAGACCACTGTTTTTATGTGAAGTAAAGAGTTTGAGGAATTAATAATTTAAGATTTGAACATGAAAGTGACGTGATCCGGTTTGCATTCTTCAAAAGACATCTTGTAGGTAATGTAGTGAATGGAATGAGCAGGGTGAGAGTCAAGGGAGGGAGGCCAGTTAGGAGATCAGCAGAATTGTTCAGATAAACAATACCAAGGGTCTGGACTAAGGCAGTGGTGGTAGAGAGGAGAGGGGAAAGACACCAGAGATAGATATGAGGTGTAAGTGATAAGATTACAGTAGCAGATAATATGCCTGGGGGATATAGGAAGAAGGAGGAGGAAAGAATACTTGCACAAAGGAGGAGTAGAGATGCCTTGAAGAAATAGATAGAAGTCGTCTGCTGCAGAGAGATTAGATAGGAGAAGGACTGAATACATTGATTTGTCAATCAGAGGACCTTTGGGGAATGTGGCAAAAGCAATTAAAAAAACCCAGCAAAAGCAGTTTTTAAGAAGTTTCTTTTAAATAAGCAAGATATATACATGATTAAAGGAATTCAAATAGCACAAAAGAGTAAACAGTGAAGAAAATCTCAGTCTCACTTCACTCTGAGACCCTCAGTCTCTTAGTCTGTCTTCCTAAAGGCATCTCCTACAATAAGTTAATATTTGTACAATATTTAGAATAGCATCTGAAATATAATGAATATTATGTAAGGACTTCATAAATAATAAAATATCCTTACAGAGATATTCTATGTGTATACACTAATATACCCCGTTTAACAAAAATTCAGATTTATTAGGGTGCAGTTCAATGAATTTTGAAAAATATGTGTGTATATGTTCATTACCCATAAAGGGGAGGAAGACTATCCTCTACCCACTCTGGGTCCTTTCTGGCTGGGCTACAAATTAAATTGACATGAGACCAAATAGCAGGAGAAAATCAAACAAAGCTTTATGACATGTATACATGGGAGAGACCCACTGAGTGAGTATCTCGACAAATGGCAGAGGTTTTCACCTTAAATAGCATATTCAGGTAGACAAAGGAGGATGTTGGGGGTGGGGGGGGAGTCAGGTATGGGAGATTACCAGAAAAACACAGTAATCAAGAGTATGCAGATTTAAGTCCTCGCCTTCCATACTATTAAGAGTTTCTAGAGATAAGGTCATCCCCTGCTTCTTCTGGTACAGAGAGATACCTTTACAAATGGAGATTTCCCCTATAAATATAAATGTCTGTTACAAAGGATAACTTCTGCTTTTACTTGGAATGGACTTAGCATGGACCCTGCCAGTCTATCCATACCCAGAGTTAAATTCTTTTAGGCAGTTAGTGGGGGAGGAGAGGTGAGGTCAAAGTTTCTTTAAAAGAAAATAATTAGGGTAAAGAGACATATTTTGAGGTGGCCAATTCTGATCCCCCACAGTCCCGCCTTTGAAACTAAGAAGTTTCACAGTCCAGAAGCTGAGTTGGTAGATTGTTCCATCTCATTGAACACATTTCTTAGTCTTGATAATAGATCAGTCCAATTAAGTTAATTTTAGAAGGCAGTGATGCAGGTGGGCTCCCACAGTTAGGCCTATATTGTGGAAGCAAGCAATCAGTTATTTAATAAGCAGCATTTCTATGGAAACAAAAGAAAAACAAGGTTAATGGTTGGAACAAATTATACATCAGTTTTTGAGCTCAGAGGACAGTCAGTTAAGAAGATTTCTAGATGTCAGCATCGAAACATCTTTTGTAGCTTCCTTTTGAGTGGCTTACACAGCAGCAGGCATGTTATTGTCGTGATCTATCTACGTTTATATCAGGTTATCCATCTTCAGTTTGCAGGGCTGCAGGAAAAAGTGTAGGTTCAGTTCTCAATGATTCCAAGTAAAAATGGTGGGAAAATTGAAAATGTTAGTTCAGAGATTTGTAGCCAGATATTTCAGGAGACTAGAAGAATTCAGGATCCAGTCCAGTTTATAGGTAGAAAACAAAAAACCTCAAAGACAGTTAACAGAACTAGGATCTAATATCCACAAATGTGTACTGTAGTTTCCACTGAAATAAGTTTTCTCTCTAAAATCACCCTCATTTTTACCAAAGATAGCCAAATTAAGACTAACTAGTTTGTAAAATTTCTAGTTTCAATAAATTTGGCCCAATTATTTATGTAAGTACAGCAAGAATAGCAACTGATCATATAGGTTCTTTTAAATCTGCTTTGCTGGAACTTTTTATAAGGAATCTCAGATTGAACTTCAAAGGCCTCTCGAGGCCAGGAAAGCCAAGCCAAGGATTTTGTCATCAGACTTTGCCTGCAACACCTACGTATTTGGGTGAATTCCTCTCTTCTCAACGTTGCCCAAAATATTGAGGTTCCTTGCACCTGCCAGATAAGTGACATTCTTTATTTATCCAGTAAGCATTGCTTGGAAAGCTGTACATAAGGTACCAGGCCAATATTTTCACGTGGCTTTATTCCATGAAGTCCAATCTTTGTCTCTCAGAAGCTGCCTTGTCTTATCTGAGTTTGTATGTTTCTCTCAAATATAATATTCCAGTCAAAGCTTTGGTAATATAACAAATGTTTCCAATTGTGTCCTGTTATAAGAACAGATTCTTATTGAACTTATGCAAATAACTATATTGCCATGAAATAAGAATATTCACTTACTAAGAGTTTCCAAATTCTGGAGGGATCAAGTAGAGAGAAAAAGATAAAAGTTTTAATTCTGCTTACAAAGATATAATTTACCAAATTGCTATAAGTCACAGCTTAAGAGAAAAGAGAAAAACTTTTCCTTAAATATGAAAACAAAACATTGAAAAAATCAGTAATATTCCAAATGAAGTTATAAAAATTATAATCATCCTCATCAGTTCATTCAGTCCTGTGTAATCAATTCTTGATCTTAATCTTCTGTTAGCAGTTTCATGAAGTCATCAGTTTTTCTGTTAGAGTTCTATAATTTCTTACCTAGTTCAATTTTATGATCTGAAAGTTTGTCAGAAACCTGTATTCCAGAGTAAATGTTAGAGTCCTTTCCCTGAATCTCTCTAAAGATGAAGACATTTGCAAAAGCATCAGAGTAAAACAATAACTGTCTGTAAACAACAAAAGACTTGAAAAATGACAATTGACAAAGAAACTTGATTATTTTTGTGACATACAACACTTTAAGATAATAACTAGAATTATGACTAATAACCAAGACAGATTAGAATTCTAGGAATGTTATATAATTTTTAGAACACTTAGATTAATAACATTTACCCACACAATATCATAGGTCCCTAAGAAACAATGCTTAGTTATCCATTTAACCAGGGTGACAGTTAAAGATTTTTAGGCAAATGCAAAAAATTAAATAGCTGTACGAAAAGTGTTAGCACCTGTGATTAAAGACCTGCTAAAAACAATAGGAAATTTATTTTGATAAAACACAAAATCCCTACCCTTCTGGTAAATTACTCAAAGAAAAGACGTTTTATGATCTCGTTACCAAGAGCAGACTAAAAGTTTAAGAAAATTATCCTTTTAAGAGAGAGAAAAAAAACAAATTTTAATTTTGCACCAGCTTACTTTTGACATTAAAACTTATTCATTTAGATTTATTTTAATCTTAGCCAACTTGACCATTTACAAAACTCTTTTTTCAAAATTCCTCTTTCACAAACCTTCTGTAACCTTTTTTTACATTCAGAATTTGTCCTAGGCCTTTCTTTTTTTTTCCCTCCTAGTACTTTGGGACAAATTTATCTTTCTTAACAAAACAAACAAAAATATTTCCATTCTTTATACTTTCTTTACTGAAAATATATCTTACTTTCATTGAATACAAATGTATTTTCCTTATTAATTTTTAGTAGCTTTAATCACATATTAGAATTTTTAATCCTTAGAAACTTTAGTTTTTAAGTAAAAACTAAGTAAGCAATTATAAACTTTCTTTTACATTAGCATTCTGTGGCTTGACAAATTTATAAACATCTTTCATAATTTCTAGAAACATGTTATAGTCCAATCTTTTAATAAAACATAAAACGTTTACCAATAGACTGAAAACACCTTTTAGTTTTTCTGTAATAAAAAACCAAAAGTATATAATCTTATATTTAGTAATTAATATCTAATATCTTATCTTATTTTAAAATAATCTAAATACTCAATGAATTTTTTTCATTAACCTAGCAAAACTTCAAAGTTTCAAGTTACCAAAGAGATTTTGGACGTTGTTTTACGTACAAACTATAATTGTTGCTAAAAGTTTATCCATAAATTCTAAATCACTTACATCTAAATTATTTGTTCCAGTAATTATGTTTAGATTACCCAAGAAAACTTGATGAGACATTGGACAAAATTAGCTATCACTTTAAGCTATTTTTGCTGACAAATTTGTAACAGGGCTAACATGAGTTTGTTTAACTAGTAAACCCAGGCTGCAGGTCTGCATTATATCCAATGCTGATAACTCTGAGGACATGTCCATTTTAATCAAACCGACAAACTTAAGCTTTCATTCACCAAAGATTATCTCATATCACGTTAACTTGAAAGACATGTAAGTGCTTACTTTAAGTCAATTAAACAGAGCTCTTAATTTTGGCCATCCGGTGGTAAAATATCACATATATAACACACATACAGACACACATGGACGCACAGGTAGACACAGAGACATTAAATTTTTGTTATGAATCAGATGTAATACAAAACCCACCAGTTTCTGAGAAACATTTGCATTTCAAAGAATGGCTGTCAGGTCCTAGAGAAAATGGGAGCAGGAAATCTACATCATAAAGGCACAGAGAAACCACTCAAGTTTTCTCCAAGATGGAGTTCCTGGGGCATATTTGCCTTATCAGTTTTCCAACAAATTTCATCTGAATTCCATCACCTCTTATACCTCTAATCATAGTTTTCGTTAGGACTTGATCAATAGATCTTGGTCTTATAAGTTTGGACAAGGGAAACATTCTCAGTCAGACATTTTAAACCATACTCAAGTGAAGTTGATATAACCTCTTTATATAAAATCAGCTCAAACATTTCAACCTTTATAACCTTATCAACGCTCACACTTTTACATTTTCTCAATTTAATTGTAACCTGAGTCAGGGTCTTAAGGCTAGTCACTATTTTTTTTTCCTTTTTTTAATTTGGCCTTTTCATAGGTGCCAGTAAAACAATTATGATGAGGGCTTTCACAATTTTTTTCCCCCCAATTTAGAAGTTTTCCCAATTTAAACGATCCATTGTCTGGCCACATTGACGAGTAGGATCTTAATCTTAACAACGACTCATACCAAGGCTTAACCATGGACGCAAGAGACATCCCCAAAAGAGATCCAGAGAATTCACTCCCAAAAATAAGAAAGCACAACAAGCAACAAAGGTTGAGACGACAAAGGCCCCTTATGAAAGCACATGGGACCCCTTATGACAAACCCCTGAGAGCAGACACAGCTGGACAAAGAGTGTATCCCAGAACCTCAGTCTATTCGACTAGCCGCCAAGATGCATGCTGGTACGTGTATCCTCCAGATGGCAGAGACAAACGAGATCACAAAGCCAAGCCCCAGACAACAGGTTTATAGAGATGCCTGTGTCTTATGACAAATGACAAAAAAAGACAGAGACAAGGAGAAATAGTGACTATTTCTGGGAGGAAAGGGATCAATTAACCAATGAGTACTTAACCAGATCCTAGAGGCGCTTGAGTCCAAGAAGCTAGCTTCACCAGTATTTTCTCCTGCTAATCTAAATTTAGAAGAAAAAACCTCACCACTCTTGCTTCCACTGGACCCTGCAGGCAGAGATCCAGGAGACTGACATGGTAAGAATTCTTTACCTCCTGCTAGCTCTTGTCAGGGATCCCGAACTCTCAGCTGCAGTAGTCCAGGAGTGAAGAGCATCCAGCGCATAGAATTTTTATCCCATCCAAGTCACCCGACTGAAGGGGAGGAAGAGTATCCTCTACCCACTCTGGGTCCTTTCTGGCTGGGCTACAAATTAAATTGACATGAGAACAAATAGCAGGAGAAAATCAAACAAAGCTTTATAACATGTATACATGGGAGAGACCCGGAAAAAGTGGGTTTCTCAACAAATGGCGGAGGTTTTTATCTTAAATAGCATATTCAGGTAGACAAAGGAGGATGTTGGGGGTGAGGGGAGTCAGCTATGGGAGATTACCAGAGAAGTGCAGTAAACAAGAGTATGCAGATTTAAGTCCTTGCCTTCTGCACTGATAAGAGTTTCTAGAGATGAGGTCATCCTCCCCTTCTTCCCAGTACGGAGAGGGAGATAACACTATAAGTGGAGATTTCCCTTATAAATGTAAATGTCTCTTACAAAGGATAATGTCTACTTTTAGTTGGAATGGACTTAGCAAGGACCCTCCCAATCTATCCATACACAGAGTTAAATTCTTTTAGGCAGTTAATGGGGGTGGAGTGGTCAAAGTTTCTTTAAGAGAAAATAATCAGGGTAAAGAGACATATTTTGAGGTGGCCAGTTCTGATCACCCACAACCACGACCACAATTAAGATTTATAACATTTCTGTTACCCCAAAATGTTCCTTAACTAGTTCATAGTTAATCTCCTCCCCTCTCCTCAGCCCCTGACAAGCATTGATCTGATGTCTGTTTCTATAGTTTTGCCTTTTCCAGAATGTCATAAAATTGAATCATACGTTATGTAGCCTTTTGTTTCTGGTTTCCTCTTGCAGAGAGTCATCCATATTGTTGCATTTATCATTAGCTTGTTCTTTTTATTATTTGTTATTGTTTTATTATTCATCAACGTGTGGGTTGTTTCCAGTTTGAGGCTATTATAAATAAAATGGTTATAAACATTCATGTAAAAGTCTTTATATGTGCATATTCCTCTAGTATCTAGTATCTGGGTATCCTGTCTGTACATACTCATATAATAAGTGCATGATAACTTTAAAGAAACTGTGAAGATATTTTCCAGAAACGGTGTACCATTTTGCATTCCTACCAGCAATGTTTAAGAGTTTCAATTACTCCATATCTTTAGGTCTTAGTACTGTCGGTTTTGATAGCTTTGATCATACTAGTAGGGGTATAATGTTATCTCACTGAGTTTTGTTTTGTTTTTTTTTTTTTGTGAGGAAGATCAGCCCTGAGCTAACATCCGTGCTAATCCTCCTCCTTTTGCTGAGGAAGACTGGCTCTGAGCTAACATCTATTGCCAATCCTCCTCCTTTTTTTTTTTTTCCCCAAAGCCCCAGTAGATAGTTGTACGTCATAGTTGCACGTCCTTCTAGTTGCTGTATGTGGGATACGGCCTAAGCATGGCCGGAGAAGTGGTGCGTCGGTGCGCGCCTGGGATCTGAACCCAGGCCGCCAGTAGCGGAGCGCGTGCACTTAACCGCTAAGCCAGGGGGCCGGCCCTCTCATTGAGTTTTAATTTGCATTTCTCTAATAACTAGTAATGTTGAGTATCTTATCATGTGTTTATTTACCATTCGTATCTCTTCCTTGAAGTATCTATCTTTTTAAAAATTGAATGATTTGCTTTCTTATTATTGAGTTGTATAAAAGAGTTCTTTATATATTTTGGGAGGAAGACCTTTGTCAGATAAAGGATTCCCCTCCCTTCCTGTCCTCTCCTCCTTTTGTGCGTAGGTTATCCAATTGTTCTAGCACCATTTGTTTAAAAGATAATGCTTTTCCCATTGAATTCCCTTAGCACCGTTGTTGAAAATCAATTGACCACATATGTGTATGTATGTTTCTAAATTCTCTGTTCTGTTCCATGAATCTATATGTCTATCCTTAAGCTATTAAAACTGTTTATAAATTGCAGCTTTTTTAGTAAGGTTTGAAATCAGATAAAGAACTCCAACTCTGTTCTGTTTTTAAAAAATTGTTTTGGCTAGTCTAGAGCCTTTGCATTTTCATATAAATTTTAGAATCAACTTATACCAAAAAAAAAAAAAGCCAGTTGGGTTTGGGATTCTGTTGAATATATAGATCAGTTTCATGTAAATTGATATCTTAAGAATATTGAGTCTTCCAATATATGAACAAGATCTAGCTCTTTATTTATTTGGTTTTTAGAAATATGTCCTAGCAATGTTTTGTCCTTTTTCATTGAAATGTCTTGCATATTTTTTATGTTTTTCCTTAAGTGTCTCATGTTTCAGGATGCTGTTGTTAATGGTATTGGTGTTTAATTTCAATTTCCAGTTCTTCTTTTCTAGTATATAGAAATACAATTGGTTGTTATATATTGACCTTGTATGCTCTGATGTTGCTAAACTGACATCATTTCTAGTCACTTATTTTGTAGATTATTTGGGATTTTCTGCATTGATGATCATGTCATATGTGAATAAAGACAGTTTTATTTTTTCCTTTCTAGTCTTTGTGCTTTTATTTATTTGTCTTGCTTTATTGCTTTGAGTACAGTGTTGAATAGAAATGGTTGATTGTTGAATAGAAAAGCAGATATTCTTACCTTATTCCCGACGTTAGGGGGAAATCATTCAGTCTTTCACCCTTATATACCATGATGATTATAGGTTTTTGTTTTGTTTTGGTGAGGAAAATTGGCCCTGAGCTAACACTGGTTGCCAGTCTTCCTCTTTTTGCTTGAGGAAGACTGGCCCTGAGCTAACATCTGTGCCCATCTTCCTCTATTTTATATGTGGATCACCACCACAGCATGGCTTGATGAGTGGTGTAGGTCCATGCCTGGGATGCGAACCCACGAACCTGGGCTGCCGAAGCAGAGCGCGCTGAACTTAACCACTACACCACTGGGCCTGCCCCTATAGGTTTTTGTAGATGCTCTATATTGAGTTGATATTGCCTTATATTCCTGCTTTGTCAGAAGGTTTTTTTTTTCCCTTAATTATCAGTGAATGTTGAATTTTGCCAAATGCTTTTCTCTGCATCTATTGAGATGCTCCTATGTTTTTTCTATTTAGTTTTTGATTTGGTGAATTTCATTGATGGATTTTTAAAATGTAGGTGATATATATGTAATGAAAAATAACCATTTTCATTGTTTTTAGGTGTACATTTCAGTGGCATTAAGTTCATTCACAATGTTGTGCAACCGTCACCACTATCCACTTCCAGAACGTTTTCATCATCCCAAGTAGAAACTTTGTACCTATCAAACACTGACTCCTCATTCTCACCTCTCCCCGGCCCCTGGTAACCTCTGTTCTACTTTCTGTTTCTGTGAATTTGCCTATTCTAGGAACCTCATATAAGTGGAATCATAGAATATTTGTCCCTTTTTGTCTGGCTTATTTCACTTTTTCAAGGTTCATCCATATTGTAACATGTATCAGAATTTCATTCCTTTTTAAGACTGAATAACGTTCCATTTTATGGATATGTAACATTTGTTTATCCCTTCATCTGTTGATGGACATTTGGGTTATTTTCAGCTTTTGGCTATTGTGAATAATTGCTATAAACATGGATCTACAAGTATCTAACTTCCTGTTTTCGGTTCCTTAGAGTATATACCTAGAAGTGGGATTGCTGGATCATATGGTAATTCTATGTTAATATTTTAAGGAATTGCCAAACTCATTTCTGTAGCAGCTGTACCATTTTATATCTCCACCAGCAATGTACAAGGGTTCCAATTTCTTCACATCCTTGCCAACACTTGTTCTGTGTGTGTGTGTGCCATGTGTGTTCTCTTTGTCTTGTTTTTTAAATAATAGCCATCTTAATGGATATCAAGTGATATTGATTGGTGTTTGAATGTTGAACTGAGCTTGCATGACTGGCATACACTCCCCTTAGTCATGATGTATTACCTGTATTTTAATATATTTCTAGAATAGATTTGCTAATATTTTTAAAGGATTTTTATGGCTATGTGTATGAGAGATACTGATCTATATTTTTATTTTGTTGTAATATCCTTGTCTGGTTTTAGTATCAGTATCAAGGTAATGCTGGTGTTATTTAGTAAGTTTGGAAGTATCCCCTCTTCCATAGTCTGGAAGAGTTTGGTATTATTTCTTCCTTAATTGTTGGGCAGAATTTACTGGTGGAGCCATCTGGGCTTAGAATTTTCTCTGTGGGAAGGTTTTAACTACTAATTGAGTTTTAAGAAATAGATATAGGACTGCTCTACTTCTACTTAAATGATCTTTGGCAGTTTGAATATTTCAAGGAATTTGTCCATTTCATCTAAGTTGTTGAATTTATTTGTATAAAATTGTTTATAACCTTCTCTTATTATCCTTTTAACAGGTATAGCATCTGTAGTGCTATTCCCTCTCTCATTTCTGATATTGGTGATTTTTTTCTTTTCTTTTTCTTTCCTGATTAATCTGGCTGAGGGTTTATCAATTATTTTTGATCTTTTTCAACCAACCAGATTTTGGTTTCATTGATTTTCTCTATTTTTTCATTTTCAGTTTTACTGATTTCTGCTCTTTATTTTATCCTTCCTTCACTTGCTTTGCACTTCTTTTTCTGTTCTTTTTCTAGTTTTGTAAACTAGAAGCTTAGACTGTGGATCTGAGAACTTTCTTCTTTTCTAATATAAGAATTTAATGCTAAATATTTCTCTTTAAGCACTAGTTTAGCTCTGTCCCACAGATTTTGGTCAGTTGAGTTTTTGTTTTCATTCAATTCAAAATATGTTCTGATTTCCCTTTTGGTTTCTTCTTTCAAGTCCTATATCCCTTCTGATTTTCTGTCTCCTCCTTTTATCAAGTGTTAATGTCTGAAGCTCTGTTGTTACATACATATATATTTAGGATTGTTATGTCTTTTTGATGACTTGACCACTTTACTATTATGTGATTTGTTTTCTTTATCCCGGGTAATATTTCTTGTTCTGAATTCTGCTTTGTCTGATATATTAATACAGCCACTCCGTTTTTATTAGTGTTTGCATGTGATATTTTTTTTCCATCATTTTACTTTTAGCCTACCTGTGTCTTTATATTTAAATTGGTGTCTTTTAGGAAGCATGTAACTGGGTTTTCCTTTTCAAAATCTAATTTGGCAATCTCTGCCTTTTAGTTGGGAGTGATTAGACCCTTTGCCATTATTGTGATTATTGATATGGTTGGATTTAAATCTACCATATTACTAGTTGTTACTATTCCTTTATCCTTTATTCACTTTTCCTTATTCACTTATCCTTTATTCACTTTTTTCTCTTTGACCTCTAATGTGGTCATACGTTTTACTTTTCTGTGTCTCTCTGACCTCCTGTTGCAATCGTACTCTCTCTGTTTCTATGGCCTCCTATTGTGGTCATACATTTTACTTCTATTATATAGTATAAAATCCACAATTCATTGTTACTAATTGTACTTTGTATAGTCAATTATCTTTTTATGTGGTTAAAATCGGGAAAATGTCTTATATTTACCCTGATTTTTGTCATTTTCATACTCTTCATTCCTTTCTGTAGATCCAAATTTCTGTCTGGTATCATGCTCATGCTTGTAGAACTTCTTTAATACTACTGATGTTAGTAGGTCTACTGGCAATGATTTCTCTCAGCTTTGTTTGATGAAAAAGTCTTTATTTCATCTTTCATCGTTTTTTTTTTTGGTGAGGAGGATTCGCTCTGAGCCAACATCTGTTGCTAATCTTCCTCTTTTTGCTTGAGGAAGATTGGCCCTGAGCTAACATCTGTGCCAGTCTTCCTTTATTTTGTACGTGGGATGCTGCCACAGCATGGCTTGATTAGCAGTGTGTAGGTCTGGGCCTGGGATCTGAACCCATGAACCCCAGGCCGCTGAAGTGGAGCATGTGAACTTAACCACTACGCCACCGGGCTGGCCCTTCATCTTCCTTTTTTAAAGTTATTTTTGTCTGAATACAGGATTCTGGGTTTTTCTGTCTCTTTCAGTGCGTTAAAAGATGTTCCATTATTTCTGACTTGCATAGTTTTTGATGTGAAGTCTGCCGTAATTCTTACCTGCTCTTTCCTCTTGATGTATTTTTTTTCCTCTGATGGCCTTCAAAATTTTCTTTTTTCATTAGTTCTCAAAAATTTGACTGTGATATGTCTGTTTGATCCTTTTCTTTCTGCTCTCTCTCCCCTCCTTCCTCTCCCCTTCCCTCCTTTCTCCTCTTTTTTTCCCTCTTCCTCCTCACTTTCTTCTTCTCCTTTTTGTACTTTTCCTGCTTAGTGGTCTCTGAACATATTGGATCTGTGATTTGTTGTCATTCAGTTATTTTGTCAAATTCTCAGCTATTACCTTTTCAAATATTTCTTATTGTTTTCTCTCTCCTTTGGAGTTTCTGTTACACATTTGTTAGACCGTTGAGATTGTCTTATAGCTCTGGGATTTTCTGTTCCTTTTTATTTTCCACTCTTTTTTTTTCTTTTTCTGTGTCTCAATTTGAGTAATTTCTATTGATTTATCTGCAGTTTTACTGATTATTCCTTCAACTGTGTCCATCTGTTAATAATGACATCAAGATTAATTTTTATCTGTGATATTTTTTCCGCAAAGATATCCATTTGCTTCTGTTCTATAGTTTCTGTTTCTCTGCTGAAATTCCCCGTATATTCATGCGTGTCATCTGCCTTTTACATTAGATCTTTTAACCTATTAATCATCGGTATTATAAAATTGATTTCTTATACTTCTAGCATCTGGATCATCGCTGGGTCCTGTTTTGTTTACTTCTTAATCTTTTGACAGTGGGTTATTTCTTCTTGTGGTTTTGGGTATCTCATAATTTTTGAATGAATGTTCGGCATCGTGTATTGAGAAACACTGGAAACGCTGCTTATTACTTGATCATCAGATCGTAGTGGGTTTGGGGGCATAGTTCTTGATTTTCCTGTCCAGCCTCATTATCAGGCAGACTCGGTGTGCTGGATCTCAGAGGTGGGTTTTTCTCAATGTTTCTGCCTCCTTCCCCTGGTAGCCACACTTTACTTTGCACCTATGGGTGGTCTTGGGTGCAAGAGAGCTTCCTGCCCCTTTGCCAGCATTTTCAGACCTCTGCTTTGTGTTGGTACAGGGCCTTGCTCTCAGGAGGGTTTTTTACCCTCCTTTTTTTGTTTTTTTCCAGGGGCACGTAGCTTTTGCATCTACTCTTTTTCCACAAGCAGTCAGTGAATCTTTGCTTGAGCCTTTAGGGCGACAGAATTTCATGCTTCTACTCCAGAGGCGGATGAGCTTTGTTTCTCTCCTTTCTTGAGTGGCTTGAGCTATTTGCTTTGTATGAGAGAAGAATCTGTAGAGGTGTGTGAAGTTCCATGCCTTTCTTTTGGTGGCAGATGTTCACCTGCTGCGTACATGCACCGCTGAGTGGGGCTTTCTCTTGTGTCCAGCTATACCTCTACTTGCCCTCCTGAGTACGGGGAGGCCTGTGGAAAGGAGCTTCTGTTTGGAGTTCCCAGTTTTTCTAAACTGTCGTGCTACTCAACACTCAGTCTTATTATTAACATTTCATATGCTTTTTTGCCTGCATTTTTGACATTCATCTCTTCGTTCGTTGCTCTGCCAATGTTGAAAGATTTGTGAGCCCTGCCTCTCCTCAGAGGGGTTTGTTACTCTCTGGAATTCATTTTACTTGTTTGCTTTACAGTCTCAGATCTCTGATGGGTTCAAGAAAAGTTATGATTTTTTACATTACCTGGCTCTTTCTCCTTGTTACATTTCTTGTTCTAAGGAAAAGTGGAACACTCTTTCCACCCCTTTAAAATATACTGTTCTTGCAACCTTGATTTTTTTTCACTCGTATGGTGGGGTATCACTTCTATCTTGGAATTTGTTCCACAACAAGACATAACTGGCATTATTATCAAATAATCAATATTTGATTATTATATTGTTGAAAGTAATACTCATATATGTATAAAAAGTCCAGATTTATTCAAGATTGATGGTATAAAGACTCAAGATTTGTAATAAAAAACTATGCTGTTCTGCCCTGCCACCAGCCATTTCTGCTTCTGATTTTCAACCACTTACCACCTGTTTTAGCTGTTCATTCTATTATTTTCTACTGTCAGTAGCTTGTACTGCAATTTCTTGATTTTTCATTTTTAGATATTGTCTGAGTTCTTCCTATGGAAAACAAGGGTGTAACTCTCTTATACATACTCCACGTGTACATTTTTCTATGTCTCTCCAACTTATCCCCAAACTCTCTGCTAAGTAAACGCATGATATAATTTTTTATTTTCTTTTTTTTCTTTCTTGGAGCTCTCTATCCTCCTCTTCTAATTTGGATTGGTTGTTTGATAGGTCTACTGAAGAGCTACTCTATTGGTTCTTCTCTTCACCATTATCCTAAAAATTCCTTTTGCCTCTCTTGTTGAGTTGCCTGTTTTCTGGACAGTTTCCCTTGTTCTTGATTTACTTCCTTGTTTTGATGGAGCACATACTTTAGGAGCTTCCTGGTAGAGGATACATTGGAAGTAAATTTTTTGGAGATCTTGTAGGTCTGAAATATTTTTACATTTCCCATTCGCTTAATTGAAAGTTTTTCTGAGATATAATTCTGAGTTGAAAATAATATTTCCACAGAGTTTTGAAGGCATTGCCCCACTGCTTTCTACCTCCTAGCAATTACTGTTGAAACTCCAGAGCCTTTTGATTCTCACCCTGCGTATCAGACTTCCACTTTTCTTCCCCCTCTTGATGCTTGTCTGACTTTTCTTTTCCCAGGGATTTTGGAATTTCATGAATGATTGACTTGATGTATGTATTCTTTAATAAATTGTGTTGGGTATTAGTGTTTCAATCCAGAAATTCATATACTTTAAAAGTTTCTTACATTATTTCTTTGATAATTTCTATCCTTCCATTTTTGATGTTAGTTCTTTCTGAGATACCTGTTAGTCTTATGGATGATCTGCAGATTTTTCTTCCTCCCTCCCTCCCTCCCTCCCTCCCTTCCTTCTTTTTCTTTTCTTTTCTTTCTTTTTCTTTTCTATTTCTATCTCTTTTTGTTCTCTTTTCTAGGAGATTTCTTTAATTTTGTCTTTCAGTCTTTTTTTTAAATTTCTTCCTTTGGCTTTTCTATTTTTTGTTTCCCAGCGCTCTTCATCCTTCTCAGAATATTTCTTTTTTAGCCTGCTATTCTTATTTAATGGGTGTAATAGTTTTTTTATGTCTCTGAGAACTTTTTCTCTTAGCTTTTTTGAAGTTTTATTCTGTTCCTTGTGTTGTCCTCGCCATTCCTTGTGGGTCAGAAGCCTGGCTGTTGTCTTCTGAGGCCCGTATGAGGAATGGAGCTGGGGATTTTATCTTCCAGGATGTAACTTTGGACTCCATCTCCTTATTTGCAGTGTGGCGTGTTGATCCCACCCTCCTAAGGAAACCTCTTAGGAAATCTGTCTCCTTGGGCTCAAAGAGGTGACTTGGAGATTTCACAGCACTTTGAAAACTTTCCAAACAATCCTTCTGTCTTCAGGCCCTTCCAGGATTCATTTTTAGAAGTACCAGGTGTGCTTCTAATTCCTGAGGCTTTCTGTGGTCCTGGGGCACAAATCAGTTTTCTCTTTGTAAGGTCTTTGTGGCTTCTTGCTCTGCAGGTTAGGTTTCAGCCTACTTACATCTGCTAATTAGTTACAACTTGTTTATCTGCTTTCCAGGTTCCAGGCTTTGATTGACTTTTCTCTTCTGCTATTGACTCCTTTCATATTCTGTGAGGAGGGTAGGGAGAGAAGGGAGGGAGAGAGAGTATATGGATTATTGGATTGTCGGTTTAGAGATGTTCGAGGAGAGAGAAGAGATTACTCCTTGTGTTCACTCTGTGATGTTTAAGTAGAAACCTTACAAAAGTAGTTTCGTTAGAGGGTTGGGGTGAAAATCAGAGAATGGTAGGCTTGGGATTCGGTTGAAGGTGGAAAATTAGGTATAGGGAATATAATCTAATATTTATTTATTATTTTTTTTGCTGAGGAAGATTTGCCGTGAGCTAACATCTGCTACCAATCTTTCTCCTTTTGTATGTGAGCCACCGCCACAGCATGGCCACTGACAGAGGAGTGGTGTAGGTCCACGCCCGAGAGACGAACCCGGGCCTCCGAAGTGGAGCATGCCAAACTTAACCACTAGGCCACTGGGGCTGGCCTATAATCTAATATTTAAATAACCTTGGTTATTGTAGAAAGAGAGGAAGGGAGGAATGAAATGCTAAATTTTTATTATTACCAACTTCAACTAAGTTCTCCAGTGCCTGAGAATCTGCATTCTTCTAATCAGCCTGCTCTTCCCCTCCCTAAA